>NC_057397.1:70014629-70336195 GCF_019320065.1 Cervus canadensis | reverse complement strand
TTTTAAAAACATGTCACTATTACTGGAATGATGAAGGGACTCAGAAATGTTCAATGTTGTTATCTTTAGATTGCACGATTTATTATTTTTTTAATTTTTTTATTAGTTGGAGGCTAATTACTTCACAACATTTCAGTGGGTTTTGTCATACATTGATATGAATCAGCCATAGAGTTACACGTATTCCCCATCCCGATCCCCCCTCCCACCTCCCTCTCCACCCGATTCCTCTGGGTCTTCCCAGTGCACCAGGCCCGAGCACTTGTCTCATGCATCCCACTTGGGCTGGTGATCTGTTTCACCATAGATAATATACATGCTGTTCTTTCAAAACATTCCACCCTCACCTTCTCCCACAGAGTTCAAAAGTCTGTTATGTACTTCTGTGTCTCTTTTTCTGTTTTGCATATAGGGTTATCGTTACCATCTTTCTAAATTCCATGTATATGTGTTAGTATGCTGTAATGTTCTTTATCTTTCTAGCTTACTTCACTCTGTATAAGGGGCTCCAGTTTCATCCATCTCATTAGAACTGATTCAAATGAATTCTTTTTAACGGCTGAGTAGTATTCCATGGTGTATATGTACCACAGCTTCCTTATCCATTCGTCTGCTGATGGGCATCTAGGTTGCTTCCATGGCCTGGCTAAAATAGCCTCTTAATGAAAGTGAAAGAGGAGAGTGAAAACGTTGGCTTAAAGCTCAACATTCAGAAAACTAAGATCATGGCATCCTGGTCCCATCACTTCATGGGAATAGATGGGAAAACGTGGAAGCAGTGTTAGACTTTATTTTTTGGGGGCTCCAAAATCACTGCAGATGGTGATTGCAGCCATGAATTAAAAGACGCTTACTCCTTGGAAGGAAAGTTATGACCAACCTAGATAGCATATTAAAAAGCAGAGACATTACTTGCCAACAAAGGTCCGTCTGGTCAAGGCTATGGTTTTCCCAGTGGTCATGTATGGATGTGAGAGTTGGACTGTGAAGAAAGCTGAGCACCGAAAAATTGATGCTTTTGAACTGTGGTGTTGGAGAAGACTCTTGAGAGTCCCTTGGACTGCAAGGAGATCCAACCAGTCCATTCTAAAGGGGATCAGTCCTGGGTGTTCATTGGAAGGACTGATGCTGAAGCTGAAACTCCAGTACTTTGGCCACCTCATGGGAAGAGTTGACTCATTGCAAAAGACCCTGATGCTGGGAAGGATTGAGGGCAGGAGGAGAAGGGGATGACAGAAGATGAGATGGCTGGATGGCATCACCAACTTGATGGGCATGAGTTTGTGTGAACTCTGGGAGTTGGTGATGGACAGGGAGGCCTGGCATGCTGCAATTCATGGGGTCGCAAAGAGTCAGACACAACTAGCGGCTGAACTGAACTGATTGAATGGAACCAGGTCTTGGTACTAAGGACCCCAGAAAGATGTCTGACTCAGGAGAGTTCATGTAGTTGAATATTTCCCAGTATCTCTACTACTAGTGTCTTGGTTTCCAGAGTGAACCAAAGCTGCCTCCTGCCCCCTGAGGAAATCCTTCAAGTCCAGCAAGTAGGTCTGGCCCAAGCTCCTATGGAATAATTGTTTTTGCCCTGAGTTCTGGTGTGCGTGAGACCTTGTGTGTGCCCCCGCTCTATATTAACCCTAGTCTTGTGGCATTCCTACAATCAAGTCCTACTGCCTTTCAAAGCTAAATGTTCTGAAGTTTCCTTCTCCTGGTACAGAACCCCTTGACTGGGGAGCCTAGTGTGGGACTGACAGATCTCACTCCTGTGGGAGAAGTTCTGTGATATAATTATTCACCATTTTGTGGGCCACCCACCTGGCTGATATAGGTTTTGAGTATACCACGTAGGCACTCCTCCTACTGTTTCTTGGTTTCTCCTTTATGTCTTTGGATGTAGGATATCTTTTTCTTTGGTAGATTCCAGTCTTTCTCATCAATTAGTTGTGATTTTGGTGTGCTAATGAGAGGAGGTGAGTTCAAGGTTCTCCTATCCTGAAACTTGTCTCCCTCTCATAAAATCCTGTAGCATGAAACCATTCTTTGGCTATGACTTAGATATGGCTCAAGAATGCCCCACTCTTTAAAAACCTATGACCAGGTCACACATAGACTCTCCAAATTCCATTCTTTTTTCATAAATGATTCACTGAACAACTTGCCCCCTGATCAACAGGGACAAAATGCTTACTAGCAAATACTGCCTCAAGCTTCTTTACTTCTCCCAGGACTCTGAACTCTGACTTGGTCTGAATCAACATTGCAGTACTGGCTTGATGCCTCTCTCAAGTACAGGTTGGTATCAGGGTAAAAGTCTCTGATCGACTCTAATCATGCCAACTTTTCATCGCACTTCCCAAAATCTGGTTTTATCCAGTCTTGTTCACTCCTCCCTATAAAGACAAGCCTCTTTTGCTTAACCCTTGAGAATGTTTAAGGACCCATGGTACAAATGTTCCCCAATTGCAATAGCAATCTTTCCTTTTCCAGAGTCCCATTTCTGTCCTCTTGAAACATATCAAATAACATCTGTTTTACTTAAATAAAAATGAAGTATGGACTTGTTTTTTATCTGACAAAGGATTCTTCTAAATTCCATTCATATATTGTCTCTTAGTGTTTTATTTTAGAAATTTTCTTTCAGAACTATGCATATGCTTTTCTATAGCAATCACCTTATATTAACAACTCATATCACTTTATATTAATAACCCTTCATACATCCTTTTTAGATATTATTTCTTTCAGGAAAAGTTCTCTGACCTAAACTCTATGTTCCCGTGAGGCATCATGTCCTAAATTCTAGTCGTGTTATTTTCACAACAAACTATAGGCTCTTTGAGAGATCACCGTCTTATTCTCTCAAGACCTAATATTGAGACAGGCATATGGTAAATGTTCAAGGGATGTTTTTTGAATTCATAATTTTTTTAATCAGAAGGCAATTTGCTTTAGCTATGCCTTTTTCACACTCTAATTAATAATTTAATGAGATGAGTAGTAGTCTCAAAACCAACATACTTTCCAGGTATGACTGTGTCCCAAGTAGTTAAGAAAATGTATTTATGTACCAAGAGGCAGATAGACAGAAAAGCAGAGGGCCTTTCTATCTTCAGTCAGACTGGCAGTTGTGTACCTAATACTTATGAGAAACTCAGATTAGCTTTTCAATTCAATTCCATCTGTGTTATAAGTGATGAAAATTTTCTCTAACTCTGGCAATAGCATGCAAAGCATTCTTAAGTGTATGGTGTTGAGAGTTTCCATATTTATTCTACGTTTTCTGAGTTATTGTTTAGTTGCCAATCCATATCTGACTCTTTTGCAGCCCCATGGCCTGTAGCCCGCAGGCTCCTCTCTCCATGAGATTTCCCAGGCAAGAATACTGGCATGGGCTGCCATTTCCTTCTCCAGGGGATCTTCCTGACCAGGGACTGAACCCACATCTCCTGCATTAGCTGGCAGATTCTTTACCACTGAGCCACCAGGGAAGACCCTTTTTTCTGGGTATTTGAGTGGTGATTTAAGAGAGGTTTTATAAAGACCATTAGCTAGAGAACATTTTCAACCACAGAAATAACTAGAGAAAATTGAAAGGCAATTTACTTGCAAGACTTCGGAGTCAACCCTCAGAGTAAGACTTTTTTTCTCTCACTTTGTCCACTCTGGCTTTGATTCTTTTCTAGACTCTTCTATCCTCAACACAAGTTTTTACAGTAGGAAGATATACCAGGAAAGAAAGGAGATGCAAGCTCGGTTACACTTAGAAAGTGCCTAGTATATTTGGGATGATGTAGTCATAATACATTAATTCTGAAAAATTAGTATTAGTATCTGGGTTATTAGGGTCCCAGTAGAAAATATTCTGGACAAATTAGGATAATTTGGTTAGCCATTTATAAAGTCCCAGTATAGGAAACCATACGGCCAGTGCATAACACCAGGGCTGGTAATGCTGGAATCCCTTTAATACACCTAAACGTGAGAAAAACAAATGAAAGAAACAATTAATAGAACCTAGAAACAGAGAGATCTGCATGTAGAAAGCTACCTGATAAGAATTAAAACCTTCAGGTGGAAGAATGAAGCCTTAAAACCTCCAGTTGGTGAATGCAAGCAACATGCAATAATCCCACAGAGAGGGTCAGCGACAAGGGAACCTGAAAGATACTCTTCTCCTTTTTATCAGTCCTTTGGCAGTATTACCACTGACAAACCCAACCAGGAGTCAGTGGGTAAGAAAGCCTATTGATGTAGTCCAAATTGACCAGATTAGCAAATATGCACTCCGGACCAAATTTAGCTTGCTACCTGTTTTTGTATGGGCCTCAAGCTAAGAATTATTCATTTACTTCAAGTGTATATGCATCTTGTTATCCTTTTTAAAATAGAACAGGTTATAGTTTACTTTATTATGGAATTAGTTGTGAAACATTGTGTTTATTATTCAAATATAACTGTATTAAAAGAATAGAATATATATTGACATGCACTGATGTCAACATAAGCACTTATGACAATATTCTTAACTTACAGAAGAGTGATAAAAAATTAGAAAATTTTAAATGGGACATTTAAAAATGCCAGAATTTCTTCACAAAATTAAAACTAAAAATGAGCCTGGAACTATGGTTTCTGAATGGCTCATTCATAAACCAAAGAACCCCATTTTATTCAATTCTGTCTGACGCTTCCCTAGTGACTCAGATGGCAAACAATTCATCTGTAACGCAGAACACCTGGGTTCCACCCCTGAGTTAGGAAGGTTCCCTGGAGGAGGGCACGGCCACCCACTCCACTATTCTTGCCTGGAGAATCCCCACAGACAGAGGAGCCTGGCGAGCTGCAGGCCAGGGGGGTGCAAACAGCTGGACACAATTGAGCAACTAAGCACAGCACATAGCAGTGACCAAAGTACTCAGAAAGAGTGAACTTGGTTATTAGGACTAACAGCTTTTTTTTTTTTAATTGAAAAGTTATTTTATTTTATTTTATTTATTTAGTTATTTATTTTAACCATTGAAGGGATTTTATTTTTTTATTTTTTCCTTTTTTTTTTTATTAGTTGGAGGCTAATTACTTCACAACATTTCAGTGGGTTTTGTCATACATTGATATGAATCAGCCATAGATTTACACGTATTCCCCATCCCGATCCCCCTCCCACCTCCCTCTCCACCCGATTCCTCTGGGTCTTCCCAGTGCACCAGGCCGAGCACTTGTCTCATGCATCCCACCTGGGCTGGTGATCTGTTTCACCATAGATATATACATGCTGTTCTTTTGAAACATCCCACCCTCACCTTCTCCCACAGAGTTCAAAAGTCTGTTCTGTATTTCTGTGTCTCTTTTTCTGTTTTGCATATAGGGTTATCGTTACCATCTTTCTAAATTCCATATATATGTGTTAGTATGCTGTAATGTTCTTTATCTTTCTGGCTTACTTCACTCTGTATAATGGGCTCCAGTTTCATCCATCTCATTAGAACTGATTCAAATGAATTCTTTTTAACGGCTGAGTAATATTCCATGGTGTATATGTACCACAGCTTCCTTATCCATTCGTCTGCTGATGGGCATCTAGGTTGCTTCCATGTCCTGGCTATTATAAACAGTGCTGCGATGAACATTGGGGTGCACGTGTCTCTTTCAGATCTGGTTTCCTCGGTGTGTATGCCCAGAAGTGGTATTGCTGGGTCACATGGCTCTACTACAAAGCCACAGTCATCAAGACAGTATGGTACTGGCACAAAGACAGAAATATAGATCAATGGAACAGAATAGAAAGCCCAGAGATAAATCCACGAACCTATGGACACCTTATCTTTGACAAAGGAGGCAAGGATATACAATGGAAAAAAGACAACCTCTTTAACAAGTGGTGCTGGGAAAACTGGTCAACCACTTGTAAAAGAATGAAACTAGAACACTTTCTAACACCATACACAAAAATAAACTCAAAATGGATTAAAGATCTAAATGTAAGACCAGAAACTATAAAACTCCTAGAGGAGAACATAGGCAAAACACTCTCCGACATAAATTACAGCAAGATCCTCTATGACCCACCTCCCAGAATATTGGAAATAAAAGCAAAAATAAACAAATGGGACCTAATGAAACTTAAAAGCTTTTGCATTACAAAGGAAACTATAAGTAAGGTGAAAAGACAGCCCTCAGATTGGGAGAAAATAATAGCAAATGAAGAAACAGACAAAGGATTAATCTCAAAAATATACAAGCAACTCCTGCAGCTCAATTCCAGAAAAATAAATGACCCAATCAAAAAATGGGCCAAAGAACCAAACAGACATTTCTCCAAAGAAGACATACAGATGGCTAACAAACACATGAAAAGATGCTCAACATCACTCATTATCAGAGAAATGCAAATCAAAACCACAATGAGGTACCATTACACGCCAGTCAGGATGGCTGCTATCCAAAAGTCTACAAGCAATAAATGCTGGAGAGAGTGTGGAAAAAAGGGAGCCCTCTTACACTGTTGGTGGGAATGCAAACTAGTACAGCCACTATGGAAAACAGTGTGGAGATTTCTTAAAAAACTGGAAATAGAACTGCCATATGACCCAGGACTAACAGCTTTTGAGTGAGAACAATTGTTCAAAGATTTGAGAACTTGAGGAAAATAGCAATAGTCAATTAAGAAAAAAAATATCTGTTGATTTCAAGTGGTTTTCTGCAGTTCTTGATCAGTCATCCAGTGATATTGATACTGCTCACAGGTCGCTATTTGAGTCAATGCCATGTTTGAAGTGGTTGAAAAATCTATTAATGTGAATATTCTCTGCGTACAAGAAAGAACACTTTCAAAGGACCCGAGTAACTATAAATTCAGTAAAACCTGAAGAAGAATCTGGTAAGATATATTAGTAACAAAAATGCATGTGTAGCAGAAATGGGAAAAGTTGAACAAATATTAAAAGCTTGTGAAAATGTCATATGGCTAAGGCCTATAGACATTCTTCGTAATATTCTTGCAGGTGTCTGTGGAAAATATTTGACCTCTGCCATTTGTTATTGTAATGATAAGATTCATTTGCTCTTATGATTTAACTGTTGTCAATTGTGTCAAATTTTGTAAGAAACAGAGGAGCAAGAATCTGACTTGACTTACTTCACAGAAGTTGAATGGCTCGGCAGGGGTAACATTTCATTGAGGACTTGTTGTCTTGTTTTTTAGCACAGGACCAAAACATTTTTTCTGAATGAAAAGAATATCTTAAACCACAATTAATTATACAGATGATAATATTTCTTAATTGTTGTGATTCAGTCACTCAGTTGTGTCTGACTCTTTGCAACCTCATGGACTGCAACAGGCCAGGCTTCCGTGTCTTTCAGAGCTTGCTCAAACTCACGTCCATAGAGTCAATGATGCCATTCAAGCCCCTCATCCTCTGTGCCCCCTTCTCCTCCTGCCCTCAATCTTTCCCAGCACCAGGACCTTTCTCAGTGAGTCAGCTCTTCACATCAGGTGGCCAAAGTATTGGAGCTTCAGCATCAGACCTTCCAATGAATATTCAGGACTGATTTCCTCTAGGTTTGACTGCTTTGATCTCCTTGCTGTCCAAGGGACTCTCAAGAGTCTACTCCATCACCACAGTTCAGAAGCATCAATTCTTCAGTGCTCAGCCTTCTTAATGAACCAAAGGAAAAGGCAGAATGGTGCTTCTGTGCAGCTTATGTAGCAGTGTACTCATGTCAACAACTGTGTTTGAATCACAAGTACTGTTAAGCTGCTTTTAACACTTATCACGCTGTAAAAAGTTAAGACAAGAAGTGAGATCTCTTTTCCCATACAAATCTGTGATGGATATATTTCCTGAGCTGAAACCACAGATTGAGACATTCAGGGCGGGGACACATTTTTTTAGACCATTGTGCAAGTGTAAAATAAAATTTCACATTTCAAAATCCACTCAAGTGTATAATTGAGGAGCTTTCACCTAGTTTTCAAATAGAAGTGATTAATCCTCAGTATAATAACATACTAAAAGATACATATCAAGAGAAGAATCTAATAGAATCCTGTAAATAACTCCCAAGTGATGAATATATTTAATTGAAGTTATAAGCTTGTGGATTGATCTCAGTATATAACAGCACTAATCTGTGTGGAAAAACACTAAATCAAATATGTAAAATCTAATTACATAGTAGCACTAAGCACTATATTCAATCTCCATTAAGCAAAATGTTATCCAGAATTGCTGAGCTCAAAGCTTATTTCTCATTTGAACTGTGGTTTCTAATGTTTCTATGGACTTCTGATTGTTTTCCCTCCTACTTTTTGAATTCTCTATGTTTTTTCATTTCCTTTAGATTCTCCAAATTTCTATCTTGATATCAGTTCTATTATACCTCCCTTCTTTTTTTTCTTTAAGTCCTCTCCTGTGACTACCAACCCCTTTCCTCCTTATCTACCTTGAATATTTACCCCTAGCCATGTAGCACCATTTTCTTAGAGAACTCTAAGAGAAGTTGAATTTCTACCTATTACCCACCCCATATTTTATGGCATCCAGTTTTTTCTAAGACTATTTCAATAAATTCCTAAAATAGGGTTCATGAGGTATATTTCTTGGCCTGAGAATATCTTTGCTTTGTCCACATTTCATGAAACTTTTGACTGGATATAAAAATCAAGGGTTTCCCAGGTGGCTCAGTCATAAAGAATCCACCTACCAATGCAGGAAACATGGGTTAGATCCTTGTGTGAGAAAGACTCCCTGGAGAAGGAAATGGCAACCCACTCTAGTGGTTTTGCCTGGAAAATTCCATGCACAGAAGAGCCCAGTGGGCTGCAGTCCTTGGAATCACAAAGATTTGGACACAACAGCACAAAAACCAAGACTGAAATTATTTTATTCCACTGTTTTTCTCCACAACCTTTCAGTATAGCTACTTTGTTGTCATTCAATGCTCATTTACTAATGAATATTGTATCATGATTTATTCTCAATCTAGAATATTTCACAACTTCCAAATAATTTGAATGCTGGCCATTGTATAATCATGATCCAGGTATGAGTCTCTCTTTTCCTTCTATTCACAACTCTCTAGGTCCTCTTCTTGACAAAAACTCTGGCTTATTTGTCTCCACTCACTTTTATCTCACTGTTAAATAGTCAAACATAGGACATCCTTCATTGATCTTGAACATCTTTGATTTCTCTTTTCAAAAATTATATTTACTAGCTATTTTTTCTTTCATTCTGTATTTTTGGAGAGTTCCTCAAAATTATTTTCTTTTTACTTTTTAAATTAGCAATTATATGTTTACTTCCTTAGAGCTCTGTCTCCAATAATTCTAATCAAATCTCCCTAAGAACAAATGCAGGTGTTAATTGTTAATATTTTTTATATACTTTTGGGTTCTTCTAGGACATTCTTTTCTATTTGTCTTGGCTTTTTAAAGTTAATTATTGAGTGATGTTGTATCATATATTCATATTTTAAATTAAGGCAGTAAAGAAGATCTCCATGTACTTAGGTAAGTAAATATAGACAACTGACTTTTGCTTTAAGGTAATTGGATGAGGTACTACCTATTACACTGGAAAACTCTGCCAAAAAGAAAAAAAAAATTAATCCAATGTGATAAAACTTAAAGTATCAACTTTACAGCTAAATTTTATATTTTCCATTGAGAATAGACTTCTTATATTTTTACCTAGGCTTAAGTGATTAGCTGAAAGCTTTCTGTATCCACATAGAGTAGAGAGGAAAGGAATGTTTAAATCAAGAGTTCTAAGTATAATTAGTTCCTCTGTCTCCAACTATGTACTTATCTCTGCCTCTCCCTTTGCTGAACTTGTTTACCTTGGCTCCCTCTCTGAATGTAGCTTCATTAGCATGTATTCTAGACTAGGAATTCCTCTGCTCTCTCTAATAATCTATAACAGTAATTTCCTTTTGTTTTTTCAGACATTGTTGAAAAATATATTCAGTAAGGTAGTATCCTCATGTTCTTTTTGTTGTAATTTATTCTATATACTTTAATGTGATATTGAGAAAGAAGAGAGAAAATGAGACGGGTCTCAGTCTGCAATATTGAAATGGAAACACACAAGAACTGATCAAGCTCATATTGTGTGGCAGCAGTTTGCCATATTTATTTGAGCAAGACAAAACTTTCTTTAACCTTATAAATTTTACCTTCCAATGTCAACGGCAGTTGATAAGCTACAATATAATTTAAAATGAAAATAAATAACATGCAGAGAAAGGACAGTATCCTGCGAGAAGGAATGACAGAAGAAAGCAACTCTAAATTTGATGGTTAGAAAACAAGAATAAAATGACTGTGTCCTGCCTTGAAAGATAAGAAGAAATTATGAAAAGAGGAAGTATCCAGAATATTATAAGCAAAAATATCCCTATCTGGAAAACTCTTTTGATAGTAGAAATGAGTGCAATGAAGTGAAAGCAAGGCACGGAGTCTGTTAGTCAGAGGGTAGACGACAGAGTGTAGAGACAGAAGTGGAGGCTATATTTTTCAGGCATAGATTTTATGCACTTTGAAATGTTTTATTCAGATGTATGAAATAATTTATGCTTTAAGAAGATTATTTTGCTTTTCCAAAGAAAATAGATTGGAGAGAAAAGGTAGGAGGTAAAGCTGAATGTCAGTGGCTTATCTCAGTAATTCGGGTGAGATAAAATGGTGACCTAAGCTGAGTAGCAGAAGAGAAAAAAAAGAGAATATCTTCTGTGTGGGTGTGAAAGATTGGATTACTAAGACTTCCCAATCAATTGGTTGTGAGGGGTGAAGAAAAGAGAAGAATCTAGAAGTCTCCTGAGTTATTTCCTATAAAACATATTGTTCTATAGACATTTTATTAAGATGGGAACAACTAAAGAAGAAAGGAAGAATTTAATTTTAGACTCGTTAAGTTTAAGATGCCAGTTTGGGTCCAAAATCACTGTGGACGGTGACTGCAGCCATGAAACTAAAAGACACTTTTCCTTGGAGGAAAAGCTATTATGAATCTAGACAGTGTATTAAAAAGCAGAGACATCACTTTGCCAACAAAGATCTGCATAGTCAAAGCTATGATTTTTTCAGTAGCCAGGTATGGATGTGAGAGGTGGGCCGTGAAGAAGGATGAGTACCAAAAAATTGATGCTTTCAAACTGTGGTGGTAAGAAAACTCTTGAGAGTCCCTTAGACAGCAAGGAGATCAAATCAGTCAATCCTAAAGGAAATCAACACTGAATATTCCTTGGAAGGACTGATCCTGAAGCTGAAGCTCCAATACATTGGCCACTTGATGCGAAGAACTGACTCATTGGAAAAGATCCAGATGCTGGGAAAGATTGAAGGCAGGAGGAGAAGGGGGTGACAGAGGATGAGATGGTTGGATGGAATCACTGACTCAATGGACGTGAGTTTGAACAAACTCGAGGAGGTAGTGAAGGACAGGGAGGCCTGGCGTGCTGCAGTCCATGGGGTTGCAAAGAGTCGGACATGACTGAGTGACTGAACAACAATGACAAAACATTCAAATGGAAATGCCAAGACAAGAAGGCTACATTGAGAATTTAAATTTTGTTTTATTAGTATATATGTGATAATGAAACCATGTGGCTGGGAAAGAAGATCTCAGGAGAAAAAACAAAGAGGGTAACGAACCTGGTTCTCAAGTCAGATAGAGGCAGAAGGGCCAGAAATAAGGACTGAGAAATAATAGAATCAGAATGGCACAGAAAAAAAAAAACAAAAAACAAAAAACAGGAAATTCCGAAATCAATCACGACAGTGAAGAAAAATAGAGTTCAAAGAAGGAAACTTTCAAATTAAAAGCAGAGAAATATGCATTCGATTTGTTGATTTTGACAATGGCAGTCACAGAGAAGGCAAATTGACTAGAGTGTTATGAAGAGTGAGAGATAAGGAAATGCTTAGGAAAAGCGTGTACAGAATATCTTTGTAAGAATTTTAGATATAAAGGAGACCATAAAGGAGCTGAATAGGCTATATGGGGTAAAAGAAGGTTTTGTTTATTTGCTTGTTTGATTATAAAATAAAAGACATTGCATCTTTATATGTAAATATTTCTACATAAGTGCCCAGGCCCACCGTTTCACCTGTAATACATTAGTTCAGTTCAGTTGCTCAGTCATGTCCAACTCTTTGTGACCCCATGGACTGCAGCAGGCCAGGCCTCCCTGTTCATCACCAACTCCCAGAGCTTGCTCAGACTCATGTCTATCAAGTCGGTGATATCATCCTACCGTCTCATCCTCTGTCATCCCCTTCTCCTCCTGCCTTCAATCTTTCCCAGCATCAGGGTCTTTTCCAAAAAGTCAGTTCCTCTCATCAGGTGGCCAAAGTGTTGGAGTTTCAGCTTCAGCATCAATCCTTCCAATGAATATTCAGGGTTGATTTCCTTTAGGATGGACTGGTTGGATCTCCTTGCAGTCCGAGGGACTCTCAAGAATCTCCTCCAACACCACAGTTCAAAAGCATCAATTCTTCAATTCTTTGGTGCTCAGCTTTCTTTATAGTCCTACTCTCACATCCATATATGATTCCTGGATAAACCATAGCTTAGACTAGAATCAGATGACCTAAGAAAAGAGGAGCCACCTGTCTCAGTACTTGGACAGTCTCACCAGTTTTCTACAGTGTGAGTCAAAATTATTATAACTTTATATGTGTGTCATGATGTGAAACATGTTGTGAAGGAATGACCTCTGGCATATGAAAGCCATTTAGGGGAGAGAGAGAGAGTGAGAGACATAAAGAGAGAGACACACACACACAGAGGGAAAGAGGATAATGATGCAAGAACAGAGAAAACCACCAAAGAGATAAAATCATAAAGAAGAAGCAAGGTGACCATTGCCAAGAGAAAGAAAATTTCCCCCATTTCTTCAGTAAATAAGTTACTGGCAGGTGCAATTGGGTTGCATATTTGATCATGAGATGATTGAACATTTTTGGAATGATTTGCATTCTTTATGTAAAATATAAAGCAAGACGATAAATGAAGAGGAAAAATATAGGGCATTGGAAAATCAAGGAAGAAATGAAAAATATGTACTGTAAAGAGAAAAAACTATAATACTTGGTAAGATGTTGTATCCTGCTTTCTGCTAGATTATTCTGATCAAAGAAGATGAAATATTTCTCAATATAGTTATGAAGCCATTTGTTCATATAGCTTAAGCCTAGAATGTAAACTCATGGAGGCTTGGGATTTTTATCTCCCTTAGGGCTTCATCACTGACAGTTTTGCAAAGTAAGGACAGAATACATATTTGTTGAATGAATGAACAACAATCCTGACTCCTACAAAAGGATTTTAAGGGACCAGGAGATTGATAAACGAATTGAAACATTGTTTTTGGAGGGAAAACTCACTTTTTGTACAATTATTTATCTTTCTCCATCTTTTCCTTCTCTATTTTTTCCCTCTCATCCAAATAAAACATTGGTGTCATCATTTCTGGCCAAAACCTTTTAAAAATATTGCTCCCTAATGTAAAGGTTGACTTTCGGCCAAATGCCTCTAACTGATTTAATTGGACAAATATTAGAACAAATTAAAATTTTAATCATATATCTTCCAAGTAAGAATTATCTTTCTAGCATATTTCAATCCTGGATGGTCTTTTCACATAGAATGCCAAAGTCAGCACTTCTCCATGAATCCTTTGCTATTAGATTTAAGCTACAACTGTAGCTTGGTTGACCACTTTCTTTTCTGCTTCAAGGAAAACTATTGCCTCTGTTGTCTTATTTACTGCTGCCTTTGCAAATATATGAACTATCCCAAGCAGAATGTGACCACAGATAATGTGTGAAAGCTCACTTTAATCAGCCGCTGGCTGTGTTCTTGGAACTGCCATAGGCAAGCCCCCATTTCACGGCTGATTGTCAGTGCCCAGCCTGTGCACACGGGTTGTGTGAAGTGCTAATTGATTTAATTTTAACAGAGCACATTGTACCACTTTATCTCATAGTTTTTAAGAGAGTAAATATTTATCTTCAGATATTTCAAGGACGAATTTTTGGTCTGAACTAGATTTCAGTATACTAGAACTTTCTGTTTAAAACAAGTAGACAGATGATGTGAAACGTTTTGATCATCCCCAAGTGGCCATAGTCATTTCAAGCAGTATTTTGCTTCCTCAGACTAATAGAAAAGGGCATGGCTTTTTATATTAGCCAAATGGATATCATCATTTGCTTCTGTGGAAACAAAACTCAGGCTTGTTTGCCAGTATCAAGTAGAAAGTGCTGTGTGATTGTCTGTTTCAGATTTTAGTGGAGAATGCTGTCTTTCATCTGTGCAGTTATCATACCTGTTTTTGAAATAGAACTGCAGTATTGGAAGAGACTTTATCTTGAACTGGCTGTAGGAAAATGCAGCATTTCTAGCTGCTCTTAAGGCCTTGGGCAGAGCATCAGGAAAGAAAGTGAAGTGTCTTCCTTCACTGTCTCCAAAGAAAGTTGAGACTCAGACACTTTGAAGTGTCTCCAAAGAAAGCTAGACTCAGTTGTGTCCAACTCTTTGAGATCCCATGGACTGTAGCCTACCAAGCTTCTCTGTCCGTGGGATTTTCCAGGCAAGAGTACTGGAGTGGGCTGCCACTTCCTTCTCCAGGGGATCTTCCCGACCCGGGGATCGAACTTGGGTCTCCCACGTTGTAGGCAGACCCTTTATGTCTGAGCCACCAGGGAAGTCAGAAGAGTAGAGGAAGTGAGTATAAAACATGGCAAAAGCCAGTCATCTGATTAGGTTGAATCTGCTTCATGTATCTTGGTAAATCACAGAGGCAGAGTAGAATATTGCCTTGGGTTGTTGCACTAATCTAGAACAATGAAAATTATTAAGCTTATTTACAAATAGGAAAAATTAGATCTGATTATTCAAATATATTAAGTGTACACATCCTTCCCTTCTGTTGAATGAATAAGATATTCTGAAATATGAGTTACAGTGTTATATTTACTGAAAAATACTCTGTAAGATTTCTTCTACTTATCAAAAATCTGCTCCTAATATAAAACTTTAAGAAATAGACTTGGGAAAATTCCTAAACCCTGCCCTAATTTATCCTTTGTTCAAATATAATTTCACAACTTTTGCTATTTTTTTGTGAATTTTTTCACTCTTAATGGAATTTTTTAAATGCACCAAAAAAATCCAGACAACTTAAGAAACATAACTATTTTTTTTTTTTTTCATTTGGATATCCAGACACCATCTAACATTAAGAGAACAAATATGGAAAGTTAGGTCAAAATTTCAACAGATTGAGGAGACTTTCAAGATGGTGGAGGAATAAGATGGAGAGATCACCTCCCTCCCCACAAATAAATCAAAAATTCATCTGCATGTGGAACAACTCGCACAGAACACCTTCTGAACCCTGACAGAAGACCCCAGACTTCCAAAAAGGCAAGCCAATCTCCTCAGAATGAGGCAGGGCAAAAGATACAGGTAAAAAAGATACAATGGATTTGGGATGGGACCTGCACCCCAGGGAGGGAGTCGTGAGGAAGGGAAAGTTTTCACAGGCTTAAAAACCCCTCACAGGCGGTTCTGGGGAGAGATTCAGAACCTCAGAGGGGAACAGAGCAACAGGTGCGGGGAAGGCAAAATGGAGAGAATTAGCCACAGAGATCATTGCGGAACGGCACTTCCCAGCCAGAAAGGGGCTCACTCACCCACCGCAGCGAGTGATGGGCTGGGCGCTCAGGCGCAGGCTCTCGGGGTTGGACCCGAGGGAGAGGACCAGGGTGGACGGCCACGAAGATCCTCCGAGGGGGCTAGTGCAGCACAAAGGGAGCTCAGGCAAAAGCCTCGGCCCACCAGAGGGGCGAGCGGTCACCGCGGCCGGAGCACTCGTCTCTGGCCGAGGGCAGGACTCCGCCTTCACGAGCGCCGCGGGTGGGAGAAGCCGCCGCCGTCTAAGACTCGCGGTTAAAAAGCTGGCACCTTTGCAGTCGGTAATACCGGAGAGGGGAACAGGGGCCACTCGGGCACCAGGGCCAGTGTGCGTGCCAGAGGGGGAGGAGGTCCTCGCCTGCTGTGGTCTCAACCCCAGGAGTTGCAGCTGCCCCCAAGCTGTGAAAGGGCGTGCATCACGGCCCACACCTTCCTGAGAGCCTGAGCTGCTGGGCTCCGCGGCAGACCCAACATCCGGGGCCAATCCCCGCCTGGGGAAGGGCAAAACCCGCCTCAGACTGCGGCGACCCTTCACAGGTCTCAGCTGTGGTGCGCACTCTCCACACACCCCAACGGTGTCTGCATACCCTTCCCTCTCCGCAGACCGACTCAGCAGGTGAGCCCCAGTAAGCTGCGACTTTCACCCCTTCGCTCTGGGTAGAGAACAGACGCCATAAAGCGGCCTACAAGCTGAGGAAGGTCCAAAACCAAAGAGGAACAGCAGGGGTCAGGTAAGCAGAGGAGAGAAGGGGAAATAGCTCCTGAAGCCGCAGGTGCAGTGAATTCAGTTCAGTTCAGTTCAGTCGTTCAGTCGTGTCCGACTCTTTGCGACCCCATGAACCGCAGCACGCCAGGCCTCCCTGTCCATCACCAACTCCCGAGTTTACTCAAACTCATGCCCATCGAGTTGGTGATGCCATCCAGCCATCTCATTCTCTGTCGTCCCCTTCTCCTCCTGCCCCCAATCCCTCCCAACATCAGGGTCTTTACGATGAGTCAGCTCTTCGCATGAGGTGGCCACAGTACTGGAGTTTCAGCTTCAGCATCAATCCTTCCAGTGAACAGCCAGGACTGGTCTCCTTTAGGATGGACTGGTTGGATCTCCTTGCAGTCCAAGGGACTCTCAAGAGTCTTCTCCAACACCACAGTTCTAAAGCATCAATTTTTCGGTGCTCAGCTTTCTTCACAGTCCAACTCTCACATCCATATATGACCACTGGAAAAACCATAGCCTTGACTAGACGAACCTTTGTTGGCAAAGTAATGTCTTTGCTTTTTAATATGCTATCTAGGTTGGTCATAACTTTCCTTCCAAGGAGTAAGCGTCTTTTAATTTCATGGCTGCAGTCACCATCTGCAGTGATTTTGGAGTCCAAAAAAATAAAGTCTGACACTATTTCCACTGTCTCCCCATCTATTTCCCATGAAGTGATGGGACCAGATGCCATGATCTTAGTTCTCTGAATGTTGAGCTTTAAGCCAACGTTTTCACTCTCCTCTTTCACTTTCATCAAGAGGCTTTTTATTTCCTCTTCACTATCTGCCATAACCTGTATTCACGTCACGAAGCAACAGTTAGAACTGGACATGGAACAACAGACTGGTTCCAAATAGGAAAAGGAGTACGTCAAGGCTGTATATTGTCACCCTGCTTGTTTAACTTATATGCAGAGTACATCATGAGAAATGCTGGGCTGGAAGAAGCACAAGCTGGAATCAAGATTGCCAGGAGAAACATCAATAACCTCAGATATGCAGATGACAGTGAATTAAATCCCCACAATTAGCGTGAGACAGTGGACATTAGGGGCAAGTGTGGGCTTTGGGAGCAAGTACAATCTGAAGTAAGGTGAGATCTGAATCTGAGCTGATCCCATACTATCCACAAGAGGTCCAGAGACCTTCTCAGATGTATTGGAGGATGTTCTGAGGAGCCTGACCTGAGCACACTGTTACGAGAGGGCAATGGACGGGTCACGAGGAAATTCTTCTTAATACCACTCTCTATGTATTTTTCTCTTTTTCATATTGTTCTAATGTTGTTCTCTATGATTCCTTTAATTTTTATTTTTATAACCTGCTTTTTTCTTTTTGAAACCATCTTTTTAAAAATTCATTCTATTTTTTCTTATTTTTCTGTACTCTAATTATTTTGCATTTTTCCATGTTTCTGATTTTGTGCTTTTGTTAGTCTAGATTTTAGTATTCATTTTCGCTTGTGGGTTTGTTTATTGGCTTGATTGCTCTCTTCTGTTTTGACTCCCATCTTAATCCTTTTTTATTCTCTCTTTTTTTCCCCTCTTTTTCCCTCTTTGTAAATGTGTGTGTTTGGGTGTTCTGGGCTGTTGAGTGTTGCTTTCACCATTAGTCTTGGTCTTCTGTGCTGTGCGGCCCGTGTAGTCTAATTGCACAGTAATGAGTAGGGCCTGAACCCCAAGATGGGGAGACCTAAGTCCAGGACTTTGGACCACCAGAGAACTTCCAACCTCATGGAACATTAATTGGCGAGAGCTCTGCCAAAGGTCTCCATCTGGACACTAGGACCAGACCCCACCCAGAGGCCAGCAAATTCCAGGGCTGGATGCCTCATGCTAGTTCAGTTCAGTTCAGTTCAGTTCAGTCACTCAGTCATGTCCGACTCTTTGCGACCCCATGAATCGCAGCATGCTAGGCCTCCCTGTCATCACCAACTCCCGGAGTTTACTCAAACTCTTGTCCATCGAGTTGGTGATGCCATCCAGCCATCTCATCTTCTGTTGTCCCCTTCCCCTCCTGTCCCCAATCCCTCCCAACATCAGGGTCTTTTCCAATGAGTCAACTCTTCGCATCAGGTGGCCAAAGTACTGGAGTTTCAGCTTCAACATCAGTCCTTCCAATGAACACCCAGGACCTATCTCCTCTAGGATGGACTGGTTGGATCTCCTTGCAGTCCAAGGGACTCTCAAGAGTCTTCTCCAACACCACAGTTCAAAAGCATCAATTCTTCGGCGCTCAGCTTTCTTCACAGTCCAACTCTCACATCCATACATGACCACTGGAAAAACCATAGCCTTGACCAGATGGACCTTTGTTGGCAAAGTAATGTCTCTTTTTAATATGCTTTTTAATATGCTATCTAGGTTGGTTATAACTTTCCTTCCAAGGAGTAAGTGTCTTTTAATTTCATGGCTACAATCACCATCTGCAGTGATTTTGGAGCCAAAAAAAATAAAGCCTGACACTGTTTCCACTGTCTCCCCATCTATTTCCCATAAGGCGATGGGACCAGATGCCATGATCTTAGTTTTCTGAATGTTAAACTTTAAGCCAACTTTTTCACTCTCCTCTTTCACTTTCATCAAGAGGCTTTTTAATCCCTCTTCACTTTCTGCCATAAAGGTGGTGTCATCTGCATATCTGAGGTTATTACCTCATGCCGAACCTTCAGCAAATCAGGAACAAAATACTGCCCATTAATAAACAGGCTACCCAAAGCCATACTTAGTCCATAGACACACAAAAACACACTACTGGACATGACATTACCCTTCAGAGAGACATGATCCAGCTCCATCCAACAGAACGCAGGAGGAGGTCTTCCCAGTCAGGAGACTTTCACAAGACACTGGTCCAACAACACCCACGGGGACAGATTCCATAAATAAGATGAACAGTGACCTTCCAACCTGCAGAAAAGAGACCCCAAACACAGTAAATTAAATAAAATGAAAAGACAGAGGAACATGCAACAGATGAGGAAACACAGTTAAAAAAAACAAACCCACAAGAAAAAACAAATCCAAAGGAAATAGCCACTCAACCTGAAAAAGAATTCAGAGTAATGATAGTAAAGAATATCCAAAATTTGGGAAATAAAATGGAGTCACAGATAAATAAACTGTGAGAAGATACACTAAAATTTTAATAAGGATCTAAAAAAAAAACCAAAAGAATAGACAATTAGCAATGAATAAAACAATAACTGAGATTACAAATGCACTAAAGGGAACCAATCACAGAATAACTGAAGCAGAAGAACAGATAAGTGACCTGAAAGATAGAATGGTGGAAAAAGCTGAAACAGAGAAAAATAAAGAAAAGCAAATTAAAAGAAATGAGGACAGACTCAAAGACTTCTGGGAAAACATTAAGCACACCAGTATTCAAATTATAGGGGTCCCAGAGGAAGAAGAGTAAAAGAAAGAGTATGAGAAAATATTTGAGGATATTATAATTGAAAACTTCCCTAACATGGGAAAGTAAATAACCACCCTAGTCCAGGAAGCCCAGAGAGTCTTATATAAACCCAAAAAGAAACACATCAAGACACATATTAATCAAATTAACAAAAAGTAATGACAAAGAAAAAGTGTTAAAAACAGCAAGGCAAAAGCAACAAATAATATATAAGAGTTCCCCATAAGGCTAACCGCTGATCTTTCAGCAAAAATTCTGCAGGCCAGAAGGGAGTGGCAGGATATACTTAAAGGGGTAAAAGGAAAAAACTACAACCAAGATCAGTCTACCTAGCAAGGGTCTTATTCAGATTCTACAGAGAAATCAAAAGCTTTACAGATAAGCAAAAGTTAATAGAATTCAGCACCACCAAACTAGCTTTACAACAATTGCTACAGGAACTTCTCTAGACATGAAACAAAGAGAAAGAAAACTCCTATAAAACTAGCCTCAAGCAATAAAGTAAATGATAATAGGATAATACATATCAATAATTATCTTAAATGTAAATGGATAAAATACTCCAACTAAAAGACACAGATTGGCTGAATGGATATGAAAAAAAAAAAAATGACCCCTATTTATGCTGTCTACAAGACATCCACCTCCAACCTAGGGATGCACGCAGACTGAAAGTGAGGGAATGGAAAAATATATTTCATTGTAATTGAAATAAAAAAACAGGAGTAGCAATACTCATATAAGATAAAATAGACTTTAAAATAAAGACAGTTACAAGAGACAAGGAAGGACACTGCACAACAAAGGATCAATCCGAGAAAAAGGTATAACAATTATAAATAAATACATACCCAACATAGGAGCACATCAATACATAAGGCAAAAGCTAACAACTATAAACAGGAAATTGACAGTAACACAATAAGGTGGGGACACTTCAGTACTCCACTCACAGCAATAGACAGATCACCCCGACAGAAAATTGACAAGGAAACCTAAACTGTAAATAATACATTGGACCAGATGGACCTAATTGATTACAGGGCATTTTATTCAGAAAGTACATTTCAATTTTTTTCTCAAGTGCACATGGAACATTCTCCATGATTGATCACATCTTGGGTCACTAATCAAGCCCTGGTAAATTTAAGCATACTGAAATCATTTCAAGCAACCACAGTTCTATAAAAATAGATATCAAGTACTGGAAAAAAACTCTGCAGAAAATGCAAACACATGGAGACCAAACAATACACTTCTAAATAACCAAGAGGTCACTTAAGAAATCAAAGAAGAAATAAAAAAATACCTAGAAACAAATGACAATGAAAAATGATGACTCACACCCTACAGTATTCAGAAAAAGCAGTGCTAAGAGGTAAGCTTATAGCAATACAAGTCTACCTCAAGAAACAAGAGAAACATCAAATAACCTAACTTTACACCTAAATTTGAATTGATGCCTTTGAACTGTGGTGTTGGAAAAGACTCTTGAGAGTCCCTTCGACTGCAAGGAGATCAAACCAGTCAATCCTAAAGGAAATAAGTCCTGAATATTCATTAGAAGGACTGATGCTGAAGCTGAAGTTCCAATACTTTGGCCACCTGACATGAAGAACTGACTCATTGGGAAAGACCCTGGTGATGGGAAAGACTGAAGGCAGGAGGAGAAGGGGACGACAGAGGATGAGATGGTTGGATGGCATCACTGACTCGATGGACATGAGTTTGAGATAGCTTCAGGAATTGGTGATGGACAGAAGATGGATTTCAACAGAAATATTTTGGGAATCTGGTGGTGAACACTCAGACTATGGCACAGCCTATAAATTTATCTGACTTCACCAGGACGACTTTTGCATTTCTGTGAAATGTAATGAAAAAAATAGTCTATTTTGTCTTGGTTATCTTATTAGCCTATTAAACAGTAGATAGTAAATGTCAGGAGGCCTTAAAAATAGCTGAGAAAAGACAAGACGTGAAAGGCAAAGGGGAAAAGGAAAGATGTACCCATCTGAATGCCGAGTTCCAAAGAATAGCAAGGAAAGATAAGAGAGACTTCCTCAGTGATTAATGCAAAGAAATAGAGGAAAACAATAGAATGGGAAAAACTAGAGATCTGTTCAAGAAAATTAGAGATACCAAGGGAACATTTCATGCAAAGATGGGCTCGATAAAGGACAGAAATGGTATGGACCTAACAGAAGCAGAAGATATTAAGAAGAGGTGGCAAGAATACACAGAAGAGCTATACAAAAAAGATCTTCATGACCCAAGTAACCATGGTGGTGTGATCACTCACCTAGAGTCAGACATCCTGGAATACTGTCCTCTTTCACCTAGACTATTGCAATAGTTGGAGAAGGACAGGGCAACCCACTCCAGTATTCTTGACTGGAAAATTCCATGGACAGAGTAGCCTGGTGGGCTAAAGTCCATAGGGTTGCAGAGCTGACCATGATGAAATGACTAAGTACAGCACTTGCAATAGTATTCTAATAGTAACTTCACATTAATTTTTGCCTCGTTAGGATTCACCATTTACACATCATCCAGATTCTTCTTTCTAAAACACAAATCAAATTATGTCACTCCATTGTTCAAACTCTCCAATGACTCTGACTTATCCTTGAAAAACAGTTGAAAACTCTCTATTGTGAGTCTTTTCAAGACCACAAATGATCTAGTGTAGGCCTATCTCTGAGACTAATCTTGGAACGATTGACTCACTATGCTCTAGTTACTTTGGCCTTCTTCACAAAAAAACAAGCTTATTTCCACTTTAGGGTGTATTTTATTTCTCAAAGCCATTTTCCATTCCTTTAAATGACTAGCTTCAAGTAACTTATTCTTCTGAGAATATCACCTATTCAGAATCTTTTCCAGATGCTCTAAAGTAGTTTACCACCTTTACTTTCAATATGTCACATTGTTTCATTTTGTTCTTAGCATTTATACTATCTACAAGTAGTCTATGTGCTTACCTATCCATTTATTTATGTGTGTATTTACTTATTCTCTGTATTATCCTAATCACCAGCTACTGGAGTATAAGACTTATGACAATGAAGATCTTGTTTTATTTATTCATCACCACTAAGAGGACAGCTCCTGATTCTTTGCAAACATTGGGGTAAAGATAGTAAGGGGGAAATTATGAAAAGTAAAATAAAGATATACCATCATTCCTACTGAGAAAAATAATAGCTATGTAATTATGTTAAGGTTAAAACTCTACGATGCGTGTATAATTTTTCCCTCCAAAATATGTTATTTGTCATACAAATATATCATTGCTGTGTCACTGTGATGAGATTCAGTAGCCTTTAAACTACAACAATGGAAAAAAAAAAAAAAAAACAAGCCACCAGAGAGAAAGAGATTGCCAGAAGCATGCAAAAAATAAAGCTTAGAGAAGATATTAATAGATGGACCCTAGAAATAGGCTTCTCTTTGCCTCGATCTGTTTCTCTCCTTTAGAAAATAATTTTTTGACAGCATGAAATTGTACTTTAGTTTTTTATATTTTTTCTCTGGCTTTTTAGGCTGCAGTCATTTGTGTCTTTTTCATCCACTAAAGAGGTAAAACTCACTGAACTATTTCTAAATTTTAAAATTCCACTAGATTTTAAATCCAGATAAAATAATATTGGTGTATTTATGTTGGGCTTCCCAGGTGGCACAGTGGTAAAGAATCGGCCTGCCAATGCAGGAGACACAGAGATGTGAATTCGATCCCTGGGTCAGGTAGATTCCCCTAGGGTAGGAAATGGCAACCTGCTCCAGTATTTTTGCCTGGAAAATTCCATGAACAGAGGGACTTGATGGGCTACAGTTTATAGGATTACAAAGAGTAATCCCAATCTCAGACATGACTGAGAAACAGAGCAGACGCATATTTATCTTACCATGATATTCTAGCTAAACAAAACTTCCAGGACCTCAGACCTATCAAAATATTTTAGGAACTCTATTTAACACCGACTTCCTTGTGTTATCTCCTTAATCCTCATAAAAGGAACACAACTTAGATTTTATTGTTTTTTTTTTTTTCTTTTACTGAGATTAAGTATGGAAAGGAAATGGAGACGGAGAGGTTAATTTGTGCCATAAAAATTGCATGCTGATAATTAAAATGTCTGGTAGTCCAACATAATTAGTGAGATTCTAGTTATTCATGTTTGTAATCACTTAGCCAAATAATTACCAAATGTAGGAGGACAAGGGAATCATCTGGATTACTTCTTTTAAAGGTGAATTTCCAGTTCTCAACTCAGATCTCAGCTATTCCATTCAGAAGTTCTCAGGTGAGGTCAATGGATATGTGCTTTGGACAATATTACAGTGATGACATTTTTGGAGGGAAGACACCCATTCTTTGACACAAGGAGCCTAGCAAGACGCAGAGTCCATGGGACGGCAGAGTCAGACTGGACTTAGTGACAGAAACAACATCAGTCCCATTGGACTCAGACATATCATATTTAGACTTTTTTTAGACTTACTAGATAGAAAATAATTAATTCAGAAGAATGGAGTCTTTTGACATAATGTCACTATTAAATTTAAAAAATATGTCAATCATTCTCTCAACTATCCTCATATTGCCTATAACATATCAAAAATACTATGTGTACAATAGCAGAAACACTAGAATTAATCCTTCAAGAACATTGCATCTTTCATAACATCACATAATTCTTTTTTAAACAATTGCAATAAGACCTTATGAACCACATAACCTAATAAATGGGCTGTTAGCCTCATTAGTAGCACACTGCTATAGTCATCTCATATAATCTTCAAAGTGAATTTACATTACTGTTTTGGAGCCTTTAAAATCACATAATGGAGATAATCCAGATCTCATAAGTAGCCAAGATTTTCATTGATCAAAACATTAAAAAACTTTGGTCACTTTCATATTTTTAATCATTACCTTTAATTGACCTAACAGAAGACTCCTTCCATCTTCTATTAAAAAATTTTAATCTGGGGAATGTGTAAACTAAGTAAAAAATAAGGATATGGCACATGTGAATGTGATTTAGTTTGAGATTTTTAATTTAGATATTTACCTATAAAAAAAAACTTAGTTTTCAATATTTAGTTTTTAGCACATAAAGATCATGATCAAAGTTTGAAATTTATTATGATTATGTTACCAGGTGAAGAAAAATCTAAATAGTATCTATTTAGGATTTTTGTTAGAGGCAGACATATTCACTCAAATGACAGTCAAAGTAGAATAAAAAAGTCTTGCTAACTCAAGAACAAAGATATAAAATATACTTCCACAAATATAGAGACAAAAACAATACATATAAAGTATAATAATGCAATCACATAGTTTATTAATATTCTTAATTTAACAAACATGGGACAATGAAATATAAATCAAGGCCTTTGCATTGTCACAAGGAGAAAATGCAAACATATTCATAATGCTAGCATTTTTTAGGCAGGTGGATAGGGAGTCCATGGGCCCTATCCACCTGCTATGGGTGTCACATAGTTACCCATATTTTGGAATTTATGGCCCGTTATCCACAACAGAAGTGAGAGCTGGAAAATTGGTTAATTGATAATAAAGGAGCCATAGGAACAGGCTCCTTGACGTTTTAAGGAGACCAACCTCCATTACAAGATCTAAGGGAAACACACTGGCCTAATGTTAACTGTCCAATCCTATTAAAAAAAGCTATTTTTAGTAACAGGTCAAACATTATATAATAAGATGTCTTAAAGACCATATGTGGGTCTCTCCCTACCACATTCTGGTGTCTGTGCCAGAAGCTGTCTCTATTACTTTCTGACTTAAAGCTGTAACACCGCTGCAAAGACCTGAGTGACTCTGTTCCTTTGATCCCAGAGCGAATTCTTTCTTTTGGAGATCAGGAACCCACAGCCAACACTGAACGTCATGGAACAATAACATGTTAATTAAAAAGATACCTTATTACAGAATACAAACAAACTTCCTTTTCTCTTGATCTTTTTGTGAGTACTTTAAAGATAAACATAAAATAACACAGCAGGGGGAAATGTGTCCTAATTTTCCATCCCTAAGGAGAAGCAATTTGTACTGATCTACGAATAAACAAATATTAGCCAAGAATCAAATCACTGTGTTTGTCATAGCAGAAACAAATAGAAAATATGAACATATTTCCTATTGTTCAAAAGCTGAAGTATTAGTGGAAGCACTTTGTAGACTTTATATTCTAATAAAAGCAAATAAGAAATAAAGAGAATCAAGTTATAGAGTGTGTACAAGTGTACACATACCTTCATTCCTATAATCTGATATGTATGTATATATCAGCTGTATTAGGAATGTCCTCATGAAGAAGGTAGAAGTTAAGATGAATTTTGAAAGAGAGACATAGGTTAATTTAAAAGAAGGGGGCAGAGGTTATTTGTTGGTTTTGATATTTACCTGCATGAGCTATTTGTATATTTTGGAGCTTAATCCCTCATCAATTTCTTCATTGGCAAATATTTTCTCCCTTTCTAAGGGTTGCCTTTCTGTTCTGTTTGCAGTTTCCTTTGCTGGGCAACAGTCCGTAAGCTTATTTAGGCCTCATTTGTTTATTTTGTTTTTATTTTCACTACTCTGAGAAACAGATCAAAAAAGAAAAGAAGATCCTGTTCGATTTATGTCAAAGAATGTTCTGCCTATGCTTTCCTGTAATAGTTTTATAGTATCCGGCCTTACATTTAGGTCTCTAATCCATTTTGAGTTTATTTTTGTGTATGGTGTTAGGGAGTGTTCTAATTTCATTATTTTACATGTATTTGCCCAATTTTCATAATACTACTTATTGAAGAGACTGTATATTCTTGCCTCCTTTATTATAGACTAAGTGACCGTAGCTGCATGGGTGGAAGATCTAAATAGACATTTCTCAAAAGAATACATCAGTTCAGTTCAGTTCAGTTCAGTCACTCAGTCGTGTCCGACTCTTTGCGACCCCATAAACTGCAGCATGCTAGGCCTCCCTGTCCATCACCAACTCCCGAGTTTACTCAAACTCATGTCAATCGAGTTGGTGATGCCATCCAGCCATCTCATCTTCTGTTGTCCCCTTCTCCTCCTGCCCCCAACCCCTCCCAGCATCAGGGTCTTTTCCAATGAGTCAACTCTTCGCATCAGGTGGCCAAAGTACTGGAGTTTCAGCTTCAGCATCAGTCCTTCCAATGAACACCCAGGACTCATCTCCTTTAGGATGGACTGGTTGGATCTCCTTGCAGTCCAAGGGACTCTCAAGAGTCTTCTCCAACACCACAGTTTAAAAACATAAATTTTCGACACTCAGCTTTCTTCACAGTCCAACTCTCACATCCATACATGACCACTGGAAAAACCATAGCCTTGACTAGATGGACCTTTGTTGGCAAAGTAACGTCTCTGCTTTTTAATATGCTATCTAGGTTGGTCATAACTTTCCTTCCAAGGAGTAAGCGTCTTTTAATTTCATGGCTGCAGTCACCATCTGCAGTGATTCTGGAGCCCAAAAAAATGAAGTCTGACACTGTTTCCACTGTTTCCCCATCTATTTCCCATGAAGTGATGGGATCAGATACCATGATCTTAGTTTTCTGAATGTTGAGCTTTAAGCCAACTTTTTCACTCTCCTCTTTCATTTTCATCAAGAGGCTTCACTTTCTGCCATAAGGGTGGTGCCGTCTGCATAGTTGAGGTTACTGATATTTCTCCCGGCAATCTTGATTCCAGCTTGTGCTTCTTCCAGCCCAGCGTTTCTCATGATGTACCCTGCATATAAGTTAAATAAACAGAATGACAATATACAGCCTTGACGTACTCCTTTTCCTATTTGGAATCAGTCTGTTGTTCCATGTCCAGTTCTAGCTGGTGCTTCCTGACCTGCATACAGGTTTCTCAAGAGAGAGGTCACGTGGTGGTCTGGTATTCCCATCTCTTTCAGAATTTTCCACAGTTTATTGTGATCCACACAGTCGAAGGCTTTGGCATAGTCAATAAAGCAGAAATAGATGTTTTTCTGGAATTCTTTTGCTTTTTTGATGACCCAGCAGATGTTGGCAACTTGATCTCTGGTTCCTCTGCTTTTTCTAAAACCAGCTTGAACATCTGGAAGTTCACGGTTCACATATTGCTGAAGCCTGGCTTGGAGAATTTTGAGCATTACTTTACTAGCGTGTGACATGTGTGCAATTGTGCAATAGTTTGAGCATTTTTTGGCATTACCTTTCTTTGGGATTGTAATGAAAACTGACCTTTTGCAGTCCTGTGGCCACTGCTGAGTTTTCCAAATTTGCTGGCATATTGAGTGCAGCACTTTCACAGCATCATCTTTCAGGATTTGAAATAGCTCAACTGGAATTCCATCACCTCCACTAGCTTGTTCATAGTGATGCTTTTTAAGGCCCACTTGACTTCATATTCCAGGATGTCTGGCTCTAAGTGAGTGATCACACCATCATGATTATCTGGGTCATGAAGATCTTTTTTGTACAGTTCTTCTGTGTATTCTTGCCACCTCTTCTTAATATCTTCTGCTTCTGTTAGGTCCATACCATTTCTGCCCTTTATCGAGCCCATCTTTGCATGAAATGTTCCCTTGGTATCTCTAATTTTCTTGAAGAGATCTCTGGTCTTTCCCATTCTATTGTTTTCCTCTATTTCTTTGCATTGATCACTGAGGAAGGCTTTCTTATCTCTCCTTGCTATTCCTTGGAACTTGGCATTCAGATGGGAATATCTCTCCTTTTCTCCTTTGCTTTTCGCTTCTCTTCTTTTCACAGCTATTTGTAAGACCTCCTCAGACAACCATTTTGCCTTTTTGCATTTCTTTTCCATGGGGATGGTCTTGACCCCTGTCTCCTGTACAATGTCACGAACCTCTGTCCATAGTTAATCAGGCACTCTGTCTATCAGATCTAGTCCCTTAAATCTATTTCTCACTTCCACTGTATAGTCGTAAGGGATTTGATTTAGGTCATACCTGAATGGTCTAGTGGTTTTCCCTACTTTCTTCAATTTAAGTCTGAATTTGGCAATAAGGAGTTCATGATCTGAGCCACAGTCAGCTCCCAGTCTGGTTTTGCTGACAGTACAGAGCTTCTCCGTCTTTGGCTGTAAAGAATATAATCAATCTGATTTTGGTGTTGACCATCTGGTGATGTCCATGTGTAGAGTCTTCTCTTGTGTTGTTGGAAGAGGGTGTTTGCTATGACCAGTGTGTTCTCTTGGCAAAACTCTATTAGCCTTTGCCCTACTTCATTCTGTACTCCAAGGCCAAATTTGCCTGTTACTCCAGGTGTTTCTTGACTTCCTACTTATGCATTCCAGTCCCCTATAATGAAAAGGACGTCTTTTTTGGGTGTTAGTTCTAGAAGGTCTTGTAGGCCTGCATAGAACTGTTCAACTTCAGCTTCTTCAGCGTTACTGGTTGGAGCATAGGCTTGGATTACCGTGATATTGAATGGTTTGCCTTGGAAACGAACAGAGATCATTCTGTCCTTTTTTAGATTGCATCCAAGTACTGCATTTCGGAGTCTTTTGTTGACCATGATGGCTCCATTTCTCTAAGGGATTCTTGCCCACAGTAGTAGATATAATGGTCATCTGAGTTAAATTCACCCATTCCAGTCCATTTTAGTTTGCTGATTCCTAGAATGTCAACATTCACTCTTGCCATGTCCTGTTTCACCACTTCCAATTTGCCTTGATTCATGGACCTAACATTCCAGGTTCCTATGCAATATTGCTCTTTACAGCATCGGACTTGCTTCTATCACCAGTCACATCCACAACTGGGTATTGTTTTTGCTTTGGCTCCATCCCTTCATTCTTTCTGGAGTTATTTCTCCACTGATCTCCAGTAGCATATTGGGCACCTACCGACCTGGGGAGTTCCTCTTTCAGTGTCCCATCATTTTGCCTTTCATACTGTTCATGCGGTTCTCAAGGTAAGAACACTGAAGTGGTTTGCCATTCCCTTCTCCAGTGGACCACATTCTGTCAGACCTCTGCACCATGACCCGTCCATCTTGGGTGGCCCCATACAGTGTGGCTTAGTTTCACTGAGTTAGACAAGGCTGTGGTCCGTGTGATCAACTTGGCTAGTTTTCTGTGATTATGGTTTCAGTGTGCCTGCCCTTTGATGCCCTCTCGCAACACCTACCATCTTACTTGGGTTTCTCTTATCTTGGACATGGGGTATCTCTTCACAGCTGCTCCAGCAAAGCGCAGCTGCTGCTCCTTACCTTGGACGAGGAGTGAAAAGATGCTCAACATCACAATAATTGATGCATCAGCATCATAATAATTGAGCATCTTTCCATGAGCACGTGAAAAGATGCTCAATTATTACAGAAATGCAAATCAAAACTACAATGAGGTATCATCTCACACTGGTCAGAAGGACCATCATCAAAAAATCTGCAAACAATAAATGCTGGAGTAGATGTGTAAAAAAGGGAACCCTCTTACACTGTTGGTGGGAATGTAAATTGGTACAGCCACTATGGAGAACAGTATTCAGGCTCCTTAAGAAAACTAAAAGTAGAGCTTCTAGTCCAGCAATCCCACTCCTAGACATGCATCCAAAGAAAACCATAATTGGGAAAGATACATGCAGCCCAATGCTCATTGAAGAGCTGTATTTACAAAAGCCAGGGCATTTCCATTGGATGGCATCACCAACTCAGTGGACATGAGTTTGAGCAAGTCCTGGGAGTTAGTGATGGACAAGGAAGCCTGGCATGCTGCAGTCCCTGGGGTCGCAAAGAATCAGACACGACTAAGAGACCAAACTGAAGTGGACTGAATGTATTGCAGAGATATGTGAAAATTAATCAATCTTAAGGGTATTTCACAAAAATATTTATATTATGTTTAGATGTAGAATTAAATATCTTAGTAGATATAGGTTACATGCCAAAGCATGCTATTAGTTAAAGCAAAGCTATTTTTGATAATACTCTAAAATTCTTTCTCCAATGATTCTCAGCAAGTTAGGAGTCATCTAACGTCACACAAAGAGAAATTTCAAAATTTGCTAGCTCATCCTCACAGATCATAACTATATATCATCATTATGCAAAAAAAGTTTCCCCTTCTTAACCTCTTTTGTTCCTGTTAAGTTCAATGCCTTCACAGAAAGAAAGAAAAAGAAAAAAATCCCTGTTTGATTAATATACCAATGTCTACTATCTACTGTTTAATAGGCTAATGAGATAGCCAAGACAAAAGAGACTATTTTATCATTACATTTCACAGAAATGCAAAAGTAGCCCTGGTGAAGTCAGATAAGTTTATAGGGTGTGCCATGGTCTGAATGTTCACCACCTGACTCCCAAAATATCTATGCTGAAATCACAACTCTTAAAGGTTGGACCTTTTATAAGTATCAATAGGTGGGACCTTTGGGAAGTGACTAGGATGGAACCCTCACAAAGAGGATTAGTGCCCTTTTAGCAAAAGACACCACAGAGTTCCCCAGCTCTTTCACCATGTGAGGGTATAATGAGAAATCTGTCACATGAAAAAGGGTTCTTACCCAAACATTCTGCTATCTTTCTCTTGGACTTCCAGTTTCCATAACTGTAAGACATAGATTTATACTGTTTATAAGCTCCCCAATCTGTGGTATATTATTATAGCAATCCAAACAGACTAAGACAGGCTTACAAAACAAATTTTTAAAAAGTGAGCTGAGACATGAATGCAGTACTTGTTCCCATTCTAATGATTTAGCTGCTATGGAAGGCTGCCTATTGGTAACAGCTCATATCAGTATAACCAGAGGATACTAAATTCAAACAACTAAAAAATATTAATTTAAAATTTTACAATTGTATGTTCCATGTTAGATTCTAAGAATATATTTTGAAAGAATGTTAAGGAATGATAATTACAAATGCCTTGTACATAAAGCAGATAACAAAATAAGAGAAAATGAAATCCTTAAGATTTTAGTTTTCATTTTCCAAAGTGATCACATTTGTAAATCTGTAAGAAGTAGGGAATCAACAATCACTACATCTCAGTTTTTGTTTTCCTGAGTGGCCAAAAAAGTAATTGCTATAATTATTATTAATATGATAAATATTGACATTCCCTGAATCAATCATTTTGTTCTTACACAGCTGAAAACAAAATCATGGTCTTTTATTGCCATACATCTACTCATCATCTATAAAATAAAATTTTATATCACTCTCCTGATACAAATGATAGATATCTTGAAATATATGAATTCTTGGGGAAAAACCTTACTTTCTGAGAAATCAAATATGAAAAATATCAACACTATGGGAAAATAAACTTATGTAGATCACTCAAAATCTATACAACTTTGTAATCAGAACCCAAATAAAAATAAATATTAATTTAAAATAGTAACACAATTCAGAAGACAGGATAGATTCTTAATGAATAAAACAGCTGTCCAGTGGTATCCACATCACCTGGAAAGGTTTTGAAATGTACATTGTCAGACCCACTGAATCCTTATCATGCGGGCATGCTAAATTGCTTCAGTCATGTCTGACTCATTGTGATCCTATGGACTGTAGCCGGTCAGGCTCCTCTGTCCATGAGATTTTTCAGGCAAGAATACTAGAGTGGGTTTTCATGGCATCTTCCCAACCCAAGGATCAAACCTGCACCTCCTGCCTTGCAATCAGATTCTTTACCACTAAATCACCAGGAAATCCCTAACCAACTCAGCCAAAAACTCTGGGCCAGGGTCAAGCAATCTAAGCTTTATTAAGCACTCTAGATGACTGCAACACAATCTTGGGCTAGTGAATCACTATGCTACTCTATATAAAATATTTCACCTTCCAAAGTAAAAAAAAAAAGAAAAAAGTGAAATTCCTAGGCAACAATAAAATAAGAAAGTAATTCAGATTGTTAAATTATGGAGTCGATGGCAAAATATACAAATACCTGTGAAGTAGACAGCCTCTAAAAGATTCCTAATGTCTCAGCTTATTGAAGTCGCTCAGTCATATCCAACTCTTTGCGACCCTGTGGACTGTAGCCTACCAGGTTCCTCCGTCCATGGGATTCTCCAGGCAAGAATACTGGAGTGGGTTGCCATTTCCTTCTCCAGGGGATCTTCTCGACCCAGGGATCGAACCTGGGTCTCCCACATTGCAGGCAGACGCTTTAACCTCTGAGCCACCAGGGAAGCCCTCCATGATATCAATGCTCTATAAATCCAGTGAGAGTTAGTGACTAACTTCTAGTAAAGACAACACAACAGAAGTAACGCAGTGTCACTTCCGAGATTAGCTTCTGTCTTGCTTCGCTCTTGTTCCTTCATTTGTTCACTGCTAAATTCCGAGCTGCCCGCTTGGCAAGATAGCTTAGGTCAGAACCAGGGAGGGACTAGGGTTTTCAGGCCAAAAGCCAATGAAGAACTGAAACCTGCAAACAGACACAGATAGGAAAGAGCTTAGAAATGAATTTTTCTCCCAGCTGAGCCATAGGTGATTGTAGCTCTGTAAGAAATCCTTAGCCCAGTGATCCAATATAGACATTTCATATTTCTGATCCAAAGAAACTAAATATTTTTTAAAAGCTTATTGCTTTATGACTAAGTTTTAGTGAGTAATTTCTAATATAATCCAAGCAAAAGTACTTCTGGCAAGTGGACAGACTGGACAACACCATTTCTTCCATTTGTATCAGTGTGCTGAAGCGACTTAGCAGCAGCAGCAGCTTTGTTTTCAGTGCAGTTATTTGGTGAATAAAGCATGAAAAACACTGGGGATGGGGGATCACAGATGATCACGGGAAACTACATGTGTTATTGACTTCTTATACTGACTGTGGGTGAGCTAGTTTACTTCACAGAAACATGGATTTTATGTTGAGTCTGCTTTTGCAGAAGTACCAATGTTTCTCTTAAGAACAACCATGCAGCTCAATTAAATACTTTCCAGTTTCTAAGGTTTTTTTAAATTAATTCATTAATTTTGGACTGTGCTGGGTCTTTGTCGCTGCGTGGGCTTTTCTCTAGTTGAGGCAAGCAGGGGCCACTCTAAGTGTGGTGCATGGTCTTCCCATTGTGGTGGCTTCTCCTGCTGCAGAACATGGCCACTAGGCATGCAGGCTTCAGCAATTGCAGTCCATGGCTCATTAATTGCAGCTCCTGGGCTCTAGCGCGCAGACTCAGAATTTGTTGCACACAGTCTTAGTCACTCTGTGACATGCGAGATCTTCCCCCACCAGAGATCGAACCCATGCCTCATGCACTGGTAGGCGGACTCTTCACTACTGAGTGACCAGAGGAGTCCTCAAATTTCTAAGGTTTAATCCACTCTTATGATTCCTTTAAAAACTACATAATGGGTATGGTAGGATAGGGACAATTTTTCTCTTTTGCCCTCATTTCCTTTTCTTTGTTTTTTCACCCTCCTGGCAAGGAGTTCTTTGGTAGAATGTTAGGGAAAGATTTTAGCATAGTAACACATCAAAAAAGAAGTACTGTCAACAATACAAACAACAGGAATTGCCTTGCTCTAGGAAGAGGACTTTGACATTCTGAGCTTCATCTCATCTTGCTCTGCCAAATCTATTCGATATTTGTGTCTTTCCAGAAAGAAAATACTGTATCTAAGATTGCAGAAGAGTGGGGAAAGTAGTGAAATAGGAACTGAGACAATAATGGAGGTTCCAAGATACATTTTCAAGGAGGATTCTATGAACAAAAATGTGATTTGATGAGAAGACCAGAAAAATATTTTGTATCACATTTTGGATGCATGTATGTTCATCATCAGGGCTTAAATAGCACTGTTTCAATTCTTATAATGATCTACGTATATGCACGGCTTTCAAGGCACTGTGAACCCACTGAGGAGTGACATAATTATTTTCATTATATATCACTCACTTCTTTCATATGTCAAATCGTGAAAACATTAGTGTGGCCCATTTAAATGAGATAATTATGTAATATTGAGGGTCCCTAAAATCATCAGTATTCAACAACTATGAGTGACTAATTCTGTCGCTTAACTTTAGTGTATTGTATTCATGTTTAAATATATGACTACAGCAGTTCAATAAACTTTGATTAATCAGAATCCAACAGAACAAACTACATTTTGTCTTAATCTACAGCTTCTTCTTACTGAAATAAGCTAATAAAGGAGAAATATTTTATACTTTCTACTAGAGTAATCTGATACTGAGGGAATTATTGCTCTGGACATGATTCATTAAGGATTCAGAAATATGTGCTAACAACTCCAACACTAAATCTAACAGGGAAGCCCCTTGGAATTTGTTCTTCTTTGTTTACATCAATAGCATTTAATAAATAATTTTGTGAGCTGAGCATTATGCTATAAACTAAGAGGAAAGTAAGACAAAAACAACAAAGATAACTCCTGACATGAAGCTAGGTTTGAAGAAGACAGACCTTAACAAATGAAAGCAGGTCATTAATAAAGTAAGTGCAAAAATCAGTTCAGTTCAGTTCAGTCATTCAGTCGTGTCCAACTGTTTGCAACCCCATGGACTGCAGCATGCCAGGCTTCCCTGTCCATCACCAACTCCCAGAGCTTGCTGAAACTCACGTCCATCGCCTCGGTGATGCCATCCAACCATCTCATCCTCTGTCGCCCCCTTCTCCTCCTGCCCCCAGTCCCTCGCAGCATCAGGGTCTTTTCAAGTAAGTCAGCTCTTTGCATCAGGTGGCCAAAGTATTGGAGTTTCAGCTTCAGCATCAGTCTTTCCAATGAATTTTCAGGACTGATTTCCTTTAGGATGAACTGGTTGGATCTCCTTGCAGTCCAAGGGACTCTCAAGTCTTCTCCAACACTACAGTTCAAAGTATCAATTCTTCACCACTTAGCTTTCTTTATGCTGAGCAAAAATACTTCAAGAGTAAAAGGTGTGGATGACTTAAGTCACTCAACACATTGCTACATGTCACTGTATCTCAAAAACATAACAATGACTTTATGTCAAAATCAGCAATTATTCTCGTAAAACATTGAACAAGGATTTTCTGTCCCAATTGTGATAGAATATTTGATAATAAGGAAGAATTTTCATTCCTTTTTTGGAACGGATCAAATGGAAATATGCAAGGGTTCAAATTAGAAACTTCACTTCTTGGGAGCAAACAGAGTACAGCTCACCATCTTTTCTACTACTCGGAAAAGTAGAAGTCAAAGAAGTTTTGTTTCAGGCTTTTGCTGAACCGTTTCTGATTTCCTCTGGTCTCCTTCTTTTGCTGTAGCATGCATGTGTGTGTGTTAAGTTGCTTCCGTTGTGTCCTACTCTTTACAACGCTATGGACCGTAACCCGCCAGGCTCCTCTGTCCATGAGACTCTCCAGGCAAGAATACTGGAGTGGGTTGCCATGTCTTCCTGCAGAGGATCTTCCCGACCCAGGGATCAAACTCTCCTCTCTTACGTCTCCTGCATTTGTAGACAGGTTCTTTACCACTAGCACCACCTGGGAAGCCCCTTTCCTGTAGCACCCTAGGACAATCAACAACTCACCTCCCGTCAGTTTTCTGAATGGATAAGCCTGAATTTCACCACGATCATCACCTGCCTCCAACCTGCTGTCACTCAACCACCCAGGTCTGTGGGTGATTAATGAGACTGTGGCTAAGGGCTCAGCTTCAAGTAGAGCAATTTGTCTCAATCAGCAATGAAATATTTTTGAAACAGATTCTTGGAGTCAATATGCATTCAGTTTAGTTAGCCTATCTTCTACAGCATTAGTATCATTTTACAGTCTGATCAGTGATATCCAAGAGAAAAAAAGGCACCCAAGACACTAAGAAATGAAGAAATACATTACTTCCAGTTCATTTAAAGTATTGCCGAAAGCCAGGAACTAGACCATGCTTAAGAATATTTTTTAATAACAGATTAAAATCAAAATGTGTTTCTGGCTTATCTATTATATTCTCTGTTCCCTCTACTATTTGGCTAATCAGAATTGATGTAATAATATGAAATTAATGTAGATATTATGTTTCAAGTCATAAGTTGGTTTCAACAGACTATAAAATAATAATTTAATCAGCTTTATTAGACTAATTTTTAAAAAAGGTTAGAAAACCCATGTGACATCTTGCACTATAAGCAAAGGGCATTAATTCAGATATGCACTGTGGAGCTTATTTAAGGATGGGTAATAAGTATTAATATGTTTTTAAAAAATAACTAAATATATGCACTCTAAATGGTGCATTTTTTACCTTATTGACTACCATGAATATTCAAAGTATGAAGCTTGGATTTGTTAAAAAAATAAAGGATAAAAGTTTAAGAACCCCAAAACATAGTGCTGGCAACTTATAATAAAATAAAGCACAACTTGAGAGTTGTGAGTTTTATTTGGTGCAAAGTGAGGACTGCAGCCTGGGAGAAAGCATTCAGATAGCTCTGATAAACTGCTCCAAAGAGTTAGCAGGGAAGGTCAGTATATAAGTGGCTTTTCGTGGAAGGGGAATACATGCAATGAAGTATATCTTTTTCCAGAAGTTTTCTACTAGTCTTGTGAAGCCTTTGCTAGTTCCTAAGAACACTCATCACCATGAAGGATTTTAGTACTTTCCTAGATATGAGGAGATACAAGAATTGGGCTCATAAAATTGGCTCCTGAAAATATCTAACTATCTAACTGTTCTGCCAGCGCCCCTCTATTCCCAGTGCAGAATGCCTCATCTCTGCGATCCACCCTGTACTCCTATCAAGGGGTACTGAAGGTCAGCCACTGTAGCAGCACTGACTTAATCTTTATAGAGGGAGATAGGTACATGGCAAGTGCCAATTTGTAATTGACAGTGCTTGCCCTTTCAAACCAAGATCTTAAATAAAAACTAGAAAAGTTAATTTAAAATAAATTTCTTTTCCCTCAACATTAAAACTAAACAGTCACCACACATAATAGTCCTTATTTAAAATAATTAAATAAATGTTGGCTTATATGCTAAATTAAAGGCAATTTTTTCCCACCATTTTTAACAGAAATATATTATGAGATCAATAATAGTTTATCAAACATATTAAATACCATTGTCTCTTTCAAACGTTGGGATATAATATGTCCAGTGGGTTTATGAAACCAGTTTTCTGTTTTAGAATGTAAATCCTGGATTGAACAAAGTGGTGTAAAATCTTGGATTTAAAAATTGATCTAGGGAATGAATTGAAATTGTGTGTTTTAATGTTTGCCAATATACCTGTTCTCAATGTTAACACTTGAATTATCAATAGAGCTCTCCACTTGCCAGGCATATTTGTGAGAAAATGGGTGGGGGTAAATATTATTGTAATTTCTTATAAGAAAGATGCTATCTAGCCCTTTAAAACACATTAAAATCCTGGAATAGGAAAATAAACTAAAAACAAACAAATAACTAAAAAAATTCAGACAGGCTTGACTGTGAAAGTTCCACCGTGGTGCTTATGAACTATGCTTTGAAAATTTAGACCTCATAGTAGACACTTGCATTGGCAACCTCGTCTCTAATAACTTGCTTCATTGCTGCTTTTATCCTTTCCAGTACTCCTGAGTTGTCCCTCTAAAGAGTTTACACTGTTCAGTTACATCATCTAAAGCTTTAATAAACAGCACATATCATTATTTGTGAAGATTACTTTAAAAGAATCTTCTGATTCATAGACTTAGTAGCTCTAAACTGGGCTGTGTGTGTTTGGTATTCTTCCTATTCTCAGTATCAGAGAGAGTGTCTCCTGCCACTTTTAAGCAAAGAATGTAGTTTTAAAAGAAAAAAAGATAAAGGAAAAAGAACCTATGACATATTCACTGCCATAGTCATACTTGTACAATGGGTGTACAAGTCAAACTTGAAGAGTCACAGGAGTTAAAGAAGAAATGGGCCTTTCACAGCCAAACTGTCTGTTTCCTATTAAGTCTCTGCCTCTTCATCTTCCTTTTGTTTATGCCTCTGAAGTTTCTTCTTGGAAGCTATTGATGTGATGGTAAAAGTAAAAACTTGCTTTAAGCACTCATCATACAAATTAAATTTCAAGTAAAAGCAATTGGTATTGCTGCTGAGTAAGTTCTTCCAGTAGATTGCTCAGACACTCTGCAAAATTGCCTGCTGACCTACTGCATGGGCCAGAGATGCCAGTGGCCTGACCGCCAATAGTATCTATCATAGGTGACATTTATGGTGGAGAGCTCTGCGCCGTTCTGCCAAAAGTACACAGCAACTGCAAACAGGCTATTTGAGATGAGATGATATATTAAATTATATCCTGCACTTTCAATTGAAAAATGAGCATCCTGGAGAAATAAAACACTCTGGAAACCAAGCTGGAAAAAAAATGAAAATCTAAAAGTAGCTAGGTACTTTTATTTTACATTTTATTTTATTTACATATGACTATGTAAAAAGTTGGCATATGCACACTTATGAATGTAGGGTGCATCCATCATTTTAAATCTTTAGGCTTGGTATTGTGACATATACAGAATTATCTCCATTTTACAGATGAGAAAATTGAGGCTCAACTAGATTGATTTTATCTGAGTTTAAATGGGCTTTCCTGGTGGCTCAGCAGTAAAGCATCTACCTGCAATTCAGGAGATGAGGGTTCGATTCCCAAGTTAGGAGGATACCCATGGAGGAGGAAATGGCAACCCACTCCAGTATTCTTGCCTGGGAAAGCCCATGGACAGAGGAGCCTGGCAGGTTACAGTCCATGGGGTCACAAAAGAGTTGGACACAGGTGAGTGACTGAGGGTGCACATTGAGTTAAAACATTTGTTAAGAAGGATTCACATGCACACAACATGCACATATTGATTCTGAAGCATATTTCTTTCCATTTTTTATCATGTTTTACATAATAGAGTATTGTTTAGTTCTGAAGAACCTTGTCTATGAATTATTCTCTAGGTGTTAAAGGGACTAAACATATTCTGTGATTTCAAAGATGCTAGGAAAGTTTCTAACTCCCCAAAGTACACATTATGTGGAAATCTATATATAGGTATAGACATAAAATAACATATATCTTGGACTTGATCGTGAAACTCAAGCTAAAACTGCCCTGATGATTAATCTAGTTCTATTGTATCCTTTTATACATTATGGGTGTAGGGCCAAGAGAGAGGATATCTTGTTCAAGCCTACTCATAATTTTACTTGCAGACATAGGGATAGAATTATAGTCTTTAAAAATTTTAAGTTCTTTGTTCTATACCACTTCACCTTTCTTATCAATAATTTATGACAATCTGATATCAAGTGCTAATATTCTGAGACTCTGGTGAATTCATTAAGGCTAAGTTCTTCTCAGTCCTGACCTGAGAATCCATAGCATTCATTATTGGAGACATAATGAAGTAAAGCTTGTTGATATATTAGTGAGTAAGAATAGGTTGGCTAGAATAACTCTTTAAATTTTAATCAGTCTCGGACCTATATTATAGGGAAAAGTTATCACCTGTATTTTAGATCTGTGCTAGTGCCTGTATTTAAGTTTTTAGTAGTAGAAAATGAAAATGATCAAAGATTGGAGCCATATTATATATACTCCATTTTCTTTGGATTTTTACCAAAAATATTTTCAGGTTTGATCTTTATTTTTACTCCCTAGAGGATTCAGATTAAATCAATGAATTTTTAAAATTCTCTGAGCTAGGTTTTTGACGGTTGGAGATGCCACAGTGGGAAACAAAATCATTCAGAATTAGCTCTTTGGAAATCAAAATATACAACTTAGAAGAGCTGTTCTGTGAGCAATATAATCATGAGCTGTTGAACCTCATTTCCAATTTTCCCTCTGGCAAAGGGTACCTGCTCAAGTTTATATTTATGACTCAAATGTTCATCTGAGACCTTTAGGATTTGGGGGGAAAATACCATTCTCTGTGTTTCTAGGGTTTCTTCCCACTAGATTTCTGCTGAGTCTATGGGGACATTATTTTTAAAGAGAACTGCTTTTGATTCATACAGTTGAAAAGAACTACCCACAGGTAATTACTGAGCAGACTCTCCTCCTCACACATCATCAATATAATAATAGTTTACTAGCTCATTTTCTACAGACAAATATCATTAAAACCTTCCAAGTCATCCTCAAACTTATGATTTGGTTCTGTCAAGAAACCCTGACTTTTAATGATGCTATAGAAATACCAAATCATGGATGACCATTAATGAATTATAACATACTTCAGGAGACTCAGTAAACTGAGGGGAAAGGAAAGATCAAGATAAGTAATTAGAATTATTAATGCCTATCATGGTAAACCAACAAAAGAATCAAAAGATAATTTAAGTAATAATAATCTCAAAGAATCAGGGGGGAAATACCTTTCTGAATTAGAAAGTATGATTTCCAAATTTAGAACAATTCTAGTTCCAGCAACTTGGCAGTGTAGGTACGAAGGGCTTGAAAGCACAGCCATAACACCACCTAAAAATACTGAACACAATGTTAAATGTATAATTAAACTTGCAAAAAAAAAAAAAAGTACAAGGTATTGATAACAAATTGAAATTATAACGGAGTAATCACAGTTCAGTCTTACAAAAAAGGGTCATTGAGGATCTGACCTCAGACATATCTCAGGATCACTGAGAATTGGACTTCCTTTGAAGCGTACCAGACCCAAGGACACCAAGAGCCACATTCAGAGCAACACCCGCCTGTTGCAGTCTTATGGTCTCAAATTCTCCCTTTGTAACTGTGCAACCATTTTAGATAACAACCAATCTTTATTTAACAAGGACCCTTACGTCTTACAGGTTCCAATTATAATTTTTGATAAACAGCACATGTAATTAACTGTAACCTTGCAGTTTTTGTTTTTCTTTGCCTTTATAAGCTTCTCTTATTTTCAAATGCCTTCTTGAATCTGTGTCTCCCAGGCTATAGTTCTAAGAAGTCTCTGAAAATGTTCCCATAAAAAATAGAATAGTTTAAAGCAAACAAAATATAATACACAAAATAATTTTAGTTTCTTCGTTATTCTGGCAATCTTAACTGATAAAACTTAATCCTTTTAGTGTTACTATATTCATTTAAATTGTGTTTTACAGATACCAATAGTGTTTGAATATTTCCAGTCTGTAAGATCAAATACATATGAACCCAAGCTAAGAATTTCCCTAATGTTTTTAATATCCAAGTTCAAATTAGTAGGCTCAACCACATAACATTTGTGCCTTAACTGGCTCCCTGGCCAAAGACCCATCTTAAAACGTTTACAAACCAAGATGGAAAATTCAGACACTCTTGGATGACAGATCTTTGAACCTGTTTGAGAACAGAGGCGTTGGCTTGAGGGAGAAGAGAACAGAGCATAGATACATGAGGATAATGTAGGAAACAAATTTTGAACTTCTTGTCTCACCTTTCCTCTACCCATTGCCTTGAGACAATAAAAGCAACTCAAACTCTTCGTCAAATGTCTTTAGGAACAAAATTAAACTCTGTGCTTGAGACTTCAGGAAAACAGATTGTGACTCATTTAACTTGGGTGGTTGCTTCCCCTTTTTTGCCTATAAAGCACATGACTGGGGAGTTAACATGTAGAGTTGTTTTCTTCTAACGCTAAGGTTAAGGGTTACTTTAACGGGGATGTTCAGTTCAGTCCAGTCACTCAGTCATGTCTGACTCTGCGAAACCCCATGGACTGCAGCATGCCAGGCCTCCCTGTCCATCACCAACTCCAAGAGCTTGCTGAAACTCACGTCCATTGCCTCGGTGATGCTATCCAACCATCTCATCCTCTGCCATCCCCTTCTCCTGCCCCCAATATCTCCCTGCATCAGGGTCTTTTCAAGTGACTCAGATCTTCGCATAAGGTGGCCAAAGTATTGGAGTTTCAGCTTCAACAGCAGTCCTTCCAATGAACACCCAGGACTGATCTCCTTTAGGATGGACTGGTTGGATCTCCTTGCAGTCCAAGGGACTCCCAAGAGTCTTCTCCAACACCACAATTCAAAAGCATTAATTCTTCGGCACTCGGCTTTCTTTATAGTCCAACTCTCACATCCATACATGACTACTGGAAAAACCATAGCTTTGACTAGATGGACCTTTGTTGGCAAAGTAATGTCTCTGTTTTTTAATATGCTGTCTAGGTTGGTCATAACTTTTCTTCCAAGGAGCAAGAATCTTTTAATTTCACAGCTATAGTCACCATCTGCAGTGATTTTGAAGCCCCAAAAAATAAAGTCTGTCAATGTTTCCCCATCTATTTGCCATGAAGTGATGGGACCAGATGCCATGATCTTAGTTTTCTGTATGTTGAACTTTAAGCGAACTTTTCACTCTCCTCTTTCACTTTCTTCAAGAGGCTTTTTAGTTCCTCTTCACTTTCTGCCATAAGGGTGGTGTCATCTGCATATCTGAGGTGATTGATATTTGATTCCAGCTTGTGCTTCATCCAGCCCAGCGTTTCTCATGATGTACTCTGCATATAAGTTAAATAAGCAGGGTGACAATACATAGCCTTGACATACTCCTTTCCTGATTTGAAGCCAGTCTGTTGTTCCATGTCCAGTTCTAACTGTTGCTTCCTGACCTGCTAACAGATTTCTCAGGAGGCAGGTCAGGTGGTCCAGTATTCCCATCTGTTTAAGAATTTTCCACAGTTTGTTGTGATCCACACAGCCAAAGGTAGCTCAGTTGGTAAAGAATTTAAGTCAGATGACCATTATATCTACTACTGTGGGCAAGAATCCCTTAGAATAAATGGAGTAGCCCTCATAGTCAACAAAAGAGTCTGAAATGCAGTACTTGGATGCAATCTCAAAAATGACAGAATGATCTCTGTTCATTTCCAGGGCAAACCATTCAATATCACAGTAATCCAAGTCTATGCCACAAGCAGTAATGCTGAAGAAGCTGATGTTGAATGGTTCTATGAAGACCTACAAAACCTTCTAGAACTAACACCCCAAAAAGATATCCTTTTCATTATAGGGGACTGGAATTCAAAAGTAGGAAGTCAAGAGATACCTGGAATAACAGACAAATTTGGCCTTAGAGTACAAAAGGAAGTAGAGCAAAGGCTGATTAAGTTTTGCCAAGAGAACACACTGGTCATAGCAAACACACTCTTCCAGCAACACAAGAGATGACTCTACACATGGACATCACCAGATGGTCAATACTGAAATCAGATTGATTATATTCTTTGTAGCCAGAGATGGAGAAGCTCTATACAGTCAGCAAAAACAAGACCAGGAGCTGACTGTGGCTCAGATCATGATGCCTTATTGCCAAATTCGACTTAAATCAAAGAAAGTAGGGGAAATCACTACACCATTCAGGTAGGGTATAAATCAAATCTCTTATGATTATAGAGTGGAAGTGACAAATAGATTCAAGGGATTAGATCTAATAGAGTGCCTGAAGAATGATGGACGGAGGTTTGTGACATTGAACAGGAGACAGTGATCAAGACCATCCCCAAGACAAGGAAATGCAAAAAAGGCAAAATGGTTGTCTGAGGAGGCCTTAGATATAGCTGAGAAAAGAAGAGAAGCAAAAGGCAAAAAAAAGGAAAGGAAAGATATACCCGTTTGAATATAGAGTTCCAAAGAACAGCAAGGAGAGATAAGAAAGACTTTCTCAGTGATCATTGCAAAGAAATAGAGGAAAACAATAGAATGAGAACGACTAGAGATCTCTTCAAGAAAATTAGAGATACCAAGGGAACATTTCATGGAAAGTTGAGCTCAATAAAGGACAGAAATGGTAGGGACCTAACAGAAGCAGAAGATATTAAGAAGAGGTGGCAAAAGTACACAGAAGAATACAAAAAAGATCTTCATGACCCAGATGATTATGATGGCATGATCACTCACCTAGAGCCAGACATCCTGGAGTGCAAAGTCAATGGGCATTAGGAAGCATCACTATGAATGAAGCTAGTGGAGGTGATGGAATTCCAGTTGAGCTATTTCAAATCCTAAAAGATGATGCTGTGAAAGTGCTGCACTCAATATGCCAGCAAATTTGGAAAACAACAGTGTCCACAGGAGTGGAAAAAGTCAGTTTTCATTCCAATTCCAAAGAAAGGCAGTGCCAAAGAACGTTCAAACTACTGCACAACTGCACATGTCTCACACACTAGTAAAGTAATGCTCAAAATTCTCTAAGCCAGAATTCAACAATAGGTGAACTGTGAACTTCCAGATGTTCAAGCTTGTTTTAGAAAAGGCAGAACCAGAGATCAAATTGCCAACATGAGCTGGAACATCAAAACAGGAAGAGAGTTCCAGAAAAACATCTATTTCTGCTTGATTGACTATGCCAAAGCCTTTGACTATGTGGATCACAACAAACTGTGGAAAATTCATAGAGAGATGGGAATACCAGACCACCTGACCTGCCTCTTGAGAAGTCTGTATGCAAGTCAGAATGCAACAGTTAGAACTGGTCATGGAACAGCAGACTGGTTCCAAATAGGAAAAGAAGTACATCAAGGCTGTATATTGTCACCCTGCAGAATACATCATGAGAAACGCTGGGCTAGATGAAGCACAAGCTGGAATCAAGATTATTGGGAGAAAAATCAATAATCTCAGATATGCAGATGACACCGCCCTGATGGCAGAAAGCTAAGAAAAAACTAAAGAGCCTCTTGATGAAAGTGAAAGAGGAGAGTGAAAAAGTTGGCTTAAAGCTCAACATTCAGAAAACTAAGATCATGGCATCTCGTCCCATCACTTCATGGGAAATAGATGGGGAAACAGTGGCAGACTTTATATTCTTGGGCTCCAAAATCACTGTAGATGGTGACTTTGGCCATGAAATTGAAAGACACATGCTCCTGGGAAGGAAAGTTATGACCAACTTAGACAGTATATTAAAAAGCAGAGACATTACTTTGCCAACAAAAGTGGATCTAGTCAAAGCTATGGTTTTTCCAGTAGTCATGTATGGATGTGAGATTTAGACTATAAAGAAAGCTGAGTGCTGAAGATTTGATACGGTTGAGTTGTTGTGTCGGAGAAGACTCTTGAGAGTCCCTTGGACTGCAAGGAGATCCAACCAGTCCATCCTGAAGGAGATCAGTCCTGAATGTTCATTGGAAGGACTGATGCTGAAGCTGAAACTCCAATACTTTGGCCACCTTATGTGAGGAGTTGACTCATTTGAAAAGACCCTGTTGCTGGGAAAGATTGAAGGCGGGAAGAGAAGGGGATGAGAGAGGATGAGATGGCTGGATGGCATCACCGAGTCGATGCACATGAGTTTCAGCAAGCTCTTGGAGTTGGTGATGGACAGGGAGGCCTGGCGTGCTGCAGTCCATGGGATCGCAAAGAGTCAGACACGACTGAGCGACTGAACAGAACTGAACTTAAAGTTATTTAAGCAACTGAAATGTTGAATATCTAGATAAAGGGCCAAGCTACCCTACAACATGAATAGCTTGAGAGATATGTAAAATGGTTTAGCACATAACTTGGTTAAGAGCAAATTAGACAATCAGATTTTTTCATATTTAAAGTTTTTTCTTCATGTTAACTTTTTTGGTATATACAGCTTTTAGAGAACGAATTATGGAATATAATCTTTATTTAAAATGCATTTCTTTTACTGCAAATTAGAGCTGAGAAAATTGTGAAAATGAACTCTCTTACAGATCTCATATACAGTGACAATATCTGAAGCACACTGACATGAATTTCACGCAAATCCAGGATTATAATCTTATACTTATTATTATGAATGTCTTTTTTAAAATTTTTGTACACATGTTCAGTGAAAGAATGGTGTTTTCAATTAGCCATAGTTCTATATCTTAGACATATAAAATATACTTTAAATAAAAAATAGTTTTCAGGTTTTTTATGAAACAATCAGAATATATTTATTCACTTGGTTTGTCCAATATAAAAGATAAATATAAAATCTGTTTTAAACAACTAAGTTAGTGATTTTTTTATGATTGTACAGCATTAAGACGTGAATAGTGGTTATTATTAGTTTAATTTGATTTAATATATCTAAAGAGGAGCCTGACAAGGAACAGTCCACCGGATGGCAGGAGTCAGACACGACTTAGCGACTAAACCACCACCACAAATCCAGCAGAATGAAATAAAGAAATGAAATAAAACTAACAAAACAATGTATGGAAAGTTAAAGGATTTACCCTTTCCTTAGAAACAGTTAATTGTGGAGAATTAAGAAGAATATCTCCATTAAAGTGAGTGTCTCTCCTGCTATTGACTACGCTTCTCGGTTCAGAGGGGGTGGCGTTACATCCTGCCTCCCAGCTCTCCTGCTGTCTGTCCCTGAGGACCATCCATCTGCTGAGCCCGAACAACCCTACAGTTGCTTATGCGCTTATTCACAGATGTGAGTAGGAGGTTGACTACAGGTTTTCTGACTTATACTTGAAGCCAAGCTAATGTGACACATTTGTAAGCATAGCTGCACATGTTCTGATTTAATTAGGAAATCTCTCCTTTGACTTTCAGAATAGCACAGAAACAGAGAGATTCTGAGTCTAAACAGACCTAGATTCTGAACAGACCTGATGTCGCTTGAAGAAGGCTGGGATTACGGTGAGGAAACAGGGCGGTCAGCAAGCAGGGATGGCTCTAGAAGGGCCGAGCAGCTTACTTCACTCTCAATTTCCTCTTCAGCAGTGACGGGAGGTGGAAATCTTGGGAAGAGTCTGTTGACTTAACCTGAACTCAGTGATCGCAAAGGGCTTCCCCGGTGACACGGTGGTAAAGTGTCTGTCTGCCAATACAAGAGATGGGGGTTCGATCCCTGAATTAAGATCCCCTGGAGAAGGAAATGGCAACCCACCCCAGTACTCTTGCCTAGAGAATTCCATGGGCAGAGGGGCCTTGTGGGCTACAGTCCATGGGGTTGCAAGAGTCAGATTCGACTTAGTGACTAAACAACCGTAGCACAATGATCCAAAATGTCATAAAGTCACAAATTAATTAGGAACCGCTCCACTTCCATAGCTGTGATAGACACTCTTTCAATATTCCTATGATACTCTAGCTGCTTCCATGTGATATTTTTGGATCCTAGAATTATTTATGCATTTGGAATGTTATTTTTCAGTTGGAAAATTGAAATGTCTCAGGCATAAATCAGACACTGGACTTCATTCACACTTCTCCAGATCTTAATCAAGATACCTTATAAGCTATGTTGGATATTGTACAATGTTTACAAGTGCAAAACGTACTGAGCCTGTGTCAAGCATTTACAACATCTGCAACGGTGGAGCGATACTCCAGCATGATTTTTATGATAGTGTCTCTGCCTCCTAAAGTGTTTTGCCTACTGGCGGTAATTGCTTTACAAGTGAAAACTAGCCTCCCCAGTTCTCAGAAAACTTGTTGTCGTTCAAGCACAGCACATCTCCACATCTTTGCTTGTGCTCCCTTCCCCGTATCTTTTATCTTCTTGGGCTATTTAGTTTCAGCTCAAATGTCATTTATTTCATGAAGACTTCCTTGATCCCCTCAGTCAATATTAATCACTTACTCCCTCTGCATTCTCACAGCACTTTGTTTCACCTGTCCTACCAGGCATCACAACCTGAATCGTGTCTTGCTGTGCACCTGTTCGTATTTTCTAGTAAACTCCTGTCGTATTTCTGTGTGTGTGACCCTGTCCTTAGTAAAGGACCTTATGTAAAAGATGCTCTCTGTAAACGCTGTGCTGAGTCACTTCAGTAGTTTCCAACTCTTCGACCCCATGGACTGTAGCCTGCCAGGCTTCTCCGTCCACGGAATTCTCCAGGCAAAGAAAGCAGAATGGGTTGCTCTTTCCCCCTCCAAGGGATCTTCCTGACCCAGGGATCGAACCCACGTCTTTTTGGTCTCCTACGTTGGAAGGAGTGTTCTTTACCACTAGTGCCACCTGGGAAGCCCCTATAAATGCTAATTGGGTTGAATTTTAGATATTCACAAAACGCAAGTTCCAGTAAAGCTGTTTTTATAGCTGTATCCAGATAGTTCAGTTTCATAAACAAGTAGAGATCTTGTAATTTATATATTTTATATTTGTTTACCCCTTTATAGTTTAGAAGTACCTCTATACTATATAGAGTGCTTCCCTCGTAGCTCAGTCGGTAAGGAATCTGACTGCAACGCAGGACACCTGGGTTCAATTCCTGGGTCAGGAAGATCCCCTGGAGAAGGAAATGGCAACCCACTCCAGTATTCTTGCCTGGAGAATCCTGTGGACAGAGGAGCCTGCGGGCTACAGTCTGGAGCCTACACCTATACAGTCCGTAGCCTGTACCTATACAGGGGTATAATTTACAATATAGAGCTGGTTTCTGCCAAACATCAACGTGAATCAGCCATAGGTATACATACGTCCCCTCCCTCTTGAAGCTCCCTCCCACCTCCCAACCCAACCCAGCCCTCTAGGTTTTCACAGAACCAGGTTTGATCTCCTTGCCTCTTATTGCAAATCCCCACTTGCTCTCTACTTTGCACATGGTATGTATATGTCTCTACGCTATGCTCTCATTTCATCCTGCTGTCTCCTTTCCCCCTGTGCCCACAAGTCTGTTCTCTACATCTGCATCTCCACTGCCGCCCTCAAACAGGATAGTCAGTACCATTTTTCTAGATTCCATCTATACACATTAATACACGATGTTTCTCTTATTTACTTCACTCTGTATAATAGACTCCAGGTTTTTCCATCTCATTGGAACTGACTCAAATGTGGTCCTTTTTAAGGTTGAGGAATATTCCATTGTATATGTGTGCCACAACTTCTCTATCCATTCATCTGTCGATGGACACCTAGGCTGTTTCCATGCCCTAGCTATTGGAAATAGTGCAGCAGTGAACATTGAGGTACATGTGTCTCTTTCAATTACGGCTTCCTTGAGGTATGTACCCAGTGATGGTCATACAGTAGCTTTATTCCTGGTGTTTTGAGGTATCTCCATACCATCCTCCATAGTAGCTGTATCCATTTGTATTCCCAGCAATAGTGGAAGAGGGTTCTGTTTCTTCACATCCTCGCCAGCATTTATTGTTTGTAGACTTTTTGATGATGGCCATTCTGACTGTAGTTTTGCTTTACATTTCTCTAATAATGAGTGATGTTGAGCCCAGACTTTTGCCTAGACTGCCTCAGCAGTGTGGTACAAGACCCCTCAGAATATCTTCATGTCAGTCACCCCTGTCTTCTCCCTGGGGCCCGTGCCCCCTCCCCGGAGCCTGGACCTCCACACCCCGCCCCACTCTCTGCTGCACGGGGGGGCCCGTGAGTCACTTCTTGACTGGGAAGTGCTGTTCAGCTATGATCTCCGTGGTGAACTCTCTTTGATTCGCTTTCCAAGCTCCTATTGCTGCATTCCCCTCTGAGGATTCGAAGCCCCCCCTGTGCCCTGCCCGTGAGGGGGTTTCCTATTGGGTCGAAACTTTTCCTCCTTCATAACTCCCGCCCCTGAGCACAGGTCCCCATCCTGAAATCCTTTGTCTCTCTTTTTTTTTTTTTTATCTTTTGCCCTCCCTTGTTCCAAGGTGATTTGCTTGCCTTTTTGGACGTCTGGGTCTTCTGCCAGTGTTCCGTAGGAGCTGTTCCCTATGCAGATAAATTTTTGATGTGTTTTTGGGGAGGGAGATTGGTCTGATCTTATTCCTCCACCATCTTGAGCCCAATAATATACTAAATGCTGAGCTCAGTACTAGGGATTCAGGTAAAAACATCTTGTAATTCTTATCATTAGTTTTAAAGCTCTACATGATAGCTTACACAAGAAAATGCCTGTCTACTCATCCTGCTCCAATAACACTAAGTCTCACATATAATGGCTATTGATGGTTTAAAGGGCTTCCCTGGTGGCTTAGCAGTAAAGAATCTGCCTGCCAATGCAGGAGACATGGGTTCAATCACTGGATCAGGAAGATCCCTTGGAGAAGGAAATGGCAACCCACTCCAGTATTATTGCCTGCAAAGTCCCATGGCCAGGGGAGCCTGGCAGGCTACAGCCCATGGGGTCACGAAGAGTCAGATGTGACTTAACAAATAACAGCAACCGCAAATGGCTTAAAGACAGGTCAGCCCGAAGTTAATTCTGATTCTTTCATTTTGAGTGTTCTCTTCAACTCTGAGCCCCTGTTTTTTGTTTTTTTTTTTTTTTTTAATCAGAAAATGGTTGTTAGAATACCTTGAGTTATAAAAAATAAATTGGTAGAGTCTGTAATAGAATTCTATTACAGCATTTAATTAGTGATACAGACTATCACTTAATGTTACTTAACATCATTATCAGCCTCATTTTTGTGACTATTTTTATGCTTAGGTTAAATATTTAGGGCTCTATATATAGTTAATTTCTGGTGGAAATTATATTTTACTCAAGAAATAATTCATATTCTCCTTGTGAAATAGTGGAAAATAAAAAGTAAATTACTAGATATTCCTACTAAGTAGAGGATTTTCTGAACCAGATGGATCCAAGCAATATTTATAGTCACAATCCTTGACTTCTCGGTGCCTCATTTACTAATTTACTAATGTTCAACATAGACTAGAGATTGGATAAAGTCTTTTCATGTCTTGCATGGTTCATTTTCACTAATGTCATTTATTGTAATTCTTACAAGGTTATGTGATGTGGGTAGGCCAGTTATCACTACCTATTTCTAATAAAGAGCTGAGATTGAAAGACTGACTTAAATTATGTCTGACAGTTACTTCTTGGCAAACAAACCTCAAAATCAGGGTTTGGAGCCCTCAGTACAGTGTGCTTTATCGGAAGACACAAATGCAGAATATAATAAATTTAAGTGTGAAGTATAATTAGTCAGCATTTTTAGAATTATTGGGCAGTTTCTATGCAGAAAATAAAGTCCCACCATTGGAACATTGCTGTTGGAGAACCACAGTTCTATATTGTTAAGTATTATATAATGGGCCTATTTTGACCAGTCATTTTGTGAACTAGATGATATAGGGAGATAATCAAAAGTAAGATTTTTCTGTAAATAAACTCTTCAGCAATTCAAGGAACCACTTTTAACCTAGCTCTTCAAATTCAGCAAATTCAATTCAGTAATGACCTGTCTGGTTCCTTGTTCCTAAATCCATCAAATTAAGTTCATCACAGACAGACCCGGCTCAGCCTATGGATTAACCATAATTTCTTATACAAGAGAGTAAAAAAGAACAGCAAATACGGCAATACAATAATTTAACACATTGCATATTTTTATTCTGTGTTTTTCTCTGACCTTATACTCCAGTTTAATTACTGTGTTCTCTCTTTTTTTTTTTTTAAACTAATTTATTTCAAGAAACATTTATAATGAATCTACTCTCTGACAAATTTTATACTGGATTCTAATACCTATCCCTAAATTTCAAAACTTTTTTCTTTCCTAAATTTCAAAAGATCTCCATGGGTATAGGACTCCTTCTCCTGAATTCTGGCTCCTAATATTTGCCTCCATGATTTGAGATAATACACAGCAAATTGTTCCTTTTAAGGTATAATGTTTATTTTAGATGCATTGTTAATTTTGCTAAAATTGTTCAGATTACCAAATATTATTGCATTGCTATCTGAATCTACCAGTGTGCTGGTTTGCCTGCCCTTATCATTGGTTATTGACCTTCCTAGGTGTTAACAATCTATCCTGAACTATTAAATTATCTTCCACCATGATTATCTGATATTGTGCATTTTTTAACATTGATGTTTTCTGTTTTTATATACTTCACTTGGTAATTTATAAGAACTGAATCATCTGACAAATATATGTGTGTGGGGGGGGCGGGGGGAGGTTAGTTGCTTAGTCGTTTCTGACTCTGTGCAACCCTATAGACCACAGCTCACCAGGCCCTCCATCCATGGGATTCTCCAGGCAAGAACATTGGAGTGGGTTGCCATTTCCCTCTCCGAAAGGAACTGTAGAAAGAAAGTGAAGTCACTCAGTCATGTCCAACTCTTTGCGACCCCATGGAATAGCCTACCAGGCTCCTTCATCCATGGAATTTTCCAGGCAAGAATACTGGAGTGGGTTGCCATTTCCTTCTCCAATCTGACAAATATAGGCTTAATAAAAAACAAATTTAAGAGTGTATGTAAGTGATTTTCTAACTGAACCAAAGTGATTTGCTACATAGATGTCATGGAGGTAAGAGCAGCCTGGGAACAGAGAAGGCTTGTTTATCAAAACGTACTTAATTCAAAGTTAAAAGAAACAGTAGTTGTGTTAAATGATGATCTTAAACTTTTTAAAAATCTTAGTGTTCTAGAATGATGAGTATCACTAATGCTTTTTTATGGGACTCCATAACCTTAAGTTAGTAGTATATAACTTAAAAATAAAAATAATAGGAATCTCTTCACTAGAGATGCTTACACAGATGGCTATGTGGTAAGAATCAAGTAGAAAACAACCATTTATTGGAAAGGAGACCAGCCAGGATGATCTTTCAAAAGGCTTACAGCAGTCAGATCCTGCAAGTTATAATTCCTGTGAGCCTCATTCAGGTCATATGTGCAACAGTACTGCAGCTGTCAGTTACAAATTGGCACTTGCCATTGACACATGCCATCTATGTCTACAAGGATTAAATTATGCGCTACTGCAGCTGCTGGTTTTCAACACCCCCTGAAAGAAGTTCAAGGTGGAGAGCAGAAATGAATCACTCTGTGCTCGGGGGAAAACTGGCAGGACAGGTCTTCAAGCAGTTAGATATTTTCAGAAACCAATTTCATGCGCCCAGTTCTTGTATCTTCCCATATCTAGAAAAGCATTAAAATCCTTCATGGTGACAACTGTTCCACATGACTAACAAAAACTTCATGGGACTAGCAGAAACCTTCTGGAAAAATGTGTGCCTGATTGCATGTATATCTCCCCCACCAAAATCACATATATCCTGACCTTCCCCCTATCTCTTTGGAACAGTTTCTCAGAGCTGTTCAGGTGCTCTCTCCCAGGCTGCAGTCCTCATTTTGCCTCAAATAAAACTTAATTCACAACTCTCACATTTTGCAGTTTTGTAAAGTTGACACAGTCATTAGCACGGTGGGACTAGAATGTGTGCTCCTCTTATCATCCAGTCTGTTTTCCCATTACAGATGCTTTATACAAAGCTGAATAATCCATCTGAAGGGCAGTCAACTCACTGCTACCAAAAATGAAAAATGCCAGATGCTGTTGACAGCTGCTGTTGTTTTCGGGTGCTAAGTCGTGTTTGACTCTTTTGCAACCCCATGAATGGTAGCTCACCAGGCTCTTCTGTCCATGGGATTTCCTAGGCAAGGGTACTGGAGTGGATTGCATTTTCTTCTCCAGAGGACCCTCCCTATCCGAGGATTGAACCTGTGTCTCCTGCATTGGCAGGTGGATTCTTTTACCATGGAGCCACCAGTGAAGCTGTTCCCAGTACACCAACAGAATTCATTTCAAAGATAAGAAAGAACACACATAACCACATTAAAAGGACTGTACTATGATATTGGGTTTCCCTGGTGGCTCAGCTGGTAAAGAATCTGCCTGTAATGAGACTGACTGAAATGCAAGAGACTTGGGTTCAATCCCTGGGTTGGGAAAATCTCCTGGAGAAAGAAATGGTAACCTAATTCATTATTCTTGCCTGGGAAGTCCCATCAGCAGAAGAGACTGGCAGGCTACAGTTCATGGGGTTACAAGGATCAGACAGACTTGGGAACTAAACCACCTCCATGCTATGATATTAGGTATTTATCCAAACCATCATATTCGTACTCAAATGTACTTTCTTATTCATCTTATTTCTAGGAAGATAAAAACACTGTTGACTTTGGAAGTCCTGAATACAAAAAAAAAAAAATGTTTATATAAGCAAGTGTGCTGTACCAGATATTAAAAAATAAAATCCAAAATTAACTAATAAAGTAATAGGAAATGAGTGAATTACTGATGGAAAAAGTATCATTGACAAATATACACTATCATGTGTAAAATAGATAGCTGGTTGAGAAGAGCACAGATAAAACAGGGAGCCCAGCCTGGCTCAGTGAGGACCTGGAGGAGTGGGAAGGGAGGTGGGAAGGGAGGTTCAGAAGGAAGCAGATCTATGTAGGATTATGGCTGACTTGAGTATGGCAGGAACCAACACAACATTGTAAAGCAATTTTCCTGCAATTAAACTGCCCTGTAAGGGTTATAAAGAAAGCTGAACACAGAAGAATTGATGCTTTTGAACTGTGGTGTTGGAGAAGACCCTTGAGAGTCCCTTGGACTGCAAGGAGATCCAACCAGTCCATACTAAACGAGATCAGTCCTGGGTGTTCATTCGAAGGAAATGGATGTTGAAGCTGAAACTCCAATACTTTGGCCACCTGATGGGAAGATCTGACTCATTTGAAAATATCCTGATGCTGAGAAAGATTGAAGGTGGGAGGAGAAGGGGATGACATAGGATGAGGTGATTGGATGGTATCACCAACTCAATGGACATGAGTTTGAGTAAACTCTGGGAACTGGTGATGGACAGGGAAGCCTGGCGTGCTGCAGTCCATGGGGTCGCAAAGAGTTGGACATGACTGAGTGACTGAACTGAACTGAAGGGTTAAATGCTACCTGCTCTTTTTCTGTACACAGTAGACCTTTTGGGTAACCATCCAATATTTTCCACCTGCATGTTAAGAATTCCAGCAGGCAATTTCTCCAGTGACTACATAATTTTTCTAGTAATCCTAAATCTTCACAGTCATAGAAAGGTAGTATATTTCCATTTTGAAGTAAAGGTATGACTATAGAAATCACCTGGGGAACTCTGAGCAAAGTATTATCTATCAGTTCTACTACAGTGTCTTCAATTCCACCACCTTATGGAGCTTGGGTTCTCCTATGAATTTTGACTCTTTTCATCAGAAGGTAGGTGTATTGGAATCGAAATATAAAATTTTGGAAGAGACATATTCAGAGATATAGGAAAAAGTTATTAGCAATATATATTTTGCTATGCTGTGCTTACAATAATGTCTGACTCTTTGAGACCCCATGGACTATAGCCTGTCAGGCTCTTCTGTCCATGGGGGCTCTCCAGGCAAGAATACTGGAGTGGGTTGCCATGCCTCTTCTGGGGAATTTTCCCAACCTAGGGACTGAACTCAAGTATCCCACATTGCAGGTGGATTTATCACCATCTCAGCCATCTGGGAAGAAACTGAGCAAAGACATTTACTTTTATCCTACCACGAATACTTTCCACCTCTACAGTCTTTGGACCATGGTGAAAATGCAAACTAGTCTAATCAAGTATCTAGTCATGCACACTCACCATTTTACTGTCAGTACTTCTTCTCTCTGATTGAATTTCCTCCCAATATACTCTGAAACCCTTGTTCACTTCAGTTCAGTGGCTCAGTCATGTCCGACTCTTTGCGACCCCATGGACTGCAGCATGCCAGGTCTCCCTGTCCATCAGCAACTCCTGGAGGTTACTTAAACTCATGTCCATTGAGTCGGTGATGCCAACCAACCATCTCATCCTCTGTCGTCCCCTTCTCGTCCTGCCTTCAATCTTTCTCAGCTTCAGGGTCTTTTCCAATGAGTCAGTTCTTCCCATCAGGTGGCCAAAGTGTTGGTGTTTCAGCTTCAGCATCAGTCCTTCCAATGAATATTCAGGACTGATTTCCTTTAGGATGGACTGGTTGGATCTCCTTGCAGTCCAAGGGAGTCTCGAGAGTCTTCTCCAACACCACAGCTAAAAAGCATCAATTCTTTGGAGCTCAGCTTTCTTTATAGTCCAACTCTCCATATGTGACTACTGGAAAAACCATAGCTTTAACTAGATGGACATTTGCTGGCAAAGTAATGTCTCTGCTTTATAATATGCTATCTAGGTTGGTCATAACTTTGCTTCCCAGGAGCAAGCATCTTTTAATTTCCTGGCTGCAGTCACCATCTGCAGTGATTTTGGAGCCCAAGAAAATAGTCTGTCACTGCTTCCACTGTTTCCCCATCTATTTCCCATGAAGTGATGGGACCAGATGCCATGATCTTAATTTTCTGAATGTTGAACTTTAAACCAACTTTTTCACTCTCCTCTTTCACTTTCATTAAGAGACTCTTTAGTTATTCTTCCCTTTCTGCCATAAGAGTGGTGTCATCTGCATATCTGAGGTTATTGATATTTCTCCCAGCAATCTTGATTCCAGCTTGTGCTTCATCCAGCCCAGTGTTTCTTATGATGTACTCTGCATATAAGTTAAATAAGAAGGGTGACAATATATAGCCTTGACCTACTCCCTTCCTGATTTGAAACCAGTCTGTTAGTTATGAACTGAACTATGTCTAACAAACTATATTAGACACATATGAACTGTGTCCAGTTCTGACTGTTGCTTCCTGATCTGCTTACAGGTTTCTCAAGAAGCAGGTCAGGTGATCTGGTATTCCCATCTCTTGAAGAATTTTCCAGAGTTTGTTGTGGTCCACACAATCAAAGGCTTTGGCATAGTCAATAAAGCAGTAGTAGATGTTTTTCTGGAACTCTCTTGCTTTTTCGATGATCCAGCAGATGTTGGCAATTTGATCTCTGGTTCCTCTGCCTTTTCGAAATCCAGCTTGAACATCTGGAAGTTCACGGTTCATGTATTTTTGAAGCCTGGTTTGGAGAATTTTGAGCATTACTTTACTAGCATATGAGATGAATGTGATTGTGCTGTAGTTTGAGCATTCTTTGGGATTGGAATGAAAACTGACCTTTTCTAGTCCTGTGGCCACTGGTGAGTTTTCCAAATTTGCTGGCATATTGAGTGCAGCACCTTTATAGCATCATCTTTTAGGATCTGAAATAGCTCAACTGGATTTCTATCACTTCCACTAGCTTTATTTGCAGTGATGCTTCCAAAGGCCCACTTGACTTCACATTCCAGAATGTCTGGTTTTAGGTAGGTGATCACACCATCATGATTATCTGGGTCCTGAGGATCTTTTTTGTACTGTTCTTCTGTGTATTCTTGCCACCTCTTCTTAATATCTTCTGCTTCTGTTAGGTCCATACCATTTCTGTCCTTTATTGTGCCCATCTTGGCATGAAATGTTCCCTTGGTATCACTAATTTTCTTGAAGAGATCTCTAGTCTTTCCCATTCTATTGTTTTCCTCAATTCTTTGCATTGATCACTGAGGAAGGCTTTCTTATCTCTCCTTGCTATTCTTTGGAAACCGTTGTATTTTGAAAAAAAATCATCTCTGTCTTTAGGATAAAAATAATTTGTTTCATCTTTTGCCTCCATCAAAACCCTGTTCTCTCTCATATGTACTATTAGCTCTGTTACTTTTTAGAATGTAAACAGCACCATCTCAGTAAAGAGCTCCATCTCACACTCTTAAATGCCACAGGGCAGGGGATAAATGCTGGTACTTCTGGTATTAAGTCAACACCAATTCTTCTTCATTTTAAGAGCACTGCTTTTGTGAGATTCATGAAGCAACTTTAGTGAATTCTAAAGCTTCCTTTAATCATCGTGTCCAGTTTTTAGATTAATTTTCTCATGTATTTAAGAGTCAAGTAAGGATCCATTTGTAAACTTCCTGATGAAATTCCTACTATGATCAGGGAAATAGTTTAATATCCATGTGGAAAACACACCTACTGTCAAAGCTGTAAAGACCTACACAAGCTCAAGTCTATACCCCAGACTCCATTTCAATGGCCTAGTTTGTAGACATGTCTAGGGTCTTAAAGACATTGCAGGCTCTTCCAGTTTTTCTCCCTTAATCTCTAAAATCAAATAAGGCACGGAGTTCAGCTCAGTGCTCTGTGATTGCCTAGATGGGTGGGATGTGGGGTAGGTCGCAGTGAGATCCTACAGGAAGGGGATATATTTATACATGTGGCTGACTCACTTTGTTGTATAGCAGATACTAACACAACAGTGTAAATCAATTATACTCCAAGGGAAAAAAAGAGATGTACTTCTGCAGCTGACTTCTCAAATCATTACTGTAGCTCAATATTGCTTAAGGAAATCATAATATCTTATAGACTGATGATACAAATTCATCATCTCTTACCTAGCTTAGCTATTATTATACCTAACCCTGGTGAATCAAACATTTTCTGAGATTTTTGCTAGCTTTCTCTCTCCATCTCCAAAGTATTTATTCCAAACCTTCTGAGGTATTCCATTGCTATATTCAACTGTCCTACTTCTCTCTCATAGTGTACAATGACATAAAATTGTGTGAAAAACATTGATATATGCAGGAGTAAAAATTATTCAATTTTCTAGAGTAAGAAGCCTTAGAAGTGCTTCCCTCATAGCTCGGTCAGTAAAGAATCTGCCTGCAATGCAGGAGACCTGGGTTCAATCCCTGGGTTGGGAAGGAAATGGCAACCTCTGGAGAAGGAAATGGCAACCCACTCCAGTATTCTTGCCTGGAGAATCCCATGGACAGAGGAGCCTGGCGGGCTACAGTCCATGGGATTGTAAGAGTTAGACATGACTTAGCAACTAAACCACCACCACCACCAAGAAGCCTTAGAAAAGGGTTCCCACCCAAATTCAAGGAAGGTTTACCTGAGGTAATGGTGGCCTCTGCATAAAGCTTGAAAGAGTACGGTTGACTGAAGAATGACAAGAAGTCATGCCCGAGAGGAACAGAATTCACATGGTGCTATCTGGTAGCAAAAAAGGATGGAAGGGTAGCTTGGAAACAAATGGAACAGATTTCAACTTGATATTTTCACTGTATTTGTCTTTCACAAAAATAAATATTATGTTCTTAAACTTCCAGCTACATGAGTAAAGTACATTTATTCAAATCTAAAGAATATTGGGTTAACAGCATGAACATTTTAATAATAGGGAACATTGAGGGGATGTCAGGATAAAAATTATCAGTTTAAAAGAGAAAGAAAAAAGGGGATAATTTAATAGTTATATAATTTGAAGTCCTTTCAGAGCAGTTATTCATTTAAAAGGTCGGTTCACAAATTTAACTTATAAATGGAACAAATTAAGAAAATGATAGACTGAGAGGAGATTACATACTGAATGTTAGCCTAGAGTTCCTGCTGGCGGGGTACTGATGAGACTGAATAGAAAGAGATTGAAAAGTGGTTTTTCAACTGTTAAGTGAGAGCGGAAGTAAACAAATTTGTGTGCCTGAGAACAAAGCTTCATAAATAGCTATTTTTTAGTGCTAAATAATTTCTTCTTTTGTTATTGCTGTGTTACTAAGGCTTGCACCAAAGTTTAATAATTCCTTAAATAAGGCTTCTCAAGTCATTCTTTTAAGTTATATTTCATTTGAAATTAAAATCATTGACTACATAAACAAATTAGGAAACACTTAGAACCACACATTAAGTAAATTGTTATGTACAATTCTTTGGCTTTCAAAGTGTGTTAATTCCTGTTAAGAAATTTAAAAACATATAAAACAGACAGAAAAACAATAAATTAGAGAGGTTATTTTAATATGATACCTAACACAATTATTTTGAAAACAGCATGTTCAAAAATAGCTTAATCAATTGATAAAGTGCGTAATACTGTACAAGGTGATGTGTGTCAGGAAAGAAGAGTAATCAAGATGTGTTGCCAACGCAGGCTATCTTAGCAGAGAAAAAAAGAAGCTTATGCACCTGAATGCCTTTTTAACTAAAATGGTGCTAACTAGATTTGCAATGGCATGCCTTCCCTCACTCTCTCAACCAATGATGAAAAAGTACAATGCTTAAGAAACTTTGGAATAAATTAATGCTCTTGTTTTTCAAATAGTTTGACTGTTGCTGTTTGGTCGCTAAGTTATCTCTCTTGGTGACCCCATGGAGTGCAGCACACTAGGCTTCCCTGTCCTTCATATCTGCCAGAGTTTGCTCAAAATCATGTCCATTAAGTCTGTGATACTACCATCTCATTTTCTCTCACCTCTTCCACTTTTTGCCTTCAGTCTTCCCCAGCATCAGGGTCTATTCCAATGACTTGGCCTTTCGCGTCAGGTGGCCAAAGTATCTGAACGTCACCTTCAGCATCATTCCTTCTGATGAAAATTCAGGGTTGATTTCCTTTAGCATTGACTGGTTTGATCTCCTCACAGTCCAGGGAACTTTGAAGAGTCTTCCCCAGCACCTCAATCCCAAAGCATCAATTCTTCGGTACTCAGCCTCCTTTATGCTCCAACTCTCACATCTGTACTTGACTCCTGGGATGGCATAGCTTTGGCTAAACAGACCTTTGTCAGAAAAGTGATAACTTTGTTCTTTAGTATGCTCTCTAGGTTTGTCAGAGGTTTCCTTCCAAGGAGCAAGAATCTCATTTCATGGCTTCAGTTACTGTCCACAGTGATTTTGGAGCCCAAGAAAATAAAATCTGTCAATGCTTCCACATTTCCTCTTTCTATTTTGCTGTAAAGTGAAGGAACTGGATGCCAGGATCTCACTTTTTTGAATGTCGAGTTTTAAGCCAGCTCTTTTCACTCTCCTCTTTCTCCTTCCTCAAGAGACTCTTTAGTTCCTCTTCACCTTCTGCCGTTAGAGTGGTATTGTCTGCATATCTAAGGTTGTTGGTATTTCTCCCATCAATCTTGATTATAGTTTTGATTCATCCAGCCTGGCATTTCACATGATCTACTCTGCATGTAAGTTAAATAAGCAGAGTGACAACATATAGCCTTGGCCTACTTCTTTCTCAATTTGGAACGAGTCTGCTATTCCATGTAAGGTTCTGAATGTCGCTTTCTGACTCACATATGTTTCCCAGGACACAGGTAAGGTGGTCTGGTATTCCCATAAGAATTTCCAGAGTTTGTTGTGATCTACACAGTCAAAGGCTTTAGCTTAGTCAAAGAAGCAGAAGTAGATGTTTTTCTGGAATTCCTTGCTTTCTCTACGATCCACAAATATTGGCAATTTAATCTCTGATTCCTCTGCTTTTTCTAAACCCGGCTTGTACTTCTGGAAGTTCTCAGTTTATGTACTGCAGAAGCCTAGCTTAAAAGATTTTCAGCATAAATTTACTAGTTTGGGAAATGAGCGCTATTGTCCAGTAGTTTGAAAGTCCTTTGGCATTGTCCTTCTTTGGGATTGGACTGAAAACTGACCTTTTCCAGTCTTGTGGCCACTGCTGAGTTTTCCAAATTTTCTGACATATTTTGTGCAACACTGAGATTTTGGGATCTGAATCCTGGCTATAAGTTTGGATGAATTACTTATGTATCTTTTAATTTTATTTTCTCAACTGCAAAATGGTAAAAACTAAATATTAGTATTTAACTGGTTTAGTGATATAATCCAACCAAGAATCTAGCAAAGTATCTTATTTTAAGCATTAACAATAAAAAAATAGATTTCTTCTGAAGCTATTATATTTTTATAAATGTAAAGTGTCTATAAATGTATCAACTGAAAACACACACACACATACAGAATAGAAAAGCTTTGAGTTAAGTTTATTTGGTGTCTTACTGAGGACTCCAGCCCAGAGGTAGCCTTTCAGATAGCTCTGGGAAACTTCTCTAAAGAGGTAAGGGAGAGATCGGTTTACGTGTGATTTTGGTGAAGTAGATACATGCAATCATGGATACATCTCAGCAGAAGGTTGCTGCTAGTGACAAATAAAACATATCCTAGTTTTTAGCATTTTTCTAGGTATGAGAGGAATCAAGAATTTATGTTCATAAAATTTTCTGAAAATATCTGTCTGAAGGTTTTTTCTGCCAGTTCTCCTAGAGGACAGAATGCCTCATTTCTGTTCTTTGCCCTGGATTCCTTTCAGGTTATGTTGAAGGTTAGCAACTGCAGTGGCTACTGATTCAGTCCTCATAGAACCAGATGGTAAGTGACATTCTTTAGGTGGCAAGTGTTTTGACAGATTAACTTTGAACCTAAGATTTGAAATCTTCAGCCTTTAATTTTTTTTCTTCTTTTCATTTTCTTCAGGAATTTAAACTTAGCAACAAGGGAAGGTCTATTTTCTATATAAAGACAGAAATACAAGGTGAAGTCTATCAAATTTTTGTATATGAAATTTTATTGTGAAATGTGGTAGACAAACATTCTGCATAGTCTCAGAAAGCTGTAGAAATATAAGTTGAATTAAACTGGATAAAAAGTTTAACAGAAAAAAAAAAAAAAAGTTTAACAGAGAGTGAAAGAAAATGTTTGAGATAAAGATATTTGCTATGTATTAAAATAAATCCTGAAATAATCTTCCTGAGATTTGAGTGACAGGAAAGGGCTTAATCCCACACATTCCATTTGACTATGTAATTAACAGGAGGTTTTTCTGTTAGTGCGTTCTAATAAATATGAACTAAATGTATCACTGACATTATTTTCACGTTTCTTCAAAATATTTGCATTTGGAATTATGGTTGCCTAATATTTGTAATGATCATTTTAGAGTATGAAACACAAAGTTATTTATTTACTCACCTACCTAATCCACATTAGTGGACTACCTAGTCCTAGAAAATTACAATATTCTTGAGAACAGAGAATGGTGGTTTGCCTTACTGCTCTCACTTGCTTCTAAGCATTATTATTATTACTATTTTATTTATTAATTTTTTGAATTTGGCTCTGCCAGATCTTAATTGCGGCCGTGGAATCTTTAGTGGAAGCATGAGAACTCAGTTGTGGTATATGGGGTCTAATAATAGTTTCCTGACCAGGGATGGAAACTGGGCCCCGTGAACTGGACAACCAGGGAAGCCCTGCATTTTATTATTTTTACCATCAATTTTAGTAAGATAATTTATACATATAATCTCATAAGATATATATGTGTGTATATATATACATGTGTATGTGATATATAAATATGTATATAGATACATATATAGATGTGATATGTATAATGTACATATCATAAAATTCAAGCATTAATATTTTAATTTTTCCCTCATCTTCTGGCAATCACAAATCTACTTTCTGTATCTATAGATGTGCCTATTCTGATTGTTTCACATCATTGGAATAATAGAATTTGTATTTTGTGACTTGCTTCTTTCACTTAGCATCATGTTTTGAAGATTTGCACATATTTTAGCATATATACTTCACCTTTGAAAAACACAAATTTGAATTGCCCAGGTCCAAATAGCAACCTACTCCAGTACTCTTGCCTAGAAAATCCCATGGACAGAGGAGCCTGGCAGGCTACAGTCCATGGGATCGCACAAGTCATACGTGACTTAGTGACTAAGTCACTGCACTTACACGTGCTATTTTTAAATGAATATGCTGTTGGCCCTCCATATCCACAGGCATCATATCCTTGGATTTGACCAATTTTGGGTCAAAGTTTTTGTCTGCAGTTGTTTGAGACTGAGAATTCAAAACCTGAGGATATAGAGGAATGACTGTACTGTGTTATTTTACATAACAGATTTGACCATCCAGGGATTTTGGTTTCTGTGGGGGATCCTGGAACTAACTACCCACAGGTACACAGGGTCAACTGTGTTACTATTTCTTTTATTTGGTCAAATAATATTCTATTGCATGGACATACCATATTTGGTTTATCCATTCCACTGTTAACGGATATTTGGGGTGTTTCAACTTTTTGGCTATTTTGAATAAAGTCAGTACACATATTAATATGCAAATATCTGTGTGGAGATTTATTTTGATTTATCTTGGGTATTTAACTAGACGTGGAATTTCTGATTCAAGTAACAATTATAACATTTACATTTTTAGAAACTGCAGACTGTTTTCCAAAGTGTGCAACCATTTTACAATCTCAACAGCAATTTATGAGTTTCCATTTCTCTACCTTCTCACCAACATTTACTGTTGTCTGTCTTGATTATAGCCATCCCATTGTGTATAAAGTTGGGCCAGATTGTAGTTTTGATTTTCGTTTACATGATGAAAAATATTGTTAATAATTTTTTATGTACTTATTGGCCATTTGTTTAGCTTATTTGGATAAATGTCTATTTTTATCCTTCGCCCATTTTAAAATTGTGTCATTTGTCTTTTTGTTGTTGAGTTGTAATATTTATTTATATATTTTGGATAAAGCCCCGTATACAATATTTGATTTGCAAATTATTTTCTCCACATTTGTAGATGTCCCTAAGCATTTGACAATAAAAACAGCAGATCAGCAATTAAATATTTCTTTGAATTGCTATTCAATACATTCCTGTTCAGTGACAAATTTGCAAGCTGGAATCAACTTCATGGCACCTATCGCAGGGATATTAATTTGTCTCCCAAGAGTCATTCTATGTTTCCTCTCTGAAATTCAGAAAACTCCAACTTTCAATTGGCACAGTGCCTCCTTTTCAAAAGGAAACATTTCCAGCTTCCTGTGAAATAACTAGCTGACTAAGTTATTATCTTTAAGATAAGAATGAAAGTACTGTGTGGACTTCTGAGGGGCTCTTAAGATGACTTGGTACACCTTTTCCCATGCTGTTGCCAGCAATGTAACTGAGAGAGCTGGAACTATCAGCTCTCTTTTGTTGTAGGAATCAAAGCTACACCCTAGAGTTTGCAGAGATGTGAACCAGGAGGAAGGCTGGTCCCTGATGTGTTCCTGGAAATACCAAACTAGTCTGCACAGTTTATTTATATACTTCTTCTATATGAGAAAGAAATGCCAGTCATATTTAAGCCACTGATTTGAGGGATCTTTATTACTTTTATAACTGAGTCAGAACATGTGTGTCCAATACTCTTTTATTTCCAACAAAATGAACTTTTGACTAGCTAAAAAGTTATGAAACAAAAGGGCAGGTTTCACTGACTTTACTCAAAGTAGAAGACTTTTTGTATACTTCATCTAGTCCTTGATGGGTAGCAGTATACTATATTTAGTTTTGTATTGATTCTTTTGTGCCTGAAGTGAAACCTAGTCTATTAAAGAGAGGAAAGAGGTAGAGGGGAGGGAGTAGAATGAAAGACAGAATGAGAAAGATTTCATCAGGTGAATTAAGATAAAATGAAGCCCAACTTTTTTTATCTTAAAAGATCTCCCAAAATGAAAAAAAAAAAAAATAGTCTGTGACAGTAAGTCTTATTTCAACAAAGTGCAAAAATGAGTATCACATCTAAGTTTGAAAATTGGGGCCACATGAGGGGTTTGAGTCTTTTCCTCACTGTTAATGTAATCAAGATTTTCTTCTGCTATTGCACTTGTTTTAAACAAATGAAATTCACTTTTACATCCTTATCATACATTGTATTTTGGTTACTCTAACAATTAAGAATTTAATGTGTCAGTCATCAATAGCTTGAAACCCATTTGCAAAGCTCTAACTGCATATCCATTACAAACTAGAAATGGACAATTAAAATTAAAACCATCCTGAATATGTTAGATGTGTGTAAATTGATAGAATGAATTTAAAGACATATTGTCTGCTTTTAATATTGATAGACTTTTTGGTAATGAATTGAAGAACAGTTTCTATATTTCTAAGTATTATTGTCCTTATGCAAGTATGCATGGGGCTCCCATGTACATTTTCTTGCAACTTTCTGTGAATCTGTAATTATTTTCAAATAAACAGTTAAAGTTATTCAAGACAAAATAAGCCATGAATCATCTATAGGATAACAATATTCTTTGCTGTCTTAAAACCCAGAAGAATGCCCTGTGTGTGTGTGGGTGTGTGTGTGTATTTCACAGAAAGTTGCAGGGAAATGTACAAGGAGGTCCCAAACATACTTCACAGTCTTCCCCAGTGTTAATATCTTGCATAAGTATAATACAATATCAGAACCAGGAAATTAACATTAGTACAATCCACAGAAATTTTTCATATTTTGCCAGTCCTAAATACACAGGCTGGAGTGACTGTGTGTATGCTGTTGTGTGTAGACCAGGATGTGTATGTCATATATACATGAAGGGGTGTTTGTGTCCCTTAAAACTTCATATGCTGAAACCTAATCTCCAGTACGGTGGTGTTTGAGTGAAAGCTTGGGGAGGTGATTAGGTCATGAAGGCTCTGTCTTCATGAATGGAATTGGTGGAAACCCAGAGAGCTTCACACCCTGCATGCATGTGTGTGTGCTCAGCGGCTCAGTTGTGTCCGATGAACTGTCCCATGGACTGTAGCTGCCAGGCTCCTCTGTTCATGGGATTTCCCAGGCAAGAATACTGGAGTGGTTTGCCATGTCTTTCTCCAGGGGAGCTTCCTGACCCAGGAGGTGAACCCACGTCTCCTGCATCTCCTGCATGGGCAGGTGAGTAGTTTACCACTGAACCACCTGGGAAGCTTCCACTGTGTGAGGACACAGCAAAAAGATAGCTGTTGATGAACCAGGAAGCAGGCTTTCACCAGACTGTAAATCTACAGGTACCTTGATTTTGGACTTCCCAGAGTCAAAAACACTGACAAATAAATTGGTGTTGTTTAAGCCACTCAGTCTACGGTATTTTTGTTATAGCAGCCCAAGCACAATCAAGTCATGTATATTTCTTTGAAATTTTATCACATGTGTAGTTTGGAGTAACCACTACCACAAATAAGATATAGAATGTGCCATTACCACAAGGCTCCCTTGCTCTACCCAGTTAAAACCAATCCCACTGACCCCCATCCTAAATGCTGGCAGCCACTAAGCTGTTTTCCATTGCTATAATTTTGTCCTTTCAAAGATGCTACATAGATAGAATCACATAGTAAGTAGCAGTTTGAAACTGGCTTTTTTCAAATCAGTATAATTCCCTTAAAGTTTATGCAAGTTGTTTTATATACCAGTACTTTATTCTTGTGGTAAGCCAGTCTCATCCTGTAAATAACCAGTGATGTGAATGGACTTGGCCTTAAGAGTCCTATTATGATTGCAAGACAACCTCAGAAATAAATATCAGAAAACATTGAAAGAGATAAGATTTTTTTACTTACCAGTCTTGGAAAGTACACGGAATACCTGGTACCATAAAATAAGGTTGTGGAGAGAAAATAAAAGTGTGGGCCTGGGGTTTTGCCCTTTTTTCTTTCTTTCAAGTGAAGCCATTTTCTTCAAGCTAGAAATATCTGCAGTTATATGTCATGTTTTCTTTTAATTGAAGTATAATTTATATATATTAGTTTCAGGTCTACAACAAAATGATTAGGTATTTATACAGACTGTGACGTGATCACTATAAGTTTAGTTTCTGCCTAACACCATACAAAGTTACAAATTATGCAGTGCAGTTTATTATCTATAGTTATTATTACAAAACTGCAAGACATGTATTTTATGATTGGAAGGTTGTGCCTCTTGCTGCCCTTCACCTATTTTCCCCACTCTACAGTCATATTTCCTCTGGCAACCACCAATCTGCTTTCTGTCTAGAGTTTGGTTTGGTTAGGTTTGGCTTTTTATTTGCTTCCACATATATGTGAAATGATATATTTGTCATTCTCTGTTTGACCCATTTCACTTAGCATAATATCCTTAAGGTCCATCTATGTTGATGCAAATGGCAAGATTTAATTCCTACGTATGGCTAATAATATTCCATTGTGTGAATAGACCACATTTTCTTTATCCTTTCAGCCATCAGTTGGCACTTCAGTAGCTTCCGTATCTTGATTTTGTAAATATTTCTGCAGTGAGCATTGGCGTACATACGTCTATTTGAATTATTGTTTTCTTCTGATAAATATCCAGAAGTGGAATTACTAGATAATATGGATGCTTTATTTTTAATTTTTTAAGAAACCTCCATATTGTTTTCCATAGCAGCTGTATCAATTTACAGTTTGCAGGGCGCAAGGATTCCATTTCTCCACACCCTTTTCCACAGGTCATTGTATATTTTTTTGATAACAGCCATTTTAAAAGGTGTAAGGTTATATCTCACTGTGATTTTGAGTTTTCATTTCCCTGAGGATTAATGTTGAGCATCTTTCTATGTGCCTGTTGGCCATCTTTATATTTTCTTTGGGTAAATGCCTATTCAAATTCTCTTTTTTTTCTTTTTAATTTATATTTTTATTGAAGTATAATTGCTTTACAGAATTTTGTCTTTTTAAAAAATTAGATTTTTTTTTGTTACTGAGTTTGAGTTTTTTACATATTTTGGATATTAACCTCTTATCAAATATCTGACTTGCAAATAATATTCTCCCATTTAATAGACTAACTTCATATTTTGTAGATAGTTTTCTTCTCTGTACAGAGCTTTTTAGTTTGATAGTCTCATTTGTTTATGTTTACTTTTGATGTGATTACTTTTAGAGTCAGATGTAAACAAATATTGCTAAGATCAGCATATAAAATCTTACCACCAATGTTTTCATCTGGAATTTTATGGTTTGTGGTCTTACTTTCAAGCATTTCACTCATTTTGAGTTAATTCTTCTGTAACTAACCATAAGGTTTCATTCTTTTGTGTGTGGCTTTCTGATTTTCTCAACACCATTTATGGAAGAGACTACCCTTTTCCTGTTATATAGTCTTGACTCCTTTCTCATAAATTAATTAACCAAATATGTGTGTGTTTATTTCTGGGCTTTCTGTTATTCTGTTGATCTATCTGTCAGTTTCTATGCCAATATCATGCTTTTGATTACTATAGCTTTACAGAATAGTGTAAGATCAGAAAGCATGGTATTTTCAGCTTAGCTCTTCTTTCTCAAGATTGCTTTGATTATTTGGAGTCTTTGATGACTCCATACAATTATGGGGTTAGTTGAATCTATTTATGTGAAAAAATGCCATTGGAAATTTGATAGGCGTTGCATTGAATCTGCAGTCTGCTTTGGGTAACAGACAAACATTATAACAGACATGTTATAATGAACATTATAACAGTATTATTTTTCAGTACTTGCACAATAAATGTCTTATTTGTTTGTGTCTTCTTCAATTTTCTTCAGCAATTATTTTTAGTATACAAGTCTTTTACTTCCTTGGTTAAATCTGTTCCTGGGTATTTTATTATTTTTTGATGCAATTGTAAATGGAACTCTTTTAATTCCTTTTTTGATATTAATTCTTATTGAGTAAAAATGTAACAGATTTTTGCATCTTAATTTTGTACCCTGCAACTTGACTGAATCTGTTTGTTAGTTCTAACAGTTTGTGTGTGTGTGTGTGTGTGTGTGTGTGTGTGTGTGTGTGTGTGTGTGTGTGTGCGTGCGCGCGCGTGTACTCTTTAGGGTTTTCTATGTATAGTATCATGTCATCTGCAAATCATGACAAATTTACTTATTTCTTTCTAATTTGGATGACTTTCCTGTGCTTAATTGCTCTAGTGAGAACTTCCAACACTATGTCAAATAAAAATGGTGAGTTTGACATTCTTGTCTTGGTCCTGATCTCAAAAGAAAAACTCTCATCTTTTCATCTTTAAGTATGAGGTTAACTGTAGGCTTGTCATACATGGCCTTTATTATGTCAAGGTGCATTCCGTCTATATGCACTTTGTTGAAAGTTTTTTTTTTTTAATCATAAATGGATACCGAATACTTTTTCTGAACATATTTAAATGATTATATGATTTTTCCTACATTTTGTTAATGTGGTATATATCACATTGATTAATTTGTAGATATGGAACCATTTTTGAATCCCTGGAATAAAGACCACTTGTTCATAATGTATGATTATTTTAATATACTGTTAAAATTGTTTTGTTCACATTTTGTTGAGGACTTTTGCATTTATGTTTCTCAGAGCTGTCATTATTATTTTGTGTCCAGCTCTTTTGGCACCCCATGGACTATAGCCTGTCAGGCTCCTCTGTCCATGGGATTTCCCAGGCAAAATACTGGAGCGGGTTGCTATTTCCTTCTCCATGGGACTTCCCAACCCAGGATTTGAACCTGTGTCTCCTGCATTGCAGACAGATTCTTTACCACTGAGCCACAGGGGAAGCCATTTTATAAAGAATATTGGCCTTTAATTTTTTATTCTTTGTGTGTGTATGTGTGTGGTGTCTTTGTCAGGTTTTGATATTAGGGCAATGATGGCCTTTAAAATGTGCTTGGGTGTGTTCCCTTCATTTTATATTTTTCAGAGACTTTGAGAATGATAGTATTAAATCTCATTTGAATGTTTAGCAGCACTCACAAGTAAAGCTTTCTGGACCTGTACTTTGATTCTCTGGGGACTTTTTTGATTACTGATTTAATCTCCTAGTAGTAATTGCTTTATGCAGAATTTCTATTTATTCATTGTACAGTCTTGAAGTATTGTATGTTTCTTAGCTTTATACATTTTTTCTAGATTGTCTAATTTGCTGGTGTATGATTGCACATAGTAGTCTCATGATTCTTTGTGCTTCTCTGTTATATTATTTATAACTATTCTTTTTTGTTTTTCATTTGTTTTTCTTAATGAGTATAACTAAGTTTTGTCCATTTTATTTGATTCTTTAAAGAGCTAACCTTAAGTTTTATTGATTATTTTCTTTTTTGCTTCCAGTTGTGTTGAGATGTAATTGACATATAGCACTAAATAAGTTGAAGGTATACAGAATAATGATTTGACTTATATATACCATGAAATGATTTCAGGAATAAATTTAGTGGCTAAGCCATCACCTCATATAGATACAAAATTAAAGAAATAGAAAAAAATATTTTCCTTGTGATTAGAACTCTCAGGATTTACACCATTAACAAGTTTTATATATATAATACCTCAGTTTTAATTATATTTATCACGTTGTACTCTACATCCATACGTATTTGTATTTTTCGACTGCCTTCCGATTACCCACCCCTTACCTGTGGTAACTGCAAATCTATTGTCTTTTTTTTAACGTGTTTGTTTGTTTTGTTTTTGAACTAATTGACCTACAATACTGTTAGTTCCTGTTTCATAAGACAGTTATTTGACATTTCTGTATCTTTCAAAATGATCACCATGATAAATCTAGTTATTATATGTCACCGTACAAAGATATTTCATAGCTTTTGACTGTATTTCCCACAACGTACATGTCAAACTTCTGACTCTTATTTTGTCACTGAAAGTGGCAAAGTCGCTTAATCTCTGTCACTTAGTTCTTTGTCTCCCTATCTCCCTTCTCTATGGTAATTATCCCTTTGTTCTCTGTATCCATGACTCTGTTTCTATTTAGTTATTCTATTTAATTTATGTTATTTAGATTTCACATATAAGTAAAATCATACAGTATTTGTCTTTCTCTGTTGAACTTATTTCACTTAACACCCTCTGGGTCCATCCATGTTGTTGTAAATGGCGAGATTTAATTCTTTTTAATGACTAATATTCCATTATATACATATATATATATATATATATATATAAAACAGATATATCACATCTGATATAAAAATATCACATATATATATATATAAATATATCCATTCACCTGTTGATGAGCATCTAGGTTGTTTCCATATCTTGGCTATTGCAAATAATACTGCAATGAAAATAAAGGTGCATATATCCTTTCTTATTAGTGTTTTTGTTTTCTTTAGATAAATACCCAGGAGTGAATTACTGGATTATTTGGTAATTCTGGGCTTCGCTGGTGCCTCAGTTAGTAAAGAATCTGCCTGCAATAAGGGAGACCTGGGTTTGAGCCTTGGGTTGGGAAGATCCTCTGGAGGAGGGCATAGCAACCCACTCCAGTATCTTGCCTGGAGAATCCCCAACGACAGAGAAACCTGGTGGGCTGCAATCCATGGGGTCGCAAAGAGTCGGACATGACTGAGTGATTAATCATATGGTAGTTCTATTGTTAATTTTTTTGAGAATTGCCCATATTGTTTTCCATAGTGGCTGTACCAATTTACTCCTACCAATAGTTCATGAGGCTTCCCTTTTCTCCACATCCTTGCTAATGATTGCTATTTGTTGTCTTTTTCCACTCTGACAAGTGTTATGCAGTATCTCATTGTGGTTTTGATTTGCATTTCCTTGATGATAAGTGATGTTGAACATATTTTCATGAGTCTACTCACCACCTATATGCCTTCTTTGGAAAAATGTCTATTCAGAGCCTCTGCCCATTTTTAAATCATATTTTTTAATGTTAAGTTGTATAAATTTTTGTATTTTTTTATATTAACTCCCTATGTGATACATCCTTTGCAAATATTTTTTCCCATTCAGTAGATGATCTTTTTATTTAATTGATAGGTTGATAGTTTCTTTTCTCCACTGTGCAAAAGCTCTTGTCTGATGTATGATCTTATCTATTTTGTTTTTAGTTTTATTTCTATTCTTATCTTCATAATTATTTTCCACCTGCTAACTTAGTGTTTTATTTGTTCAGTTTCTTTGGGTGTACAGTTAAATAGTTTATTTGAAACTCTCTTGTTTACTGAGATAGGCTTGTATCGATATGAACTTCCCCCTTAGAACTACTTTTCTTGTAGCCCACAGATTTTGATAAGTTGCATTCCCATTTTCATTTGCCTTAATGTATTTTTAATTTATTTTTAAAATTTCTTCGTTGACTCATTTGTTGTTTAGTAGCACATTGTTTAATCTCCAAATATTTGTGCTAATTTAGTTTTCTTTTGGTGAATAATTTCTACCTTCATACCATTGTGGTTGGAAAGATGCTTGATATTAGTTCAATCTTCTTAAAATTGGGACTTTTTGTGACTTAAGATGATTTATTCCAGAGAATGTTTCATACTCACCTTGAGAGGAATGTGCATGCTGCTGCTTTAGATAAAATATTTTGCATATATATATATATATATATATATATATATATATATATATGGGGGGGGGTGTTAAATCTATTAGTTTAACCTGTCATTTAAGGCTGATGTTTCCTTATTGATTTCTGTCTGGATAACCTACTCATTGATATAAGGAAATATTAAAGTCTCTTACTATCTTTGTATCAACATCTTCCATTAGGTCTATTAATATTTGTTTTGTATATTTAGATGCTCCTATGTTGGTTGCATAAATATTTACAAATGTTATATATTCTTGTTGAATTGATCTCTTTATTATTATTCAATGCACATCTTTGTCTTTATTACAGTATTTGTTTTAAAGTCTATATTTTTCTGATATAAGTATTGCTACCCCAGTATTTGTTTGGTTTCTATTTGGAGGAAACCTCTCTTCCAAGCCCTTCGTTTTTAATTTACGTTTGTGCTTACATCTGAAGTGACTCTGTATAGGTAGGTGTTGTTTTTGGTTTTTAACCACTCAGTCACTCTGTGTCTTTTGATTAGAGATTTTAATCCATTTACATTCAAAATAATTCTGGAAACTTTGTGTAGTTACTGCCACTTTGTTCTTTGTTTTCTGGCTGCTTTGTAGTTTCTCTTTCTCTTTTCTTCCTTGTCCTCTTTGCTTGTGGTTTGATAAATTTATTGTTGTATTTAGATTCTATTCTTCTTATTTTTGTGCATCTACTCTAGGTTATTGCTTTGTGGTTACTATAAGACTCACATGTCTTAGCTTACATATATATATACACACTCACAAGCAGTTCAGCTGGTAAAGAATCCCCCTGCAATGTGGGAGACCCCGGTTCAATTTCAGTGTCAGGAAGATCCCCTGGAGAAGGGAAAGGCTACCCACTCCAGTATTCTTGGGCTCCCCTGGAGGCTCAGACAGTAAAGAATCCACCTGCAATGTGGAAGACCTGGGTTCGATCCCTGGGTTGGGAAGGTCCCCTGGAGGAGGGCACGGCAACCCAGTCTAGTATTCTTGCCTGGAGAATCCCCATGGACAGAGGAGCCTGGCGGGATACAGACTATGGGGTCACACCGGGTCAGATACAACTGAACAACTAAGCAGCATTTACATATATATATATATATACACACACACACACACACACACACACACACACATATATGTATATATGCTACATAGATTTGTATACATATACATATATATATATATATATATATATATATATATATATATATAAACACATATGCTCTATTTTGTCATCAAGTTACATTTAAACACTTTCTGAAGCTTTGTGTTTTTACCCCTTCCTCCTACATCTTATGCTTTTGATTTCACATATCACATCACTGTGTGTTTGTATCCCTTGACTAATTATTTTGGTTACAGCTTTCTGGGGATCACCAGGCAGGGCAGGCTTGGTGGGGTCCAGCTGGGGGGGCAGGGCAAGCAGGTCTAGCAAGATAAAGGGAGACTGTGAAATTAGCATTCACAGGTGCTGGGGCTAGCAATGCAGAGAGTGAATGCGAAAATGGCACCCACCAGTGTTTCCAGCCCCTGCGAGAGTCTCACCAGACCCCCGGACCTCTGGCAGACGCTTTAAGATTAGCGAGTGAATCTCCTTCACAGAAGGCCTAGGCACTGTTCAAAGTGTTGTTTTTGTGCTGGGTCCCAGAGTGAATGAGGTTACAGTTATGCATGGACCCTTTATAATCAGTATCTCCATTTTCTACAGCCCTTTGAACATCCCCAGCATATGCACCATCGCTTTCAAAGCCAGTTTAGGAGCTTGTCTGGTCTGTGTCTCAAATGCGGAAGCATCTCGTGTGGGGTTTCAACCCTTTACTCCTGAGGGAGATGTTCTGTTTGACGATCCCGCATCCCAATTATGGGTCCCTGCACCAGAAGTGGAGTTTGGGGAGAGACTAGGTCTCTACCTCTCCTCTCATTTTAATGTGCCCTCTTTATCCTTTTTGTGATGGGACAGTTCAGCTCGTTCTCAGAGCTTTTTAAAATAGAGTTGCTCCTTCTGTTGCTACAGATCTGCTGTGTCCACGGGAGGAAATGAGTTCAGGATCTTTCCACAACTCCATCTTGAAACACCTCTCCTGGGTTTTTTTTTTTTGGGGGGGGGGGGCGGGGATTGAAACTGGGCACCTAGTATTTCATGAGTTCACTTTTTGCTTGTGAATTTAAAGCATAAGATCGTTTAAAGTGTGGGGTAAGAAAAGCAAACAACCTAAATGACCAGCTATCTAAAAGAAACGAGCCCGGGCTGGGGTGCGGGGGAGAGACAGCTTGGCTCTTTATCTAGTCATGGGGCTGGAAATGTGTGTTTTCAAGATAGTTCTCTTTGAAATAGATGCCTCTTTGAAGTGGATGCCTCAAACAATCAAAGCTGAAGTCAAACACTTGCTTTACAAAAAGAAAAACAACTTTTCAGGGCTTATGCTAGTTTTTTTTTTTTTTTTTCTTTTTTAATTGCTAAGTAGAATTTCATGGTTTAGATGAATTTCACTCATATAATCACCCACCCATAGGAAGATATTTGAATTGTTTCCAGTTTTTGGCTATTACATACAGGAACATTTGTGTACAGGTTCTGCGTAAGCATGTTTCATTTTTGGGGGATAAAAGTCCAAGAGTGCAGTTACTGGGTCTTATATTAAGATCTTCTTTTGTTTGTTTGTTTTAAATGAAACTCATGAGCTATTTGCCAGAGGGGCTGTAGCATTTTTCATCCTCAACAGCAGTGTATAAGTGATCAACTTTCTCTACTTTTTCAGCTTGTGAAGTTATCATAAGCTTTTAGTTTAGTCACTCTAGTAAGTATGCATTGATGCTTCGTTTTGGTTTTCACTTACATTTCTCTGATTAGTAGTGACATGCAACACCTTTTCTTACCAGATTTATTGATATATTATTGACATATATGCAGTTTTACACTGTACAACATGATAACCTGATATAAGCACATATTGTGAAATGATTATCACAGTATGGTTAGCTAACACCTCCGTCCCTTCACATAGCTAACATTTTTTGGTGTGTGTGGTCATAACATTTAAGATCCACCTCTTAATAGCGTTCAGTTATGTAACATTGTGAATTACATGTTAGTCACCATGCTGCATATTGGATCTCCAGAATCCATTCATCTTATGACTAGAAGATTTTACTCTTTGACAGGCATCTCATTTTCCCTACACCCCAGTCTGTGTCAATAACCACCTTACTCTCTGTTTCTATCCATTATGTATAGAGAATGCAGATAAGCCTGTGTACAGGGTTCTGTGTCATATGCCATCAGGAAATAAAACAACAGTGAGATACTACTATTAGAATGGCCAAAATCTAGAACGCTGACCATACTAAATGATGGCAGAGCTAGGAACAACAGGAACTCTCATTCATTTATAATGAGAGTGCAAAATGATACAGATACTCTTTTTGGGAGCATGGAAGATACTTTGATGATTTCTTATAAAACTAAGTATATTCTTGCCATACAATCCAATAACCATATTCTTTGGTATTTACTCAAAGGAGTTGAAAAGTTTTTCACACAGAAGTCTCCACAAGATGTTTACAACAGTTTTGTTCCTAATGGTCAAAAACTTGGAAGTAACCAAGATGTCTTTCAATAGGTGAATGGAAATGGTGTACCTGTTGGAGGAAGGGGGACTGCTTCCAGGACCCCAGAGTGAGCTCTAATACTCAGAAATGAATTGTCAGAGGAGACACACCTGCTGACAAAGCAAGAGACTTTACTGGGAAGGGGCCCTCCGGCGGAGAGCAGGAGGATGAGGGGACGCAGGAGAACTTCTCTGCCTTGTGGCTGGCAGTCTCGGGTTTTATGGTGATGGATTAGCTTCCAGATTTTCTCTGGCCAATCATGGACTCAGAGTCCTTCCTGGTGGCGCAGGAATTGATCAGCCAAGATGATGCCAGCGAGAAAGATTCTTAGATGTGGTAGGACACCTGGTGTCTCCTTTTGACCTTTTCCAAATTCTTCCAGTTGGTGGTGGCTTGTTATTTCTGTGTTCCTTCCCAGGACCTTCTGTTGTAAAATAACTCACGTGAATGATTACGATGGTACCTGGCCAGGGTGGGTGATTTTAGTCGGTATATTTCCCTTAACAACTTATTCTTCCCTGAGAGACTTCATACTCAAGATACACCTTGGGAATTGGGGTGGGGGTATCTTTCTTCTTAACTTCTTCCATCTGGGCATGGGTATTGTCCTACCTAACAGAGCAGAAGTCTCTCTCTACCTGATCTAAGTCAAGGTGTTCTGTGCCGGAAACCACATTCACCCCCCTAGTAACAGCAGTTTAGCCTGAAACTGTTGGACACATCAGAGGTGAAGCAGACAGGGAACAAACAGGAGGCCTAACAGGGTGGTCATCACCGGCACCCAGAACAGGAAGGCAAAATTGGGGTAAGGGCTTTGGGGTGTATGACTTTCTTCTGATTAATTGGCGGTACGGTAGTAGGGTGTTGCTCCAGAAATCTTGCGCTCAGCCTGAAGTTACCCTCCTCCACGTGGACGAGAGCCCCAGTTCTGCAGAAGAACTCAAAGATATTGTCCATATTCCTTGAGTAAGAATGAGGCCTTGCCTCAATGCTCTACCACCTCTTGATTATACCCATTTCTGCATCCCCTCCCTTCCCTGATCAAGAATTGTTTGAATCTACCCTTTGGAACTCAAGGAAGTTCAAGGAGGCTCAATGAAACCTATATTCTACAAACAAGAAATTGGGGACACACAAAAAAAATCCTTTCTTAACTTTCTTAACAGTATGAGAATTTATTTGGTATAAGTCTTCTGCAGTTTGTGGATTGCCTGCTCGGTGGCTCTATGGTGGGGTTAACGGCGATCTCCCAGTAAGACTTACGCCCCACGCTGTGTGACCAGGTCTGCTGCACCCACAGCCCCTGCCCCTGTGGCAGGCCACCACTGACCCGTACCTCTGCAGGAGACACTCAAACACTCAAAGGCAGGTCTGGTTCAGTCTCTGTGGGGTTTTTGGGTCCTGGTGCACACAAAATTTTGTTTGAGCCCTCTGAGTGTTTCCAGCGGGTATGCGGTTTGATTCTAAACATTATTTTGCCCCTCCTACTGTCTTGCTGGGGCTTCTCCTTTGCCCTTAGATGTGAGGTATCTTTTTTTGGTGGGATCCAACATTGTTTTGTTGATGGTTGTTCAGCAATGAATTGTAATTTTGGAGTTCTCATAGGAGAAGATGAGCGCACATCCTACTCTGCCATCTTCCCTGCTCTCTTTAGAGAAGATCGGACAGATGATGACAACATGTCCCTTTCAAAGGAGGGGTGAGAGTCATTCCATGAGGTTACCACAAGGGATGCAGGGTCCCATGTCCAATTCAGACTTCAAAGCAGCCCACTCCAGAACATCCATGTACCCTGCAGGACATCTGATGGGTTGTTTTTTTCTCTCTCTCTCAATGAGGATTCCCACTCACCCACTGCTGGGTATTCTGCCAACTACACCAATTGTATAGCTGATCCTGTTCATGACACCAGTTGTCTTGCTGTTCACACTGTTTGCTGAAACCAGGGTAGGCCAAGTGCAAGCTGATAGGCTGGAAGAAGACTTGAGGCGCTGTGGGAACTGCAGACACATTTGTTCTCTCCTGGCTGGCACAGGACAGTCTCTCCTGGCTGATGCAGCAGCCAGAATGGCAGCCGTAACATAACTATAACACAGCCGTAATGTAGCCATAACGTAACCTCATATCACAAAACTACGATGTCGCTCCAGTGTGGCCCCAGTGCAACCGCAGCCAGGGCTTGCATGGCGAAGCTCACATACCGAGTAGTCAGTAACCAAGTGAGTACTTCAGGATGCGCATGTGCAGTGCAATAGGTGATCTCAGTCATTGCACAACCATGCAAAGTCATTGTTTACAGAACATGGGGTGAGAGGGTGTGAGAGCGTGGGGTGAGAGAGCCTGACTGGCACCATGCTGTTAATTTCCCCACAACAAGTCATGTAGCAATACTTACAAAGAATTAGCTGGTCTCAGAAAGATAAAGAACATTACAGCATACTAACACATATATATGGAATTTAGAAAGATGGTAACGACAACCCTATATGCAAAACAGAAAAAGAGACACAGAAGCACAGAACAAACTTTTGAACTCTGTGGGAGAAGGTGAGGGTGGGATGTTTCGAAAGAACAGCATGTATATTATCTATGGTGAAACAGATCACCAGCCCAGGTGGGATGCATGAGACAAGTGCTCGAGCCTGGTGCACTGGGAAGACCCAGAGGAATCGGGCGGAGAGGGAGGTGGGAGGGGGGATCGGGATGGGGAATACGTGTAAATCTATTGCTGATTCATGTCAATGTATGACAAAACCCACTGAAAAAATAAATTAATTAATTAAAAAAAAAAAAAAGAATTAGCTGGTCTCTAATGGTTTCCTGTAAAAAAAAAAAAAAAAGAAGTGGTAGGTAGCAGAATTAGGTGTATTAGAAATGTTAAACAGCAGCATTAGCAACCTAATTGAACCCTCAGTGACTACTCTAATCAAACTTATATACATATATTCTTCCATTATATGCTGAAATGCAGCTGAGTATATGCAAATATTAACATGGATCTGTTGGTATTTATTCTTGAATAGGAGCTCAGGTATTTTGGTCACACGGAGTACTGGGTCAGTTTTTCAGATCGATTGCTACCCAGCAGCAAACTGAAAGTAGTTACTTAACACGAGACAAGCATTTGCCAAAAGGACAATTATTATTTTTTTTTTTTTTAAGTAAGGGTGGGATTCTTTTTCAGGCTTTTAAGCAGTCTCCATGGGGTATCTTGATTTTCACAGACTCAACAAGTATCACTGAATCATCTGGGTCATAAAAACAGAGAGCTAGACTTCCCCACAAAGAAGACTGAATCAGGTAGAAAATCTTCTTAGGCTCTGGGTGACACTCAAAGATGATAGGTTTATGAGTTCCTTGATAAATAGGTATTCTCCAATAACCACCAAGTATCCATCAAGGCCTGGGAAGAGTGGCTTGTGTTTTAATTGAAGGGGATATGAGCAACAAGTAAGGCTTCCCTCATAACTCAAGTTGGTAAAGAATCTGCCTGCCAGGGAAGATACCCAGGTTCGATTCCTGGGTTGGAAAGATCCCCTGGAGAAGGAAATGGCAACCCACTCCAGTATTCTTGCCTGGAGAATCCCGTGGGCAGAGGAGCCTGGCGGGCTACGGTCCATGGGGTCACAAGAGTCAGACACAACTTAGCAACTAAACCATCATGAGCAACAAAAGCTTGTCTTTGTACTTGAAAAGAATATCACAAAGTGATACAAACTATTAGAATCCCTGACTACTTCAGTGAGGTAGCACTCTTGGTTTTGCGAGGCTTATGTCCAACCATCTGGTGTGGATGCTTTGAACTATGTAGGATATCTACTGTTTCCTGCTGTATAAGACCTAGCTGCATGTTGTCATCAGTACTGTGTGGAGTGGCATCAGTACTGTGTGGAATGGCAGCATGACCATTTTAAGGCAGAACTGAAGAGTTAAATGATCCTGATTCAAGGTGGTTAGGTGAAAAATATAAGTCAACTTTTATTTTATTCATAAAAAACAAACAAATAAATTAACAAACAGCATAGTTGCAGAATCTTAGTCATATACCAGGTACCATAATCAGTACAGCTTTATTCCAGTAAAAAGTCTATGTAAAGAATAGTAATTACAAATTGTGCGAGCTGGTTGAGCTTATGTTTGAGACATTTCATAATTAGCATCAAATAAAATATTTATTAAAATAAAGATGACCTAGTGCACATGCAAAAATTTAATTTAAGCAGTATAAGCCCTCTCATTGAAGGGCTCAGTGGTAAACAATCCACCCGCCAATGAAGGAGACAGGTTCGATTCCTGGGTCGGGAAGATCCCTGAAGAAGGAAATGGCAACCCTCTTCAATATTCTTTTTCTTTTCTTTTTGGCAAATTTAATCTGATAATTTATTTATGGAAAAAAGCTAGTTTTGATGAGAAAAAAGTTTAATCCTTTCCTTCTAAACATAAAAGAAACTCAACAGGAATTTTAAAGGTAGTATGCCAGAAAATGCAACAGTAACTCATAATGTAATCCTTTTCAATTAAACAGCCAAGTTGAAGACACGTGTTAAAATACTTTTCAGACTGAATATATTTATCAGCCTATATGATCTGTTGTGCTAATTGAATTTTGATTTTTTTTTAAAAAACCCAACCTTATTTATAAGAGTTGTCACATCTAGAAATGAAGAAAATAAATTAGATCCCCTCTCCCTTCCCCAAAGATATTAATTTCTAAAGCATGAAAAGCTATATATGTTATACAAATTAACCAGTAGTGTTACAAAAGTAACGTAGTTTTGGATGACATTATGTTGTATTTATGTTGAAGTACTACACAAGAATACATGTATCAATTGGGCATTTTCAGTCTAATTAGTCTCTTAAGTTATTTAACTCTTGGCAATATATAATAACTGGTACGTATTTTGGTACTTAAGTCATGATTGTAGAGAACAAGAAGCAGTATGTTAAAGTAATAGAGTTTGTATTTGACAATTACTGTGTTGAAAAAAAAAATCTTCTATGAACTCTGATTCGTTTTGCAGTTGGTCACTTGTAGCAGATCTTTGACTATATTCTTCCATATCCATGCTTTCTCTAGCCGCAGTCTCTGACATTTCTTCATTCCCCTCCTCATATTTCGGTCTTTTGAGATTAATTCTCTAGCTAATTTAACAGTCAGTCCTTCACTGTAATGAAGCTTCCTTTTCATTTCAAACTGTCGCTTTTTTTTTTTTCTCCTTCTTCAGGTGAGAGGTCAGGTTCCTCATCTCCACTGCTTTCTGGTTCATTAACTCGATACTTTGGTTCGGAGCTTTCAGCAGTAGTAGTATCAGCTCATTTCGGAGCTAAGATATCTGGGCTCAGGGCTTCAGCGGTTTCTGAACCACTCAGTACATCCTCCTCACCACCCACCATACTGTGGGAAGGCGTGCTCGGCAGTCTAGCTTCACTAAACCATAGGCTTCCTCTGCTGGATGAGGTCGCCAGGATGTTCATTTCATCCCACTTCTGGGACCTTTTACTCAGCTCTTGTCAACACTTGCCAGGATGTTCGGCGGAGGCCGCCACAGAGGAGGTCGTAGAGCTCTTGTTCCTCAGGATCCCCTCCATAGGCCGCTGCGAGGCCGTGGAGGCCGCCATTGCCCGCGGCTACGCGTCGCTATTCCGCGTCACCGCTCGGCGCCGCCCGCAGGAAGGGAAGGGCCGCGCGCCGGCAGACACTCGCCACGCGGCCGCCGAGCCCGCCTGGGGCCGGAGCGGCCGCACCCGCCGTCGCGGAGACAGCCTCCACACTGTTGTCACGACACGACGGCTCGGCCGCTACGGCGTCGTGGCGGGCGGCCCTCCGCGGGCCCTTGGCCGCGGAGAGAAGCCGACGCTCCACGTCCGTCCTAGTGCCTCGGAAACGCTGTGGCCGGAGGAGCTTAGCGGGCTGCAGGCCATGGGGTCACCAAAGAGCCAGACACGACTGAGAAACTAAACAACCTCACTGCAGGAGAGACCGTTTAAATCAACAACATAAAGTGCTTCGTGAATGTATTGCTGCTGCTAAGTCGCTTCAGCCGTGTCCGACTCTGTGCGACCCCCATAGACGGCAGCCCCCCAGGCTCCCCCGTCCCTGGGATTCTCCAGGCAAGAACACTGGAGTGGGTTGCCATTTCCTTCTCCAATGCATGCACGCATGCTAAGTCACTTCAGTCGTGTCCGACTCTGCAACCCTATGGACAGCAGCCCACCAGGCTCTTCTGTCCACGGGAGTCTCTAGGCAAGAATACTGGAGTGGGTTGCCGTTTTCTTCTCCATCGTGAATATATTACTATCTTGCTAACTCTCTTGAGTAGTCTCACTTGACCATTCAAAATTTAAATTTGCATCATTAGTTGATAAATGTACACTTAGTGACAAATGTAATTATAAAACTAAAGTTGTGCAGCTGAAAGAGCGTTGCTTTTTTATACGCTTCCTCTACCAGATATTTCAGGTTCACTCAGTGCAATTCCAATTCATTTGTTTCAGGTACTACTACGTGTTAACAGGTTTATAATTCCTCGGTGTCTTTACAGTTTATGTTCTGTCCTGTTTCCACCATGCGTAACACCTTGAGATGTAAAAGGTAGAAATAATTAAGAGATATCATTGTTTTTATTTGCAAGCATTATGAAGGAGCAGTGGTAACAGGGAATCCAGTGTTCAATCCCCAGCTTAGTGGTCATTAGAGGTAAACCTTCTTTGCAATGGCAAGACTGAGAAATTTTTATCCTGCAGACTGTAGTTAGATTTCCTGATTCCTGGATCCTGGTAGAGTTGAAATGAGTAATTGAGGTTGCAACTTCTATATTGCTGTCTTTTGGATTAAAGAAAAGATATAAGTTTCCTTGGAAAGCTAGTTCTGTGCTGCTATTCTGGTAATCAATCCAGGAAAGCCAGCCTGGGGCCTTCATTTTTAGCCATTCCAAAGTATTTTTAAGTATCTAATTGCCTTATTAAATCTCTTTCTTTTATATTAGGTTTAATGGTTCAAAATATATGTGAACAAGTTCTGACATAGCTACATAGATGATCAACTCCTACAGGATATGGTATATCATGATTTTAAACACTAGTCTTCTTACTGCTCTTAATCAAGCAAATAATCTTATTCAATTTTATTTTTATTTCTTTTTATGGAACTGATCAGCATAATAGCTTCCTTACATTTTGTTTTTAAGTAATTTCATCCACTACCCAATATGAAAATGTTGTTGTACATATAAATAATACAAAGAATATTATGCATTTGAAAATGTGTACAATATTCTAAGATAAATAAACATTTTACAAATGTCTTCAAATAGACAACCAGTAGGGGCAAATCATGAAAGATGATGCTGTGAAAGTGCTGCACTCAATATGCCAGCAAATTTGGAAAACTCAGCAGTGACCACAGGACCGGAAAAGGTCAGTTTTCATTCCAATCCCAAAGAAGGGCAATGCCAAAGAATGCTCAAACTACTGCACAATTGCACTCATCTCACAGTCTAGTAAAGTAATGCTCAAAATTCTCCAAGCCAGGCTTAAACAATACATGAATCGTGAACTTCCAGATGTTCAAGCAGGTTTTAGAAAAGGCAGAGGAACCAGAGATCAAATTGCCAACATCTGCTGGATCATTGGAAAAGCAAGAGAGTTCCAGAAAAACATCTATTTCTGCTTTATTGACTATGCCAAAGCCTTTGACTGTGTGAGTCACAATAAACTGTGGAAAATTCTGAAAGAGATGGGAATACCAGACCACCTGACCTGCCTCTTAAGAAGCTGTTTACAGGTCAGGAAGCAACAGTTAGAACTGGACATGGAACAACATACTGGTTCCCAATAGGAAAAGGAGTACCTCAAGGCTGTATATTGTCACCCTGCTTATTTAACTTATATGCAGAGTACATCATGCAGAATGCCAGGCTGGATGAAGCACAAGGTGGAATCAAGATTGCCAGGAGAAATATCAATGACCTCAGATATGCAGATGACACCACCCTTATGGCAGAAAGTGAATAAGAACTAAAAAGCCTCTGATGAAAGTGAGAGAGGAGAGTGAAAAAGTTGGCTTAAAGCTCAACATTCAGGAAACTAAGATCATGGAATCTGGTCCCATCACTTCATGGGAAATAGATGGGGAAACAGTGGCAGACTTTATTTTGGGGGGCTCCAAAATCACTGCAGATGGTGATTGCAGCCATGAAATTAAAAGATGCTTGCTCCTTGGAAGGAAAGTTATGACCAACCTAGATAGCATATTAAAAAGCAGAGACATTACTTTGCCAGCAAAGGTCCGTCTAGTCAAGGCTATGGTTTTTCCAGTGGTCATGTATGGATGTAAGAGTTGTACTGTGAAGAAAGTTGAGTGCCACAGAATTGATGCTTTTGAACTGTGGTGTTGGAGAAGACTCTTGAGAGTCCCTTGGACTGCAAGGAGATCCAACCAGTCCATTCTAAAGGGGATCAGTCCTGGGTGTTCATTGGAAGGACTGATGCTGAAGCTGAAACTCCAGTACTTTGGCCACCTCATGGGAAGAGTTGACTCATTGGAAAAGACCCTGATGCTGGGAGGGATTGGGGGCAGGAGAAGGGGACAACAGAGGATGAGATGGCTGGATGGCATCACTGACTGGATGGACATGAGTTTGACTAAACTCCAGGAGTTGGTGATGGGAGGCCTGGCGTGCTGCAATTCATGGGGTCGCAAAGAGTTGGACATGACTGAGCGATTGAACTGAACTGAACTGAACTGAGGGGCAAAATTGCTAGTAAAGAAAGTTTACAAAGAAGTGTTAGTAGCAGCTGGCCTAGGGAACATTTGCAAGAACATTTGTGCATTTAGACTGGGCCAAAAAAACATTTGTTTTGTCATAATGATTGAAATAAACATTTTAATTTAGGTAGAGTTTGAGACCAAAACATGTGTCTCCAAATAAAATAATATTTAGGAAATAAATACTCTTGCAAATATGTTTCTTTACAAGGCAAATATTTTTTAGTTTTTGACAGTGCAGGTGTTAAGGTACTTAAGTAAGGTGTGGGTGTCATTCTTCATGGTAGAATAAAGGACACCATGTTTTCCTTTTCTGCAATGTTTTCTTTATCTTCACTACGTAGTAGGAAAAAATGATTCAATGCAAATAATAGATAATAAAATTATTTAAAAGATGGGTAATATTTATTGTTATCTTCATTGAAATGTATTTGTTAAATGTAGCAAAGGAATATAAACTTGCTCCACTCATTATAGTGTTCTGTAAATGTTGGGATATAAAGGACTTTTGATTATATGGAATATAACATTTACAACTGTGTTAAGATCTTAAGTTTAGTTATGTTTCAAAATACATGTATATGGTTTTGTAAGGTATATCTGCCTATTATGTCTATGTTACTCCATTTCATATGAGGACATTTAACATTTTAGAGCTAATGCAAGCTGCCTTCTTGGAAGGTGGCTCTTGGAGCTGAATGCATGATTGATTTTCTTAATATGGTAACTGTGGATGAAAACCTTACTGATTAACAATGATCTGCCTTAGGAGAGCACGTGAACGTGTATGGTGGTGGTGGTTTAGTTGATTTGCCAGTCTGGAGGATCTCTCCATTGATGTAAGTGGGTTTAAAATCATCTCCTGGTACTGTGCTCCTGTCAGTGTCTTCCTTTATGTTTGTTAATATTTGCTTTATATATCTAGGTGCATATATGTTTACAAGTTTTACATCTTCTTGGAGCAATTTCTTTATCACTATATAAAGTGCTTTTTTGCCTCTTGTTACAGTTTTTTCCAATATAAATATTGCTATCCCAGATTTCATTTCATATTCATTTGCATAGAAAACCTTTTCCCATCCCTTCATTTTCAGTCTGTATGTATCTTTAACACTGAACTGAGTATTATAGGCAGTATATATATGTGTGTGTATCCATTCAGCCATCTGTGTTTTTGATTGAAACTTTTAGTTTATTTACATGCAAAATAGTTCTTGATAGGTAAGTACTTATTGCCATTTTTTTCATTGCTTTGGGGTTGTTTATGTAGTTGTTTTTTGCTCCTTTCTTTTTTGGCTCTCTTCCCTTGTGATTTGATGACTATTTTAGTATTATTTTGTATTACTTTACCTGTTTTGAAAAATATAGATTATCTATTATAGATTTTTCTTTTGTGGTTACTTTGAGGTTTATATTTACAACAGTTATAAATATATAAATTTATTTTAGGTTGATGGTCTTTTAAGTTTGAATTTATGCTAACAGCCCTGTATTTTTACCGCCCATTCCCCACAATGTTTAATGGTCTTAAAATCATATTTTTCATCTTTTTGCTTACATCCCTTTATATCCCTATTTACATCCCTCAACTACTTACTGTAGATGTGGATGATTTTACTACTTTTGTTTTTTAATCATTTTACTAACTTTATAAGTGGTTAAACTATTACCTTTAGTATATGCTTGCTTTCATAAATGAGATTTTTTTCTCTTGTAATTTTCATATTTCTAGTCATTATCTTCTCTCTTTTGAGTTTGTGGTGAAGAATGCCTTTGGAGGAAAGCGAGGCAGCCATGGAGGCAGTGCTACTGCTGAGTCACATGCAGTGGGGAGAACGATCACTGTAGCCTCTCTCTCCCCACACACCAGTGCTGGCAGCTTAATAGAGAAGACCCCAGAGACGATGGCCTTTTGAGTGCCTGATGTGTTAAACAATAGAGAAGAAACTCAGCCCGAGGGGGTGGGGTTTGAGCACCCGATGCACTGATCAGTAGAGAAGGACCAAAGGACCAGCCAGGGATGCCGGCGTCAGACACTAAAAAAGCTTCTGACAGTGCCGGATCTTCTGCGCCTTGGCCACCAGCTTCGCTGTGCCCTGGGTGTTGTCACGGTCCCCACAACCCAAGCAACCACGCCACCTCCACAATCGGTCCTCGCTGGGGCAGAGCTGCCAAAGGCTAGGAAAAATCCTAAAAGCACCATGCCTCCTGTGCCTGTAGCTGCAGAATTCCCTGCATATCCAGCACTGTCAGGGGCCCCACGATCAGAGCAACAGCATCACCTCCACAATTGGTCCTCACTGGGGCAGAGCCACCAGAGGCTAGGAAAAACACTAAAAGCACCATATCTCTCGTGCCTGTGACTGCCAGCTTCCCTGTGTACCTGGCACCACGATCCCTGCATAACGGGTCCCTCCAGGGTCCCTGCAATCCAAGCAACCACACCACCTCCACCGTTGGACCTCACTGGGGCAGAGATGAAGAACGCTAGAAAAACCCCTAATAGCACCATATCTCTTGTACCTGGGACTGCTTCTCTACATACCAGGCACTTCCAGGGTCCATAACGGCCACGCAGCTGCACCACCTCCATGTCTGGTCCTTGGTGGGACAGACCCCCAGCCTCCAGGGCAGCCTCAGGAGAAATTCCTGTGGATGACCCACAAGCAGAGGTGGGAATAAAGCCACAGTTGAGCTCCAGAGACAGAGCGGCTAAGGAAATGTGTAGTTATTTGCAAGAGGACTTTTCAATCTTGACCCATTCACACAAGTTACTGACATCATAGGATCCAGAAGGGAAAAATGAGGACCATAAATCCAGGGGCTTCATTCTTCACAGATTTTTCCATCACATATGCTTACATACATACACATTCTACCACCACCAACACCACCACCAATAGCAGCAAAGTTTGTATATTTATTGGCTAGAAAAGATGCAGAGAGTTCCTAAGACACGCTCATTCTTCATCTTTTTCAATCTGGATGACACACGAGGAGCTTTAGAGGGAGAATTCTAGAGGTAAAAAGTAAGTTCTGGCTTTTGAATGTAATTTTTAATTCCTGTTTAAAACAAAGCTTTATGTTTCTTCACTTTTCCATTAAAATTCAAACATAAAAGAGGTTTGATTTCATCTGCCATATGTCAAAAGTTAATATTAAAATAATCTGATAGCCAAAACAAAATCATTTTCACAGTCATTTTTTGTGTTACAAATACATTTCTAATAACTAAGCACATATTTGGAATTAAATTCAAAAAGTGAAGCAGTTTAGCATAGATTATCTTAATTGCTTCTAACTGTAATAACACTTACCAATTTTATAGTTGAGAAGCTAAAGCTCAAGGAGCTTATATTTAATAAGTTCTAAAGTTTATATTGGAATTTTGTTAAGTGCATTTTTTTTTTACTTGCAATACTTTAGAATCCTTCCCATAATGCTGCAAAACAGAAAGCAACTGGATTGTTTCCACTTGTGATTTCCTAATACAAAGTGCTTGAACTGTCATTTTCCATTAAAGGAAAATATTTTTTTCCTGTTTCTATTTATTCACATTATGATTTATCACATTACTAGAGGCTATCAAATTCTTCTAGATAAAGTCATTATTTTTTTTGTAATCATCAAGTAGTTTTCCATTTTAAACACAGTATGTAAAAATAGTTCTTACACAGAAGTACAGAACAGACTTTTCAACTCTGTGGGAGAAGGTGAGGGTGGGATGTTTCGAAAGAACAACATGTATATTATCTATGGTGAAACAGATCACCAGCCCAGGCGGGATGCATGAGACAAGTGCTCGGGCCTGGTGCACTGGGAAGACCCAGAGGAATCGGGTGGAGAGGGAGGTGGGAGGGGGGATCGGGATGGGGAATACGTGTAAATCTATGGCTGATTCATATCAATGTATGACAGAATCAAAAAAAAAAAAAAACAGTTCTTAAAGGTCTTACATGCCTAGACACTCAAAAAATTAGATATTCTAACACATGGAAAATCCCATATGTGAGCTAAAGAGAGAAATTGAGTAATAAATCAGCTGTTCATTGTTATACATTCCTTAGAGTTTAAAATATTTTATGTCCATCCCTTTGATTGTCCAAGTCACATTTAAAGGAAATGGATTGTGTCTTTGGCCTTCTTACTTTCTCCAAACCACCTTGAGCACTGTTATACACATAATTGTTGAATGAGATTTACCGATGTTCATAGACATTAGAGGTGACCTGCACCCCATTTACCAGTCATACACAGAGGATGCGGTTCTCTATTTTACATGCAGCGAATTACATGGCATTTTAGAACTACTCTGATTTTTTTCCCCTTAGTCTCCCTTAGCTGGTGCCAATAATTTATCTTATGAGGTTCAAACTCTTCTGTGATGAAGCACTTATTCCCTAGGAAAGGTGACATGTGGATTTATATTCTTTCTAACTTGTAAACGTATTCTCCTCGAGTTTTTGGGCGGACAGATTTGATAAAGTGAGCGAACCTGGGCTGAATGGAAGTCTAAAAATAGAATATATGTGTGCCAGAGTTGTGAAATGAGCAGAAGAAAGTGAGGAAAGCATGTTTAAATCACTTTTTTCCCCTATATTAATTCCCTCTTGTTCTCTCTGTCTCTCACTCATCTCACATATTTTTTATGAATTCACAAAATGACTATCAGCATCAAATTCTGCACTTGGCGGGGTGTAGATAAAGGTGACTTCTAATTGTTGAATTCACTGCCGGTTTTGATTTTCACAAATTGAATGGCATATCACATACTAGTGGTCATTTGCTTACTTAGATCGGCATTCATATTACATTTGGAGTTTCACTGAACCATTTTTGTGAAAGACCAAAACTGCTTCTGTGGCATCCACATGAAACTGGATCAGGGTTGACTACTACATTCTTCTATGTATGAGTAGAAGTTCTTGCTCTTCTCTTTTTTTCAAGGACCTCTGATGCGATCTTAAAGTATTTCTTTTTAACCTACCTTTGCACACTTCACCATCTAAGTATAAATCCTCTGTGCATTTGTGTGTGTGTTGCACATTCCTGTTGTATACACGTTCATTCAGAATTCTGAAACAGCACAGCATATGCGGTAATTTGCCAGTATAAACTATTCTTTTACAAGAAAGTGTAGGGAAACTGGAGTTCGCTCTCGATGATGCATTTTTTTTTAACCAATTTGATGCAGAGTCGAGCGGTAATGAGTTGAGCTAATGAGCTTCCCTGTAGTTCAAATGCAAAGTGACTAGTTTTAAGGAGGAAGAATGTTAGTCACATTTTCCCCTAACCATCTCTAAAAGAGTTCAGTCCTTTTATTTTACCAAATGAAAATTGAAATCCAGTCCAGAGGAAATTTGCTTCCACCTTTCCTCGTTGTAGCCCTGGAACAACTGGCTTCATTTGTCTCTGACAGCTTAATAAAAAGAAGGGTCCTCTGAAAGGTAAAAACGCTGAAATTTATTATTACTCTGCCTTATCCATTTCAAATGATAGCATTAGAGTGTTTTGTTCTTACATGCCATTTTTCTTCCCTGGAACCTAATTGTGTTGCTCCCTCACCATTTATCCCGTCTGTCACTGGGCACACTTTGTACAATAGATGCCTCTCTTCAGCGTTTACAGTGACATGAGCAACAGCATTTAAGTGACTTGCCAGAACCACAGCCACTTAGCTGTCAAGTCTTCATTGAAAACACAAATAAACCTGATTTCCAATTCTGTGCCCATAAATTATGTCGCATAACCTAATAACTGAAGGATCAATTTGTTTTTAAGTTGTGAAAGGAGCTCGTAACACTTGGCAAAGCACTTACCTGTTCACAGTACCCAGGTTGCCTTGAAACCATAGACTAAAAATGTCTTGGCTTTATAATAGTTTGAAACGGATAGCATTCAGTAGAAACTTTACTCTTCTTTTTATTTTTTTAAATAAGAAATCTCAAATTCTTTCTTGACAGGATTACCCCCAAGGATGCTGCTGAAAAAGTAGCAGTTAAATAGAATCCTCAGGCCACACAATTTTTCAACCGCCCAGCCCTGAGGGTCAGCCGGGTTGCCCACTGCTGCCTGGACCCTGGGAGTCAGCGGTCCTCTAGTCCTCCAGCGCGGAGCCCTTAGCCTCGCCTATTCCAGGGCCCTTCCCTTTATGCATGCGCATACATCCTTTTCGGGTCTGTGTTGCACAGTCCAGGTAGCTCTTGAAGAAGAATTTCACTCTCCTGGGGGCCAGGCTCAAGTGAATGACCCTCCCGAAGTTATCCCAGACTTCCTCCTGTCTGACATGTGTGATGATCATGTCGACGTAGATCAACCAGATATCCATGTGGCTTTGGGTAAATGGCTCAGCATTTTCTCAAAAATGGCTTTGACATACTCTGCAGTCCCCAGCTATACTCTAAAATTTTGAATTTTGATCTTTTCCCAGGTTGGCAATACATTCATGATGCTGGGCAGCAGCACCCTAGCCCCAGTCAGCTACAATCATGAGGGTGAACAATAAAAGGACAAGCGTTCTGCACCGAGACAGCCAGTCTGTGTTTCACTTAGGTACAGTTTCAGTTCAGTCGCTCAGTCGTGTCCAACTCTTTGAGACTCCATGGACTATAGCCCACCAGGCCCCTCTATCCATGGAATTTTCCAGGCAAGAGTACTGGAGTGGGTTGTCATATCCTTCTCCAGGGGCTCTTCCTGACCCAGGGATCAGACCCAGGTCTCCCGCATTGCAGGCAGACACTTTACCGTCTGAGCCACCGGAGAAGCCCCATATGTTGGACACATGTATGTTAATGAGTGAAATATTCCCTTCTGTTATTGATCTCTTTATCATTATATACTGTCCTTCTTTGTCTTTATGAACTTTGTTTTAAAGCTTGTTTGATATGAGTATTGCTATCCTTGCTTTCTCCTTGTTTCCATTTACACGAAATGTCTCTTTCCATCCACTTACTTACAATCTGTATGTCTTTCACCCTAAAGTGAGTCTCTTGTAGACAGCATATTGTAGGTTCTTATTTTTTATTCATTCTTCCACTCTATGTATTTTGACTTGAGCATTTAGTTCATTGGGATTTACAGTAATTTTTGATGTTTGTGCTTATTGTTATTTTAAATCTTGTTTTCCAGTTGATTTTGTAGTTTTTCTTTGTTCCTGTCTTCATTTTGTTTTCCCTTTTGTGGTTTAGTGGTTTATTTTGTATTATGCTAGAGTTCTTTTCTTTTTTATTTCTCTAAATATATTGTGTGTTTTTGATTTGTGGCTACTCTGGTTTACAGGTACATTAACCAATAGCTATATTTATCTGCTTTACACTGACAGTCATATAAATTCAAACACATTTTAAAAGATCTACTCTTTTTACTCCTCTCTCTCACATTCTGTGATTATTTTTTCTATTTTTAATTTTAATTTTTATTCTTTTGATATTAATTGTAGTCATAATTGCTTTTACAAATTTTTGGAGTATTTCTAATCTAGTTGTCAACTAACTTTTAATGATCTTCAGTTCTTTTATATATTTGCCTTTCTTACTGTAATCTTCCCTTTCTTATACATTCTTGCTACCTTGATAGGTTTAGTATTGCTATGCTCTTTTAGTTTTGTTTTCTGTATTTTTTTTTTTTTTTTTTTGGTTAAAAGCAAGTCACTAGATCCTGTCCATTCCCAAGGGAATGGGATTGCATGAGAGTTTGAATAATAGAAATCTAGACTCATTAGAGCTATCTAAAAATCTGTCTACCAATGAGGCAAAAATAAAGACTTTGTCAGTACCTACTTTTCTGCCTCCCCCATGGGAGAATCAGTTAAATTAAATTAAAACTTACAACATACTTCATGAATTATGTATAATAAAGCAATGTAAAAGGGGCTCTAAAATAGAAATGGTAAAAGTATTTCAAAACAGGAAGAAGTAAAAGAAACTAATAAGACCATAGCAGAACTTTTTGATGCAAGAGAAAAACTACATTCTTCTGAATACCTGTATCAAGTATTAGTTCAGACATTTTATATAAATTATAATAATGAGGAGAACTGAACATGAAAACATAAAATCTATATAAAAGACTAATGTTATAAATTCTGGATTAACATATGATTCAAACTTTCATTAAAAATTATCTGAAATTGAGTAACTTAATATCATTAAAAATTAAAGGAAACAGAGACTATCACCTTTATTGATAAAATAAGTAAAATAAAACTGATTTTAATATGTAATTCAATAATTTTTGGATTTAATTGACCTGGAAAGAGTTTGCAAGCAGTAATAGTTTTAATTATTCGTGGAGTGACTACATGCATAGACATAAAGGTGCATATGGAAAAAGAGAGGACAGCAGTCTCATGAATATACTCTTAAACATGATAGTTGATGTTATATTTTGTTACCTCAGGAAATAACCTTGGCTTTTTCCAACATCCAAAGACATGATACAGAATCAATAGCAATTACCCTTGCACTTTTAATACTACCTCGGGTGGATTTGTCCAATATAGTATTCCATCTGCCACTTTATCATCTGTTTATTGGTTTGACAAATGTTTATTGAGTATCAGGCACTATTTTAAACATTTTTCTATGTACTAATATTGAGCTTACATTTGTCTCATGTGCACACATTGCTTCTTGTACACCATCAAGAACAGAAGCTGTAAAATAGTTAAAATTATATTCATACTATTTTATCTTTATATAGGTTATATCCATATCCATGCTTAAGTACTTTTACTTACAAAATAAGGAGCTCTGTTTTAAGCACCATATTTTTAGAGCTGAGTGTACAGCTAAACCTAAAGTAAAACCCATAGATTATGTGCATCTGAAAAACTGCTGGGTTCAATTCATCCCCAAGTTCATGTACTGTCTAGCACTAGTAATTTATGCATTAAATACAAATGCCTATAAAAAGGAATATCTACTTCTACTTTTAGCCAAGTTAACTACATCAGAGCTTTCTAGAGATTGAAACTGTAGGCAGTAGCTTAATGGTATATATACAGAAAGGATTTTTTAAAATATGGGTACAGAAATAACAACTTTGGTCCCAAGTAGACACAAAGAGAGAGAGAATAAAGCAGAAAAGCTGTCACATGCTTTCTTGGTCAGCTGGAATAGCCTTAGCAAACCTACACAAAGGAAGAAGCAACCAAAGAGAAATGTCTTGAAAGTGAGGAAGAGAACTGTGTATAGTCATGTGGGAATCATGTCTAGGGACTACTTTACAAAATAAATCATCTATATTTTGAAGTCTAGATGTCATTTAATTGCAAGAGGATAAAACAATCTTAGAATAATGTTTACTGCCTCCATTTATAATCTACAAAATGGATTGGAATCACCCTGAATATTGTTTGGAAGGACTGATGCTGAAGCTGAAACTTCAATATTTGGTCATTTGATACAAAGAGCAGACTCCTTGGAAAAGACCCTGATTCTAGGAAAGATTGAAGGCAGAAGAAGGGTGTGACAGAGGATGAGATGGATGGGTGATATCATTGACTCAATGGACACGAATTTGAGCAAACTCCGGGAGATAGAGAAGGAGGGACAGGGAAGCCTGGCATGCTGAAGTCCAAGGGGTCACAAAGAGGTGGACATGACTGAGTGTTTGAACAATGACAAAAGAGAAAAATGCTCTACAGAGTAGCAGGTGGATTAAAGAGACAAGACAATGAAGAGAGGGACTCAAATGAGGAGGCAACTGAAAAATATTCTAGATGAGATGGTTAAGGATTGAGCAATATTGTTTCAGTAGACAGAGAATGAGACCAGAAGGGTATGAAGGAAATAAGACTTGTTTATAAATTACTTGGAATTTGAAGAAAAGAGTGTAATCTAACAAACTATTTTGGATAACTGAATAATTGCTATGATACATACATGTAATTCAAGAGGGGGAAGATTTCGTTTTGAGTAAAGGTATGTTTAAAGCATCTGAGAATCATGCAGTTGGTCACTGATCTACAAGAAAGAAGAAACACTATCTGACTCATGGAATAAAAAAGTCTACTTAATGATGCAAGTCTTGGGAATCATTATCTGAAAACATGGATGAAAATACATCCACCATTAGAGTATTAAAAAAGTAGAAAGCTGTGTGTAGAATTTTAAAATATACTTATCAGTAGAAGATTGTACTAAAATGACTGGAATTTATAAGGAGAAGAAGAGCATAAGATGATGTCATGGATGACGGTAGACCTTCAAGAAATATGGTATGATTAATATTAACAGATGTCATTAAGAGTAAGATCAGAAAATATACCACATTTACTGGTGAGAATCATTACCGGTTGTGATAAAAAGGGCCCTAAATAGCTAACTGTACTGGTAGTCTTAAAGCAAATATAGAAATACATATTACTGAAAAAAACATAATTGTACACCAAAGGGGAAAATTTAAGAATAAGATTTTGAGATGACGATAGTAAAGATATAATGAATTCATATAGCCTGACATTTCTATGTAATTTATGTAAGCAATGTATGTACTCATTCAAACCTAATGAGAAATAACAACAACAACAAAAACCTGAGAACTACAGAGCTTCATTCAAACCCCATAAGAAATAAATACCTGAGAGTCACAGCTTCAGTTTCACAGATATAAAAAGATCCAGCGTTGCTTAAGTTCACACAGGTGGTAACTGACAGAACTAGAATTTTAACGAACCCACATAGATTTTTAGCCTCTACACAATACTCAGTTTTGTCACATCTAGTCTGTGGGATCCCAAAAGAGTCAGACAAGACTTCCCAACTAAACAACAACAATAAATAAAAGAGAGTGGTGGAACATTTAGCATCTACTTGTGAATGGAAGAAATAATTGCGCATGTTCTATTATTTTATGAATCTTCAAAGAATTCAAGGATATCCACGATGCTTTTTGTGTTAAGTAATTATAAGTAATTATAAAGAATATTCTAATACTCTGACCAGCATAAATTCATGTATGTTGCCCAGCTATATCTCATATTTTAGGGTTGTGTTGCTTTTGTTCAGTCACTAAGTTGGGTCCAACTCTTTGAGACCCTATGGACTGCAGCATGACATCAGCTGGTGATGTCCAATGTAAAGTCACGTCTCGTGTTGCTGAAAAAGTGTGTTTGCTATGACTTGTGTGTTCTCTTGGCAGAATTCTGTTAGCCTCTGCCCTGCTTCATTTGTACTCCAATGCCACGCTTGCCTGTTACTCTAGGTATCTCTTGGCTTCCTTCTTTTGCATTCCAATCCCCATAAAAGCAAACAAGTTTAAGTCAGTGGTAGTGAGGTGGATGAACCTAGAGCCTGTAATACAGAGTGAAGCAAGTCAAAAATAGAAAAACAAATACCAAATATATGGAGTATAGAAAAATGGTATTGGTGGAGCTAATTACAGAGAAGCAGTGGAGATGTAGAGAAAGGACATGTGGACGCCAGGGAGTCTGGTGCTCTGTGATGACCTAGAGGGCTGGGGCGGGGAGGGGAGGGAGGTTCGTGAGGGAGGGAAGGTACGTATAGCTACAGCTGAACTGTTCTGTTGTACACTGTATAGCAGAAACTAGTACAACATTGTAGATCAATTTTCCTCCAAAGAAAAAAGAAAATTAAAAAATAAAACAACATTGTGCAGAGGGCTTCTGAAAGACAAAATTTATCAGTGACCTAAAGAAAAGTAAAGCTCTCAACATCTTTTGTTTTCCTGTGAGACTTCACTCTGCATAGATGTTTCATAATATTTTAGACATGTGAATAAAGGATTTCTGCACAGCTCCTTAGAATCTAACTGTTTCTAAAAGACTCTTCTATGCTCACTTTTATAGCTGTTTTGGAAATCATTGGTTCACACAAATAGGTACTATTTTTAGGTGTATGTTGTGGGCTAAATAACAGCTCCCCAAGATATCTGTGTCCTAATCACCAAAACCTGTGATTGTTACTTCATATGATAACAGGGATTTTAGAGGTGTGATTTAGGACCTTGAGATGCACAGCTTATCCCATACTAGCTGGGTGGGCTCTAAAAGTAATCACAGTGGTTCTGTAAGAAGGAGGCAGAGGAGATTTGACTTCAGAGACAGAAGAGGAAAAAGTGATGTTATGATGAAATAGATTTAAAGATGCTATGCTGCTAGCTTTGAAGCTGGAGGAAGCAGTCATTAACCATGAAATGTAAGAACTGTTCTAACTGTTGGAATGACCAAGGAGATGGATTCTCCCCTGAGAGCTTCCCAAAGGAACCCAACCAGGCTGGCACCTTGGTTTTGGCCTAGTGAGACTGGTTTCAGGCCTCAGAACTCTAGAATTGTAAAAGAATAAATGTGTGTTGTTTTGAGGTTAAATAATATGATAATCTCGATAGATTCAGAGAAAGCTTTTGACAAAATTCAACTCTGATTTATGATAAAAATTCTCCAGAAAATGGGCATAGAAGGAACCTACCTCAACATAATAAAGGCCATATAGGACAAACCCACAACAAATATTATTCTCACTGCTGAAAAACAAAGCATTTCCTCTAAGATCAGGAACACGACAAGGGTGGCCGTTCCCACTATTATTATTCAATATAGTTTTGGAAGAAGTCCTAGCCATGGCAATTAGAGAAGAAAAATAAATAAAAGATATCCAGATTGGGCTTCCCTGGTGACTCAGATGGCAGAAAATCTGCCTGCAGTGCAGGTGACCAGTTTCAATCCTTGGGTTAGAAAGATCCCCTTGAGAAGAGAATGGCTGCCCACTCCTGTATTGTTGCCTGGAGAATTCCATGGACAGAAGAGCCTGGCGGGCTACAGTCTATGGGGTTGCAAAGAGTCAAATATGACTGAGCAAATAACAGGAGAGGAGGAGATCCAGATTGGAAGAAGTAAAACTCTCACTGTTTGCAGATGACATGATACTAAGCACTTTTTTAGAGTGTAGGTCTTATGATCAAATTTTTTTCAGCTTTATCATGCTTGAAAATGTATTCAATCTACATATTTAAAAAATATTTTTGTTGCCTAATATTCCTAGGTTGACAAATTTCTCTATGATACTCTAAAGATGTTTCTTCACTGCTCATTTGTGTGGATATTTTCTATAAGACATCTGTTGTTACTTCTATATTTGTTCCTCTGTATGTAAAGCGTATTTTTCTCTCTGGCTATCTTTTTTAGACTTTCATTTTTCCATTACAATTGTTCAATTAATCATGCAATTTAATTGTAATGTAGAATTTAATTATTATGTGCTATAATTGTTTTCATTTTTTACATGGGATTCATTAAGCTTATTTGATTATAATTTTTTATCAAACTTTAACATTTTTCTATAATTTTATCACAAAATTTTTACATCTCTCTCTCTTTTCTCTTCCTCAGATCTCCAATTACTGCTGTGTGTGTTTGTTTAGCATTGTCCAGATTTCACTCATACTTTTTTCCTTCCCCCATGTTTCATTTTAAATAGTTTTCATTGTTATGTCTTCTATTTTACTAATGTTTTCTTCCAAAACATTTATTCTCATGGCATCCTCAGCCAGTATGTCTTTATTCTAAAATATATATATTTTTCATATTCTAGAATTTGATCTGGGTAACTTTATACCATCCATGTCTTTACATAACTTCTTCAACATAGGAAATATAGTGAGTACCTAAATGTCTTCATTTTATAATTCTGACACCTGATACTGTTCTATTTTAGTTTTAATTATTTTTCTCATTACAAGTCTTGTTTGTCTGTTTCTTTGCATCCCAGACAGTCTCTGACTAAATGATATACACTGAGAATTTTACCTTTTTTAGATAATAGATAATTTTGTGTTTCTACAAATGTTCCTAAACCTTGTTCTGGGACTCAGGTTACTTGGAACATTCTGACTTTCTGGGGTCTTGTTTTTGCAACTTTTTAGCAGGTACCTGAGAAGAATTTAGTGAATGACTAATTATTCTGTTACTGAGATAATACCATTCTCCATTTTCTATTCAATGATCATGAGTTTTCAGGGTTTTTAGTCTGGCTGATGGGAATAGTTGATATTCTTTGCCTTCAAAACTATTCCTCTAATTCAGATACTAGTTCTCCCAGAAAACTTTTCCCTGGGTTTCAGATAGTTTCCTCAAGGGTGAAGATGTTTCCATATATCATTTAATACTCAAGAGAGACCCTCTGCAGATCTTCAGTTCTCTCTACATGCAGCTTTCTACACTCTGGTATTGTTTTGTGAACCTGGTCACCTTGGTGTCTTGAGCTGTCAGTTTCACCCCCTCAGCTTGGCAAATTCACCTGGATTCCCTTGAGTTCCATGTTTCTTTACACTAGTCTGGAAATTCCCTCAGTGAAGTAATCTGGGACGTGTTTTTTTCTTTTCAGGGAGTATTTCCCTTCTTTGCCTAATATGCAGTATTCTGAAAGCCACTGCCTAATAATATATTTTGTCTGATTTCTTGGCAGTTTCAAGTGGAAGTAAAAATCCAGTCCTTTTATACATCTTGGTCTATAGTTTTGAATGTTCATTCTTTTCTATACATAGTAGAGGTAATATAGTGCCTTTAATTTTCGTCTTGAAACAACTCATGTTCTATATGTTGTTGTTCAGATTTTGGATATCATCTTTATCATTATTTTCAAAAAATAGCAGTCCAGTTAACAGCTTTATGTAATTTTTAGATCGTTATTGTGGGTATAATTTATTATTCAAATATGTATTTATTAGTTTATGTTTTATAAATTAAGTTTATTTTTTATGTTTTATGTTTTATAAATTAATTAGTTTTACTTGTTCTTAGAATATAAAAAGTATACTTACTTTCTATTTTCATGATATACCTCATTCAAATCTAAACTATATTTTTCATATGTTTTTATCATTAATGTCATTACAGATAGGAGCATGTATTTATCTCTGAACTTTCTATTTTGTTCCATTGATGTATATTTCTTTGTGCCAGGACCATACTGTCCTGATGACTGTAGCTTTGTAGTATAGTATGAAGTCAGGAAGGTTAATTCCTCCAGTTCCATTCTTCTTTCTCAAGATTGCTTTGGCTATTCGAGTTTTTTCTGTTTCCATACAAATTGTGAAATTATTTATTCTACTTCTGTGAAAAATATTGTTGGTAACTTGATAGGGATTGTGTTAAATCTACAGATTGCTTTGGGTTGTATACTCATTTTCACTGTATTGATTCTTCCAATCCACAAACATGGTATATTTCTCCATTTGTGTCACCTTTGATTTCTTTCATCAGTGTTTTATAGTTTTCTATATATCAGTCTTTTGTTTCTTTAGGTAAATTTATTCCTAAGTATTTTATTCTTTTTGATGCAGTGGTGAATGGGATTGCTTCCTTAATTTCTCTTTCTGTTTTTTCATTGTTAGTGTATAGGAATACAAGGGATTTCTGTGTATTAATTTTGTACCCTGCAACTTTACTCACTGATTAGCTCTACTAATTTTCTGGTGGTATCTTTAGGGTTTTCTATTTAGAGGATCATGTCATCTGCAAACAATGAGAGTTTTACTTCTTCTTTTCCAATTTGGGTTCTTTTATTTCTTTTTTTTCTTCTCTGTTTTCTATGGCTAGAACTTTCAAAGCTATATTGAATAGTAGTGGTGAGAGTGGGCACCCTTGTCTTGTTCTTGGTTTTAGAGAAAATGCTTTCAATTTTTCACCATTGAGGATAATTTTTGCTGTGGGTTTGTTGTATATGGCTTTAATTATGTTAAGGTATGTTCCCTCTATGCCTACTTTCTGGAGAGGTTTTATCATAAATGGCTGTTGAATTTTGTCAAAGGCTTTCCCTCCATCTATTGAGATAATCATATGGTTTTTATCTTCCAGTTTGTTAATATGGTGTGCCACATTGATTGACTTGAGAATACCGAATAATCCTTACATCCCTGGGATAGAGCCCACTTGGTCATGATGTACAATCTTTTTAATATGTTGTTGGATTCTGTTTGCTAGAATTTTGTTGAGAATTTTTGCATCTATGTTTATCAGTAATATTGGCCCATAGTTTTCTTTTTTGTGTGACATCTTTGTCTGGTTTTGGTATCAGGGTGCTGGTGGCCTCATAGAATGAGTTTGAGAGTTTGCCTCCCTCTGCAATTTTCTGGAATAATTTGAGTAGGATAGGTGTTAGCTCTTCTCTAAATTTTTGATGGAATTCACATGAGAAGCCATCTGGTCCTGGGCTTTTGATTGTTGGAAGATTTTATATTACAGTTTCAATTTCCATGCTTGTGATTGGTTTGTTCAGATTTTCTATTTATTCCTGGTTCCATTTTGGAAGGTTATGATTTTCTAAGAATTTTTCCATTTCTTAATGTCATTACAGGTATAGTTGATTTGTAATTGATCTATTAACATTTGTTATATTTTATACTTTGTATTTCTACCAATTTACTCTTACATGTCTAGTAATTCTTATTTATATATCATGGTACTATGTTGATCAGGATTAGAGTTTTATCATTGTTTATTGTTTAGTACAGATTTATATTTTGTAACTCCACCAGTTCTTAGAGGGACTCCAAATTTAAATTTAAAGAATAAAGGTGAAACATGGCAATGATTCATTTCTGCAAGTAGGCTTAGGAGATTAGAGAGAGAACCATTTACATCAATACTAGAGAAATCTACTTTGTTTTCCAGTTCTTAGCAAAGCTGTTTGCATCTACTGGTGCTTTGTAGCTTCTTTCACAGCATCATATTCATTTGGAATACTTCAGCATACTCTTCTCAGGAGTGATCTATACATCATTTCTCTATGGCTTCCTTCATCCTATTCTGCATAGTATTACTTAAATACAATAGTATTTAAGTAAGAACCATCAAGTAATCCTTAGTTTGCAGGGCCAGTGTATATTCCCCTTTATCTTTTCTTGATAATGGAATGTACACTTGATAGGAAATGGGAATAGGGATTAGACTTGGCATAGTCACATCCCTGCAAGTAAAGTCACCTTCAAGACTCCAGCAGATGCTAGTGGCTGGATAAAGAGAGCTGTTGTGTGTTAGGGGCCCCCCTGGTGGCTCAAATGGTAAAGAAACTGCCTGCGGTGCAGGAGACCTGGGTTTGCTCCCTGAGTTGGGAAGATCCCCTGGAGAAGGGAATGGTACCCAGTCCAGTTACCCTCAAGGCTCCAGTACATGCTAGTGGCTGGTAAACACAGCTATTACCTAACTTATTAGTACCCTATATTCTTCATCTGTAAAACTGAACTATTATTTGTAGTTATAGCATGATGGTTGTGTAAGCTAATATATTCAAACAGAAAGCACAACATCTGTCATAACTTAAGAACACGGTAAGTATATGCCATTATCATGATTATCATTAACTATTAATCAAAAAAGAAAAAAAGCAAGATCAAAGGTAGAAAAGGAACAAATTCTTACAATATAAACATTATTGGAAGAGAGCAATGCTTAGGCCTGAAAAACCCTAAGTGAGAAATAGAATATTTGAAACATTGGTATAATATCAAATTTTAAGAAAATTTCTTCCCTTATGAATGATTCAGTATCTTGTACTTTTAAATTAATTCTTAAAACATTGACATATAAGCATATAATTAAGGAGAAGATTAAAATGCTTAAGTTTGTAACAAATTAAATTTAACTCAAATTTACTAGACTTAATTTCTGGGGGGAAATTAAGAACACTATATTGTCTGGTCTCTCTCTCTCTCTTTTTTGTTTTTTGTTTTTGTTTTGTTTTAACATTAAGATAAAGGTAAAAATAATAGCTCATAAGAACACAGCATGTAGTAAGTGTCCCATAAATAATAGCCATTATTACATAAAGGAATGAAGACAGTACTCCTATCAGTACTATTAAAATGTTGCAAACATAATTTCAGAGATTCTGGACTATGCTTTTCTGAGCACCAGTTGGTAGTTGCATTTAGAATAAAGCTCTTTGTTTAAAGAGGAAATTTTTGTTTGTTTTCTTTCTCTTTCTTTTTTCTATTTAATGTGTCTGATTACTAAGTTGTCTAAATTTTAATATTTATGTTTTTAAGTCTTAATAAGAATCCATCTTTTAAAAATCTCTAACTTCATAATTAACTGTACATGCAATATTTTGAAGAGAGAAGGTTAGAATGAATTTCCAACTTACCTAAGTTTTCCCAGAATTACTTGTAAATCTTTAGAAAGTTTATTGTCATGGTTTATATGCTTCTCTATTGCATTTAAAGTTTTGATTGCCTTCTTCAGTTCAGTCGCTCTGTCGTGTCTGACTCTTTGGGACCCCATGGACTGCAGCACACCAGGACTCCCTGACCATCAACAACTCCTGGAGTTTACTCAAACTCATGTCCATTGAGTCAGTGATGCCTTCCAACAATCTCATCCTCTGTCATCCCTTTTTCCTCCTGCCTTCCATCTTTCCCAGCATCAGGGTCTTTTCAAATGAGTCAGCTCTTCGCATCAGGTGGCCAAAGTATTGGAGCTTCAGCTTCAGCATCAGTTCTATCAATGAATACTCATAACTGATATCCTTTAGGATGGACTGGTTGGATATCATTGCTGTCCAAGGGACTCTCAAGAGTCTTCTCCAACACCACAGTTCAAAAGCATCAATTCTTTGGCACTCAGCTTTCTTTATAGTCCAACTCTCACATCCATACGTGACTGCTGGAAAAACCATAGCCTTGACTAGACACATCTTTGTTGGCAAAGTAATGCCTCTGCTTTTAAATATGCTGTCTAGGTTGGTCATAACTTTCCTTCCGAGGAGTAAGCGTCTTTTAATTTCATGGCTGCAGTCACCATCTGCAATGATTTTGGAGTCCAGAAAAATAAAGTCAGCCACTGTTTCCACTGTTTCCCCATCTATTTACCATGAAGTGATGGGACTGGATGCCATGATCTTAGTTTTCTGAATGTTGAGCTTTAAGCCAACTTTTTCACTCTCCTCTTTCAGTTTCATCAGAGGTTTTCTAGTTCTTCTTCACTTTCTTCCATAAGGGCGGTGTCATCTGCATATCTGAGGTTATTGATATTTCTCCTGGAAATCTTGATTCCAGCTGTGCTTCTTCCAGCCCAGCGTTTCTCATGATGTACTCTGCATATAAGTTAAATAAGCAGGGTAACAATATACAGCCTTGATGTACTCCTTTTCCTGTTTGGAACCAGTCCGTTGTTCCATATCCAGTTCTAACTGTTGCTTCCTGACCTGCATACAGATTTCTCAAGAGGCAGGTCAGGTGGTCTGGTATTCCCCTCTTGTTTAAGAATTTTCCACAGTTTGTGGTGATCCATGCGATTCATGGGGTTGCAAAGAGTCGGATACGACTGAGCGACCGAACTGAACTGAACTGATATGAACACAGTCAAAGGCTTTGGCATAGTCATAATAGCAGAAATAGATGTTTTTCTGGAACTCTCTTGCTTTTTCAGTGATCCAGCGGATGTTGGCAATTTGATCTCTGGTTCCTCTGCCTTTTCTAAAACCAGCTTGAACATCTGGAAGTTCACGGTTCATGTATGCCTTCTTAGCATAACACAGTAATTGCACTTGGTAAAAGTCTTATACACAGTTTACTAATTGATTAAAAATAATTTTTTTGAAAGGCCATATTCCAGATGGAGGTTTTCAATTCACATCAAAGAAAAGTTCCATGTATTTTTGGAATTTTAAATTAAAAATGGAGTTAAGTAGAATAGAACTTAGAAAATATTGGTCAGGGCTTTACTAAGATTCTAAGCTTGTCACTATAAATTTAAAAATTAGTTTCCTTACGATGTATTAAAATATAAAAGATAAGGAAGTAGTAACTGATGAAAATTAGATTTTACTTAAAATGAAACTCATGATTGGTCTTTATTTCCAACTTACTTGTTCTCAGACAAAAGAAACTAAAAAATTACAGCAATCTTCATCATACCTAAATAACTACAAAAATTACTTTTAAAATATAGCATAGGCTCATATATCATGAAAAATGCATAAATTCAATTTTTTAAAAAGTTCTATGTGTTCTGAAAGAAAAAAAAGTTCATTGATACAATCTTTCTGTACACAATCAGGCAAACATTTTCTTCTCTAGAGCATTTGATAAGTAACAAGAATTCCTTCAACCTTGAGAGCAACATGGAAACCATGACAAAGGTAAAGTTATAAAGCTGTCAGTGAGCATTAATTCCTGGGAACATGGCAATGATTGATAGTCATCTGTTATTTTGACCCATATCCTTCAGAAGGATCTTAGTAACCTTAGCTAGTAATCCCATTTGGTTTCTATCTTGTATCAGAATTTATTCACCAAATTTGTAGTCACCATAAATGAAAGTGAAGGTGAAGTCCCTCAGTCGTGTCCAACTCTTTGCGACCCCATGGACTGTAGCCCACCAGGCTCCTCTGTCCATGGGATTATCCAGGCAAGAGTACTGGAGTGGGTTGCCATTTATAGTCACCATGGAAGCCATTTAATTTCAACATCTATTCTTTCAGGAGCTTCTCCCAAAACCTTAGTAAAAGTCTCATAAAACATTAACATCCTTAGTCAAGGTCTTATTAAAAACCTGACTAAATCCAAGGGTACAGATCTCGTATATCAATATGACAATATAACCCACTAGGGAAAGGAAGTAGAGGTCTGAAAGACTATGGATGATTTAACCACAAAAAATAATTTGATTTATACTGAAATAATTGAATTCTTTATTCTGAATTTAGCTTTCACTCAAATATTTCCCTTCTAATAAATAAAATTCTATCATATTATGTACTTAATAATATTGTACAATAATATTGTGCAACATTGTACAATCATATTGTACTTAATAATTATGTACTTAATAATAATAATTAAAAATATGCCTTACATTTTTGAATTTGTAAGTTAGGTGAAAATAAACAGAGAAAGCAACTGAAATAAGTGTAGTCCCACATTTTAACACTAAAACTGTTAGTTTTCTTATCTAGAAAGCTTTAAAGACAATTCATCCAATAAAATGTCACAATTATTTGTATTTGTCAGCTTTGTAGAGAGTCAGTGTTCATCATTGCAGCAGAGAAATTTGACTTTTTAAATCCCTGCCATCTTCTTAAATATTTTACAAAATGCATTTTAAAGTCGTTTGAAGTTTGAAAATAACCTTGATTTTGCCCATTCTGATATAAACTGAAGTAAACTCTTATCATACTTCTGCTTTATCTTTCTCTTTGACATTGGCTCCTTCTGTATTACTACTTTTAATGGTTATTTCCTTCATTTGTTATTTTAGTATACTTCTAGGAAACTCTGTTTAATGATAGCAAGCCCATGACCTTCAGGGAAATTAGCAATTCTATCCCTTTTCTGGATTCCATTTCTTAAAATTAATGCTTATAAATTCTTCACTGCCTTCAGATTTAGTCATTATTGTATGTGGCACAAAGCCAGGTTATGGTGAAATATTTCATTCACCTGTCCCAAGATACACACAAAATCAGGTGAAAAACAGTGAACCAACAGAAAATTGTGGTTTCTTTGAGCAGTCTTATTGCACCAATAATTGTTCCCTACAATGTTAAAAGCAATCAGATTCCAAAAGTAGAACTTACTTTTATATCTGGCCAAATTAGAATTTAGTTACCAAGAAGAAATATTGCTTACATCTGTTTCTTCCCTAAATATATTATGACATTATATAAATACCAGCTTACTTTGAATAGATGAACATAATTATTTATATATTCCTGCTTTGTAAAAAATTCTGCCATAATTGGGATATATTAGGTTGGATTCAAATCATGGTGTGCTCAAAGCATTTTTGAGTCATATTTTGATCCCTTGGATGAAACAGAAGTCTTTTGGTATTATTTTAAATCACTTGACAGATAAACAGCAGGACAAATTCTGCCACAATTAAGAATGAACACATGGTAACATGAGCTGCAACCAGCCATCTGTACATAATAAACACTACCTATCCTCTAAAATAATCAGCCCTTCAATTAGCCATTGAAACTTGGACCTAAATTCTCCAATAATGTGTCTGTTACTTGTTACCAACCCATTCTAAAAGTATTCCTTTTATAACAAATTATAAATGTGAAAAGCAGACATTAGACAGAGTACAATTTCCTCTGCAAAAATGTTATTGTGCTTTGAAAGTAAGAATCTTTTGCTAGATGATTTTGAAAAGAAAATGGCATACTATCCTACTATAAACATTGAAAATATTGTTTATTTGGTTTGGGAAGAAAACCTTTAGATGTTAGAGTCGTTGGTATTGCTATTTTCTTAATAATGACTTTGCAGTCATTTTGAAATAATTATTTTGATAGACAGGTACTCCTTCTCATCTACACCCCACCCTAAATTTATATTCCAAGAATTGGCAAAGCTAAAGGTCTGGCAATCTCATCCTGGCTTCACATTCCTGGTATTTTCAATGAGCTAACGGAAATTGCAGCATATGGTATACTTTGTCACACTCTTAGGTGATTTCATCTGATCTTCGTATTATTTCTCAATACTCTTTTCATTAGTTTGTGTTATTGAATATTCTGGTAGGTGTGGTACTGAACTCAACTCTGTGGAATGAGCAAAACTAATCCTGAATGCATGCTATTTACCCCCAGGGAAATATACACTAAGGTCACTGCTTTAAAATACCCTTTAAGACAGAGAAACAGTTCATGATACCCTAGAAAATGGAAACAGCAGGAAATACAAAAGATAAATCTCTAATATTTAATTAAAAAGAAAAAAATAGTATATTTTTATTTGATCATTTTTTTCTGTTTTACTGTAGAAGTTTGGTAATATATGAAGAAAAATTGGGATTCATTTCCTGCTTTTTCGTTACTCAGAAACTATGAATGTTATCAATATGTATTGAGATTTATAATCTCAGCTAGGCATTCTATATATTTTAAACTTTATTTTTATTCTACAAACTAGAATAACTGGAATAAAACTTGAACTCCAGTCACATAACGCTCTGTGATTTGCTGGTGCTCCTGAGCTCTCAGAAACACCAACGAATGAAATGGTTTCTTTCTTAGTGTTTTATTAAATTTGGCAAATATCTTTGAGCACCTGTGGTGTGTCAGGCAGTTTGTTATGCACTGTGAATACCGTGCTAAATAAAATAGACCCAGTTGCTATCACCGTGAAGCTGATGCACAGAGGAAAAAAAATACACAAATGATTACAATTGTGGCAAGCGCTATCTGAATCAGAGTGCAGGGTGTAAATATTTGGAAGAAGGAGGTAAAAATGCAAATAGAATTTTTTTTTGTCCTCAAATGACCAGCAACCTTGTCTCAAAATCCAAGCTACTCTAATTAACTATTAAAGCTAAGAACAACTTTTGTCAAAGAGTTAAGATGCATATCAGTGGAAATGATATACATGGGTAATCAGTAGGACAAGAAACGACATTTCAAAGAAGCTTAACTAATACTTGTAGGAAAATATTTCATTCATCATATTAGTTTCCTGGGCTGCAGTAATAAAGGATCACAATATGGAGGTTGAAACATAAGAAATGTCTTGTCTCACAGTTCTAGATGAAGAAAGTCAAAGATCAAGCTATCAACAATTTTGGTTCCTTCTGAAAGCCGTGAGACAGAGTGTATTCCATGCTTCTCCCTATCGTCTGGTAATCTGCTGCGACCCTTGGTATTCCCTGGTCCAGTTCATCACCTTCACCTCTGCCTTCATCTTTCCTCACTGTCCCTGCGTATGTGTCTACACTTAAATTTCTCCTTTTTATGTGGACAGCAGTCATGTTATGTGGGCTTAGGACACCATCCTACTCCAGGATGACTTCATCTTAATCAATTATATCTGTAACAATCCTATTAATATTCCTAACCAAGTCATATTCTGAGTTACTGAGAGAGCATCAGCAGGTTGATTTTGAGGAGGTACAATCCAACCAATAGACTCATATTTGTAAATACCATTAAAGTATTGCACTGTCAATTCAATGTTGGCAGCAGCATGAAGAAGGGGTTATGCTCACATATACTGGTAGAATTCTATATTAGCAATTTGTGTTTATAAGTGGCACTTGGGCTGAAACTCTCAAAACTTTAAAATGTGCTCAACTTCTGCTTTAGGAAGTCCACTTCTAGAAATCTATTATTACCTTATACAAATACATGAGTGAACAAAGATTAATACACAACTGAAGCAATAAAAAAATCTATGTTTTCTTGAATTCACCCCTAAGTATTTCATATTTTAGGCTATTATAACTAATATTTTTTTAATTTTCAATTTCCTTTTGATTATTTTTAAAAATATTAAATGGAAATGCAGTCAAATTTGTATATTGATTTTGTACCCCACAACAATGCTAAGCTCATTTAATCTTCATTAAAGGTGTTTTTATATATTCATTAGGACTTTCTATAGAGAAGAATATGAATGAAGAAAATTTTATGTTTTCGTTTCCAATATGCCTTTTATTTATTTAACTTATTGCACTTTCTGGGACTTACAGTGGGATAAAAAAGGGTGAAAGCAAATATTCTTGCTTTTTGTCAATTCTAAAGAGAAACCACTGCATTTTTTTTAAACCATTAAGGGTAATGCTAACTGTAGTTTCTTATTGTTTTTCTCGTGTTCTTTAGGGCTTATTTGTGGATGCTATTGAGAAAGCCTGAGATCAGTTTATGAGGATGCCCTCATATTCTTAATTTGTTAAATGCTTTTTTAATATGCATTGAATTTGGTTTACATCTATTGAAATTATTATATTACATTTAAATTTTTTTTTCTTTTCACTTCACTAATACAGTGAAAGACACGTACTGATTTTATTTATTTTTAATGTATAATTGAGATCCTTTATTTTCTATTGAGGTATAATTGACAATGTCCTTTTATATAGTTCATGAGGTTCTCATAGCAAGTAAACTGGGGTAGTTTGCCATTCCCTCCTCCAGTGGATCATGTCTTGTCAGAACTCTCCACTATGATCCATCCATCTTGGGTGGCCCTACATGGCAGAGTTCATAGCTTCATTGGGTTAGGCAAGCCCCTTCGCCATGACAAGTCAGTGACCTGTGAAGGGGAGAGACCTATTAGACACTGAAGAGATGGAAAAAATACAGAGAAGAACTGTACAAAAAAGATCTAAATGAACCAGATTACTACAACAGTGTGGTTAGTCACCCAGAGCCAGACATTCTGGATTATGAAGTCAAGTGGGCCTTAGGAAGCACTGCAGCTAATAAAGCCAGTAGATGCACCGGAGTTCCAGTTCAGTTCAGTTCAATCACCCAGTCACGTCTGACTCTTTGCGACCCCACGGGCTGCAGCACGCCAGGCCTCCCTGTCCATCACCAACTCCTGGAGCTTGTTCAAACTTATGTCCATCGAGTCAGTGATGCCATCCAACCATCTCAGTCTCTGTCGTCCCCTTCTCCTCCTGCCTTCAATCTTTCCCAGCTTCAGGGTCTTTTCCAATGAGTCAGTTCTTCGCCTCAAGTGGCCAAAGTATTGGAACTTCAGCTTCAGCATCAGTCCTTCCCATGAATATTCAGGACCTTTAGGATGGACTGGTTGGATCTCCTTGCAGTCCAAGGGACTCTCAAGAGTCTTCTCCAACACCACAGTTCAAAAACATCAATTCTTTGGCACTCAGCTTTCTTTATAGTCCAGTTCTCCAAAATCACTGCAGATGGTGACTGCAGCCATGAAATTAAAAGATGCTTGCTCCTTGGAAGAAAAGTTATGACCAACCTAGACAGCATATTAAAAAGCAGAGACATTTCTTTGCCAACAAAGGTCCATCTAGTCAAAACTATGGCTTTTCCAGTAGTCATGTATGGATGTGAGAGTTTGAATTCCAGTAGAGCTATTCAAAACCCTAAAGAATGATGCCATCAAGGTGTTGCTTTCAATATGTCAGCAAACCTGGAAGACCCAGCAGTGGCCACAGGACTGGGACAGGTCAATCCTCATTCCAGTTCCCAAGAACAGTAGTACTAAAGAATGTTCTAACAGTGGGATAATTGCACTCATCTCCCATGCTTAAAGTCTTGCATGCTAGGCTTCAGCATTATGTGAACCAAGGATTTCTAGATGTCCAAGCTGGGTTTAGAAAAGGCAGAGGAACAAGAGATCAAACTGCCAACATTTGCTGGATCATAGAGAAAGCAAAGGATTTCCAGAAAAACATCTACCTCTGTTTCATTGACTTTGTTAAAGCCTTTGACTGTGTGAATTGTAACAAACTGTGGAAAGCTCTTAATGACATGGGAACACCAGAACATCTTACTTGTCTCCTAAGAAACCTATATGCGGATTAAGAAACAACAGTTAGAATACTGTATGGAACAGCTGATTGGTTCAAGATTGAGAAAGGAGTATGACAGAGTTGCCTACTGTCACCCTGTTTATGTAACCTATATGCTGAGCACCTCATGAGAAATGCCGGGCTGGATGAGTTACAAGCTGGAATCAAGATGGGGGAGGAAACATCAACAACCTCAGATATGCAGATGATACCACTCTAATGGCAGAAAGCAAAGAGGAACTACAGAGCTTCTTGATGAGGGTGAAGGAGGAGAGTGGAAGCTCTGGCTTAAGACTAAATATTAAAAAAAAAAAAAACAAAAAAAAACTAAGATCATGGCATCCACCACCATTACTTCATGGCAAATAGAAGGAGAAAAAGTGGAAGTAGTGACAGATTTCCTCTTCTTGGGCTCTAAAATCACTGCAGATGATGACTGCAGCCATGAAATCAGAAGATGATTGCTTCTTGGTAGGAAAACTGTGACAAACCTAGACAGTGTGTTGAAAAACAGAGACATTACTCTGCCAACAAAAGTCTGTATAGTCAAGGCTCTGGTCTTCCCAGTGGTCATGTATGGTTGTGAGATTTGGACCGTAAAGAAGGCAGGACACCAAAGAATTGATGTCTTGAAACTGTGGTGCTGGAGAAGACTCCTGAGAGTTCCTTGGACAACAAGGAAATCAAACCAGTCAATCTTAAGTTAGGAAACCAATCCTGAATACTCATTGGAAAGACTGATGCTGAAGCTGAAACTCCAGGAATTCGGTCATCTGATGTGAAGAACCAACCCACTGGAAAAGTCTCTGATATTGGGAAAGACTGAGGGCAGAAGGAGAAGCGGGAGTCAGAGGATGAGATGGCTGGATGGCATGCAATGGACATGAACTTGGGCAAACTTCGGGAGATGGTGAAGGACAGAGAGGCCTGGTGTGCTGCAGTCCATGGGGTCACAGCGAATCAGACATCAGTGGGTGACTGAACAACAACATATAATAACTTTATACTACTTTCAAACATACAACATAATTCAATATTTCATATATTTCAAAATGATTTCAATAAATATAGTTAATATTTGTCATCATAAATAGTTACATTTTTATTCCTTGTGACAAGAACTCTCCCTACTCTCTTAGCAACTTGCAAATATTCAGTATAGTGTTAAGTTGTACCTTACATCCCCATGATTTATTTACTTTATAAGTGGAAGCTTGTACCTTTTGACCCCCTTCACCAATTTTCCTCTCCTTTCCCCCGCCCCCCACACACTCTGCTCCCTGTTCTCTGTATATATGAGGTTTGGAGGAGTTTTCATTTTGGGTTTTTGTTTGTTTAATTTTAATTCAGGCTTAGTTGATTTATAATGTTGGTTAGTTTCAGTGTACAGCAAGTGAATCAGTTATATATTTATATAATACATAATATATAATATATATACATTATATAATATAATATAATAATATATAATATATATTTTATATATATATATATACACACCACTCTTTTTAGATTACTTTGCCATACAGACCATTACAGAGTATTGAGTAGAGTTCCTTGTGCTAAAAAGCAGGTCTTTATTAATTATCTATTTTATATACAATAGTGCTTCCTTGGTGGCTCAGATGGCAAATAATCCATCTGCAATGCAGGAGACCTGAGTTCGATCCCTGGGTCAGGAAGATTCCTTGGACATGGAAACCCACTCCAGTATTCTTGCCTGGAGAATCCCATGGACAGAGGACTCTGGTGGGCCACAGTCCATGGGATCACAAAGAGACACAACTGAGTTACTGAACACAGTGCATTTATGCCAATCCCAATTTATCCCTCACACTTCTTTCCCTTTGGTAACTGTAATTCATTTTCTAAAACTATAACACTATTTCTGTTTTTAGATATGTTTGTGTGTATCCCTATTTTGAGATTCCACATATAAGTGATATCACATGATATTTATCTTTTCTTGCCTGACTTACTTCACAGAGTATGACAATCTCTAGGTCCAGCCATGTTGCTACAAATGGCATTGTTTTATCCTTTTGAAGGCTAAGTAATATTCCATTCTGTGTGTATACCACATATTCTTTACCCATTCCTCTGTTCAAGAACATTTAGCTTGCTTCTGTGTCCTGGCTATTTTAAATAGTGCTGCAATGTATATTGGGTGCATGTTTATTTTTGAATTATTACTTTTCTTGGAAATATGCCGAAGAGTGGGATTGCTGGATCATACAGGAATTCTTTGTTTTTTAAGGAAACTCCATATTGTTCTCCATAGTGGCTATACTAATTTACATTCTTTCTAACAGTGTAGCAGGGTTTCCTTTCTCCACTGTTTCTCCAGTATTTATTGTTTTTAGATTTTTTTGATGATGACCATTATGACTAATGTAATGTGATACCTCATTGAGTTTATCATTTGCATCTCTCTAATAATTAGTGATGTTGATCATCATTCCATGTGCTTTTTTAACCATTTGTATGTCTTCTTTGGAGAAATGTCTATTTAGATCTTCCTCCTTTTTATTGATTTTTTTTTTTTAATATTGACTCCCATGTGCTGTTTGTATATTTTGGAGATTAATCCCTTGTTGGTTTCTTCATTTGTGAATATTTTCTCCCATTCTGAGGTTTATTTTTTCATTTTGTTTATGATTTGCTTTGCTATGCAAAAGCTTTTTAAGTTTAATTAGGCTCCATTTATTTATTTTTGCTTTTATTTTCATTACAATAGAAGCTGGCACTAGTGGTAAGGAATTTGCCTGCCAATGCAGGAATTGCAAGAGATGTAGGTTTGATCATGGATTGGGAAGACTATATGGAGTAGGAAATGGCAACCCACTCCGGTACTCTTGCCTGGAAAATTCCATGGACAGAGGAGCCTGGTGGGCCACAGTCCATGGAGTCTCAAAGAGTTGTGCACAACTGTGTATGTCAAGAAGCTGCATTGAAAATGACCCTGCTGCAGTTTATGTCAAGGAATGTTCTGCCTATGTTTTACTCTAAGAGTGTTATAGTATTCAGCCTTATATTTAGGTCTTTAATCCATTTTGAGTTTATTTTTGTTTTGGGTGTTAGAGTGTGTCCTAATTTCATTTGTTTACCTCTAGCTGTCCAGTTTTCCCAACCTCACTAATTGAAGAGACTATCTTTTCTACATTGTATATTTTTGCCTCCCTTGTCAAAGATTAGGTAATCATACATGTGTGAGTTTATCTCTGGGCTTTCTATCCTGTTCTGTTGATCTTTATTTCTTATTTTTGTTCTAGTACCATCAGTTCAGTTCAGTTCAGCTCATCTGTGTCCCACTCTTTGCGACCCCATGGACTGCAGCACGCCAGGCCTCCCTGTCCATCACCAACTCCCAAAGCTTGCTCAAACTCATGTCCATCGAGTCGGTGATGCTATCCAGCCATCTCATCCTCTGTCATCCCCTTCTCCTCCTGCCCCCAACCCCTCCCAGCATCACGGTCTTTTCCAATGAGTCAACTCTTTGCACCAGGTGGCCAAAGTATTGGAGTTTCAGCTTCAGCATCAGTCCTTCTGATGAACACCCAGGACTGATCTCCTTTAGGATGGACTGGTTGGATCTCCTTGCAGTCCAAGGGACTCTCAAGAGTCTTCTCCAACACCACAGTTCAAAAGCATCAATTCTTCAGTGCTCAGCTTTCTTTATGGTCCAACTCTCACATCCATACATGACCACTGGAAAAACCATAGCCTTGACTAGACGGACCTTTGTTGGCAAAGTAATGTCTCTGCTTTTTAATATGCTGTCTAGATTGGTCATAACTTTTCTTCCAAGGAGCAAGCGTCCTTTAATTTCATGATTGCAGTCACCATCTGCAGTGATTTTGGAGCTCAAAAAATAAAAAAATCCAGTACCTTACTGTCTTGATTACTGTTACTTTGTGCTGTAGTCTGAAGTCAGGGAGGCTGATTCGTTTTTGCTGAGCACTGAGCTCCATGGCTGTTTCAGTGGCTTTGTTCTTTGCTTTGGAAAAAAAAAGGAAAGAAACTATACAACAGAGTATACAATATTTTTCTTTTTAATAGAAAATATGAATATCTGAATTATTGAATTTTTTGAAGTGTATTTGAAATGTCTTTTTATTAACATGTATTACATGCTAGAGTAATCAAGGGTGGGTGAGGGGCACAGATCTCTATTGTCTCTCAAGACCCTATAGATAGATGTGTTAGAAAAGAAACAAGTGGAATATGATAAAAGGAACTAGTAGTATAGCTAAGTTTGGAAATGAGGTAAGCCAACTATAATCGGCTTTGTGTGTTCAGAGAAGCTTATTTGTATCAAAACTAGAGATCATTTGGCATTTGGGATTTTCTTAAAGGATACCAATGATTGTAATAGACTAAGAGAAAATACATACATACATAACATATATATGTATATATATACATATATATGTTTGGGTGGGTGCCATCACTTTTCAGATTATAAAGATAGGAAGTAGTTATAGGAACTCTCTTTTATCCATAGGGATTTTAATGCTCAAAGTATATTAATATTTGTTGATACATTTGGCTCTCACCTGTGAGCAGTCAAAAGTATGCCTGAAGCGATACATACCCATAAAATGAACATACACTTAAATATATGTTCATGCATTCTATTGTACATTGTATCTATAAAATGAATATATGTTCATTTATGCATGTTCATCTTCAATATATTGCATAAACACAAGTATAAAGATTCAGAGGATTAGAAAGTAGTGAAAAGATTATGTTTTGAAGACAAAATTTGTACTTTAATCACAGTTTCATTGCTTACTAGTTTTCTCAGCATGAGTACTTCATTTTTGTCCCTTTAGTCTCGGTTTTATCATTTGCAAAAAGTGAATAGCAGTAACTAAATAAATCTATAAAGTTGTAAGAGGACCAAGGTGATCAGAAGACTTGGCTAGGAAAACACTAATAGAAAACCATGGAAGAGGATTATTTGACTGTTTTGTGTATTGGTTCATGAATCAATTAACCCGTTCATTCAAATAACCACATTGTCATTCTCTCTTGAAACATTTACTACTTCCTTTCTATGTGCCATACATCGTTCTCAGAATTAAAATTCAAAGTTGGACTAAGTAAATTCTCTTCTCCAAGAAACTCTCATTCTAAAAAGAACACATTGATTTGGACAGTTTTGAACTTGCACTCTGGGTCCTTCTTTTTCTTCCCATTTTGTGCATGTAGACCCAACCTCAAACTGGGTCCGTTAGTCAACCATAAGCTAAATTACACAAGGATAATACATGCTTGCTTTGATGAAATATGATTATATCATTCAGACACAAAACTTTATAGGCTTTAAATCTTGTGAGATCACAGTTCCATGCTCAGAGATTAGGGCTGTCTCCTAAACCAATAAAGAAATGCTTCTATGGCCAAGAAGAGTAGAAATTGATGATCAAAAACATTTTTTTAAACTTAAACATAGATCATTAGTTATTTAACAGAAAGGGAAGATAGTTACTTGAAAAGAAACTGAAATTATGACTTCTCAATAAACCATAAAATGTAAAAATTTGAACTTGAAATATAGCCAAAAATGTATACAGTGAGCTAGAAGTTAATAGAGGTTAAGATAATAAAATATGGTCATTTAACTTTTCAGTACCTAGAAACTATAAAGGCTAGCCTGTTGGAAATTCAATCCTGAAGGGTTATATAAAGTATTTTAATTAATACTCACAGTAGTTTTTTAAAATGTCAGATATATAACCTACCCCTTATCACTTTTTGTAGGTTTTCTCTTAATTCATATAATTCTAGCCTGCTTTTTCCCCTTGCTTTCTCTCTGCTTTATCAAAATCAAATGTGAGTCAGCCGACATTACATTGCACACATTAAGATAATTTCCTTTCCTTGAGATGTATCAGAGCTACTTTGCAAAGTAATAGATTAAATTACCACATTGCTTATTTTCTATCTTTAATTTGTATATTTGCAAGACAAACTTTGCCCAATTTATTTCTCAGAAATTGGTTTTTTCTATAGAAATAAAATAAGCCATATAGTTATTTATCATTTACTTTACTGTACTTTTATGGGAATCTGATACAGAGTGGCAGCCTGGATGTTTAGATAAGATAACAAAATATGTCATTTGGCCTCCTAATTTTTAATAAAACCACATCTATAAGCTGATGAACCCTGATAACCTGAAGTAGAGTGTGACATTTACCAACAAATTATAAGTTTAGATTTTCAAAGACTAACTTAAAGGATGTAGTTTATTTCCTCTTGTGTACTTTATTGGTCAATAGATGGACAGAGGTGACTTCATTACAGCCTTAGGGTCCAACTATTCAGTTTTCCTGAAAATTTGGTTTACAGAAAAATAGAAAGAAGGAAGTTTTCTTATACAAAATAATTACATTTAAGAATTATTTTCTTACATTGTTTGAGAAACTTGGTAAAGTGATTCTCCCTTATATGTCTTATGTTTAGAATAGATTTGCCAGTTGAAATTCATGTCATAATGTAATAGAATATATCTCCAAGCATGGCAGCAATTACTCCTAAGATAGGCAGTTCTGTTTTTCAAAATAGTACTCAGAAATTTCAAAATATATGTTGAATCTTTTATCATTTTCTAATTATCTCTTCTAGTTTGGTTAGACTATAGAAACAGAAGCTTAGCAGAACACGTTAGAAAAGGGAAATTTTTACCCAAGATAATAAGTATGTGTTTGTGTAGGCACTCTAGTATAATATATAAATCTCTATAAATTGTCCATTGTATATTGATCTAACCTCTTCTACCAAGCCTTATGAAATATTTTGGACTTATTTAAATATAGGAGTCAATTGCCTTTAAATTCTTATGTTGTTTATCTCCCACTGCCACAAATTCTCTTTGAGGATAAAATTGTATATTAAATCATCACTAATATTGAGCTAAAATATAATAATGCCTAATCCTTTCATTATTTAAAGAATGACTATTCTGAAAAGGATTGTTGGAGGAATGAAAGCATAGAATAAAAAAACCGATAACTGATTAGTTTTGGTTGACTTTACTATATTGCATGAATTAGTATATGAATAATCTAATTGTATATTGAGTGTATTTTACATTGATTTTACCACATGATTTTTTTTTTTTTTTTTGGTCAGGCTACTTTCCTCAGTGTACTCATGTTAAGCCAGCAATTGAAGATTGACTCAAACAACGGTTGAAGATAAGGAACAGGCACAAAGAACCAGGTATACAAATGCATAGGTAGGCAAGCTAAAATAGCAAAAGAAAATTATTTTAATTTTATAGAAGATCTCAAAATAATGAGAAACCCTGGATTCCAGAAATAAAGGAGATAATCAATCCAAGATCACTGTTTTCCAAAGATTTGATATACTACCAGTCATGAAGAATGAATTTCCTTACTCCTGGGTCTATTAATGTATGCCAAAGTAAAGGGAGAAATGGTGTACCTGGGCATGATTTGAAGTTCTTATGAAAAGAAAACAAGAAATCAATTAATTTCACAGTACAAAGTAGATGCAGTTTATATGAAGTAGTCTGGGGAGTCAGACAATCCATATACATAAATTAACTTTCATGGAAATAAATAGACTAGCTCTCCCATACTATTAAAAGTTTCATTTGCAGTGTTTTTTTAACCTGTTTTTCTGTTAATGACGTTTACTAACACCAGAATACACTTGAAGACCTAATGCTAGTCGATGCAGTTCTAACCTTGATGATAAAGCACTTATTTTCATTAAAGTTATGAAATTTGGCTTATCTGCTCAGCCTCTGGTTGTTAGGTAAAAGGTTTATATATATGTCCTTCACTGATGGGAATGTTGTTGCCTTTCAATGAGAAGTAAATTCTTTACAAACACCACATTTTTATACATAAAGGATTATTCACTTCTCCAGCAATTTAAAAAATATTCTTAGATTATTTTAAACATATCTGCAGCCACAGAAATGGTTTATGGGGTAAAAGTTATCAAATATGCTCTCCTTCTCAAATTTTGTTTTCTGTGGATTCAGTTATTTTCATGTAGATCTGGAGGATTGGTTGAGCAGGCTAAGAGAACACCTATGGGAAGGCACAGGGAAATTTCTGTGAAGAGCTTCTCATAAGAAAAGAAAAAGTTGAAGTACACAAAATATACTTACAAACACTTAGACTGAAGGCATCATGGATGTCAGCACCATGTTGAATTAATTAGTTAAGAACATATATGAGTTTTTTTAAAAAGTCATTTAGGAGATGCATGATGCAGTGAACCCATATAACTCTGAATCAAGCAAAAGTGTTGGTAAAAGTAATTTACGTTTGAAAAATGTTACAGATGAGCCTATTTGCAAAGCCTATTTGAGAAATAGAGACACAGACATAGAGAACAAACTCATGGACACCACGCAGGAAAGAGGAGTTGGGATAAACTGGGAGGTTGGGATTGACATATATACACGGTAATGTTAGTCGCTCAGTCGTGTCCAACAAATTGTAGCCCACCAGGCTCCTCTCTCCATGGGATTCTCCAGGCAAGAATACTGCAGTGGGTTGCCATTCCCTTCTCCAGAGGATCTTCCTGACCCAGGGATCGAACTCAGGTCTCCTGCATTGTAGGCAGATTCTTTACCATCTGAGCTACAGGGAAAATCTATATATATACTACTATATAGAAAATCGATAATTAATGAGAACCCACTGTATGGCACAAGGAACTCTACTCAATGCACTGTGGGGACCTAAATAGGAAGAAAATGCAAAAAAGGGGATATGTGTATTGTTGTTGTTCAGTCATGTAGTCATGTCCAACTCTTTGCAACCCCATGGACTGCAGCACACCAGGTTTCCCTGTTCTTCACCATCTCCCAGAGTTCGCTCAAACTCATGTCCATTGAGTCGACGATGCCATCCAACCATCCCATCCTCTGTCACACCCTTGTCCTCCTGCCCTCAATTTATCCCAGTATCAGGGTCTTTTCCAGTGAGTCGACTCTTCGCATCAGGTAGCCAAAGTATTGGAGCTTCAGTTTCGGCATCAGTCCTTCCAATGAGTGTTCAGAGTTGATTTCCTTTAGGATTGACTGGTTTGATCTCCTTGCTGTCTAAGGGACTCTTAAGAGTCTTATCCAGGATCACAGTTCCAAAAGCATCAATTCTTTTGCACTCAGCCTTCTTTATGGTCCAATTCTTATATCTGTACATGACTACTGGAAAAACCATAGCTTTGATAATATGGACCTTTGTTAGCAAACTGATGTCCAATTTTTAATGTGCTGTCCAGGTTTGTCATAGCTTTTCTTGCAAATTCTCAACCACTGAATCACCAGGGAAGTCCAGATATATGTATACATTTAGCTGATTCACTTTTCTGTATGGCAGATGCTAACAATATTTTAAAACAACTATACTCCAATAAAAATTTTTAGAAAATAATTTAAAAATGATCTTTTATTTGTTTAATCATGGGCTGATTTTATCATTGCTATAAAATAACTGCTATATAGAGAATTTAAATAGAAATTTGGAAGAGTCTATTTGGAAGTCTCAAACTTACATAAAACAAAGTCTAGCTTCTTGACACTGCAAATTGTTGATACCCTATACAATCCAACTCGACAAGAAACGCCATCAACCAAATGGCTCTAATATTGAAAATAGTTGTTCAGTTGACTCTTTTATCTTACCCAAATTATCAAATCCATAAGCAAATCTTATTATTTTTGCCTTCAGTGTGTCTGTAACTTCAATCCACTTCTGTTCATTTACATTGCTAAAACCTGTGTTCTAGCCATTATAATTTTTTTCCTCAAAGACTATATGCAATAGATTCCTAAATGATCTCTAACTTCTGTCTCTCCCCATGAATTCTCTACTGAACAGCCAGTGTAGTCTTTTAAAAGAATAAATCCCTTTATGCGACTCCCTTGCTTAAATTCTCATGTTAAATGTAATCCAAACTCCATAACAAGGCGAAAACAAGAGGCTCTTCATATTTTGATATTCCTCTGAACATTGCATAAATTTAAGTTTATATTTATGTATAGGTATGCTGTGTAAACTCCATTATCTCAGTCATGAGAAGTTTGACTTAGGGGTGGTTAGAAGATATGCATCATTCTTTTACACATTCACTCACTTCCTTTGACAATACCAACAATGCAGAGACATCACTCTGCCAACAAAGGTGCATCTAGTCAAAGCTATGGCTTTTCCCATAGTCATGTATGGATGTGAGAGTTGGACCATAAAGAAAGCTGAGCACATAAGAATTAGTGCTTTTGAACTGTGGTGATGGAGAAGACTCTTGAGAGACCCTTGGACTGCAAGGAGATCCAACCAGTCCATCCTAAGGGAAATCAATCCTGAATATTCATTGGAAGGACTGATGCTATAGCTGAAGCTCCAATACTCTGGCTACCTGATGATGCTGGGAAAGACCGAAGGCAGGAGGAGAAGGGGATGATAGAGGATGAGATGATTGGATGGCATCACCTACTCGATGGATATGAGTTTGAGCAAGCTCCAGGAGTTGATGATGGACAGGAAGCCTGGAGTGCTGCAGTTTATGGGGTTGCAAAGAGTTGGACACAACTGAGTGACTGAACTGAACTGGACTCACTTTCTAGTAATTTTTTAATAACTACTTTTGGATGAGAATTTTGAGGCAATTTGTATTAATTATATGTAAAAATAATCATGCTTGTGTAAATATAAATAATATTCATTTGCATATGCCTAGAATAACCCCTCCATTTGTAATACTCTTTATTTTAAGGTTTGTTTTGTCAGATATGACAATTGCTTTCTTTTGATTTTCATCTCTTTCCATCCTCTCACTTCCAGTATGTATGTGTTTCTAGGTCAAAAGTGTGTCTCAGTAGATAGCGTATATATAGGTCTTGGTTTTACAACCACTCAGCCAGTCTGGTCTTTTGGTTGGAACATTTAATCCATTTATATTTAAAGTGTTTACCGGTATATGCGTTTCTATTGACATTTTCTTAATTGTTTGGGCTTACTTTTGCTTTTCATTATTGTTCATTTCATTATTGTACTGCATTTTCCTTTGAAATCTCTAAAAGCTTTCTCTTTCTTTGGTTTTCATGAATGTAATGTGCCTACATGTGGTTTTCTTTCAGTCAGTCTTACTTGGACTTAATTGAACTTTTTCAATCCATATTTGTTGCTTTTGATCAAATTTGGAGCATATCTATCCTTTATTTATTCATATATATATGAATATGTATATATATTTATATATATTTATTCATATATATATAGCATATATATGGTGCATCACTTAAACAATGTATATTGGTAGACATTTTCATATTATCTCACGGAGTGATAGTGGTGTGATTTCAGGCAATCTAATCTCAGCACCCTTACTCCTAACTAGCATGTATAATTTTTGTGGTAAGTATATAGTGCCTTTAAAATAATTCTTACACAGTTTTAAAATTTATCCTATTAGTCTGTAAGCTCTCTGAGGGTGGATGATTTCTTCTTCTTTCTTTCAAAGTTATTTTTAACAATTATTGCCCTATAAAAATTTGAATGACTATTCATATCAGGTGGGTTTTGAGATTAAAAATTCTGACGTAAAATTCTCTATTTTAGAATAAAATGCAGCAGCTAAAAAGCTAAAAATTGTATATAGCTTAATAAATCTAGAAATTATACATCAGACTTATTTCCTTTTGAGGTTATACATAAGTTAAAATGGTAACTATTTACATTTTCTAAACTGATATAATAGAGAACCAGGGAAAGGATACTGTTAAATAACAGGGTTTTCTTCTCAAATGAATCACATTTGCCACAGTAATCTATGGTTTACAATCTCATGTCAGATAGACTCACCATAGGATTAAAAATCTTACTGAAGATAGTCATTCGTGGTCCAGCCTCAGAATCCACCACCTGCGATTTGTTCTAAGTTCTCCAACTGGCCTGGTGAAGGAAATTACAACCCACTCCAGTGTTCTTGCCTGGAGAAGTCCGTGGGCGCGGGGGTCAGAGAGAGCCGGAAGGGCTGTAGTCCATGGAGACCACAGTCAGACACCGCTGAGTGGATAACACACACACACACGGTTCAGCATCCCAGGATGTGTCAGAGTGACCATCAGTATTTGCGAGTCTGAGTAAGTGTCTGCACTGCTCTGTGCTTAGTCTCTCAGACGTGTCTGACTCTGCAACCACGTGGACTGCATCCCGCCAGGCTCTCTGTCCATGAGGATTCTCCAGGCAAGAACACTGGGGTGGGTTGCCATGCCCTCCTCTGAGCGATCTTCCCAACCTGTGAATCTAACCGGGGTCTCCTGCATTGCAGGCCGATTCTTTACCAGCTGAGCCACCAGCGAAGACCCGAGTCAGTGTATTATTATTCAACCTGGTAAATACTACCTTTCTTTCTTCTTGTTTTTGATTCTTGAGTTTTCTGAGTGATACCAACATATTTTCTTTAACATAGAATGCTGCTGCTAAGTCACTTCAGTCGTGTCGGACTCTGCGATCCTATAGACCATAGCCCTCCAGTCTCTGTCCCTGGGCTTCCCCAGGCAAGAATACTGGAGTGTGTTGCCATTTCCTCCTCCAGGGGTTAACATAGAATGATTACATGCAACGTGAAAATAATACTTCTTAACAACAAGACTATATTATTTTGTGCATTTATTAACAGTGTAAGAAATCCAGTATTTATAGCATAAGCTTAGATTTATACATTAAATTATAGTATCAAATTCAAATCTTACAAATATGAGGCTTTTTTCTTTCACAAATTGTATCTCCCTGAGGGAATTATAAATAATAATGCAAGGTAGTCTGCTCATCTGATACATTTTTTAAAAAATAGGAAAATTAAATGTATTGATTAAAAATGGGAACAGAGAAGGAAGAGCTTGGGTATGCATTTTGTTTGTTGTATAAAAGCTGCTCAAGTGTTTAAAATAAAAATGCTACAGAAAACTTTTTTTTTAAATCTCTGCTGCAGAAAAAAGATCTCATTTCCTTATGGTAAATTGAGAATTTTTTCCAGGCATTTTTGAGATTCTCTGCACCCTGATAAATGTTTAAATTTTGATTTAACATATTAGTATAAGTTAATCTGCATGAGAAATGCTAAAAGATGCTGGTATATTTTCTTTATGGTACTTAGTCTTCTCAAAATATCTTTATTTTTTATTTTATTCATCTTACTGCCAACTAGAATATAAACACAATGACAGACACATCTTAGTATTGCTTTTTAAAAATCTTTGAACTTTTTGAAAAAAAATTTAAATGATATGTTGAATGAATAAACAAAATGACTGGCACTCATCTATTTATTAAATAAGTAATCACAGCTTCTTAAAAGTGCAAATTGCTATAAAATTAATACTATATATGTGTATCTATGTGTTTGAATATAACATATATTAATACTTGTAATTTAAACTTGCATATTTGAAATTCATATGTAATTAAAATTTTTAAGTGCTAAGATATTCCTAACAGTGTTCATTGAGAATCTAGAACCTGGGAGCAACATGAAAAAAAAAATTAACTTGAAGGTACTATGGTATATTCAAATATTTTGTGAGAGAAAATGCAACTAATTTTGTTTCTCTTCTTATGTTCCTTTTTCAGAAAGTGGGTGGAAAAAGTAAATCTAATGCATGAAAGACACACCCTTAATTCTGAAACATTTTCCAAATTTATTTAGTATTCAAAGAAATATTTAAAGGGAGTGAGAAAAACCACTAATTCATCAAAGTCAGATGATTTGGGTTTGAACCTTCACTTTACCATCTCACAGCTTTTTGGCTCCAGGAAAGCTTCATGGACTCTTTCACTTTCAATTTACTCAGTGCAAAAAACAGAAATTATAATCACTACTTAAGAATTTTAATATGATTAAATGATCATATGCATATAATGTAAAGCAACTAATATAGACACCTAATAAGTATTATCTAATATATATTAACATGGTAGCAATATAGACTAATGATTAGGCCAGGTACCAAATGCCCAACCATGAAGAGACAACAGTGGTCAGTAGACTAAAAGTGGATAGATTTGCTGTTGTTGTTCAGTTGCTAAGTAATGTGCAACTCTTTGAAACCCATGGACTACAGTACACCAGACTTCCCTGTCCCTCACTATCTCCTGGAATTTCCTAAAGTTCATGTCCATTGTATCAGTGACGCTATTTAACTATCTCATCCTATGCTGCCCTCTTTTCCTTTTGCCTTACATCTTTCACAGCATCAGGAGCTTTTTCAATAAGTCGGCTTTTCACATCACGTGGTCAAAGTATTGGAGCTTCAGCTTCAGCAAGAGTCCTTCCAATGAATATTCAGGATTGATTTCCTTTAAGATGGACTGATTGGATCACCTCACAGTCTATGGGAATCTCAAACAGTTTTCTTCAGCACCACATTTCAAAAGCATCATTTCTTTGCCACTCAGCCTTCTTTATGGTCCAACTCTTATATTTGCACATGACTATTGGAAACACCATAGCTTTGACTGTATGGACCTTTGTTGGCAAAGTAATGTCTCTACTTTTTAATATGCTGTCTAGGTTTGTCAGTTTTCTCTTCAAGAAGCATTGTCTTTTAATTTCATGGCTGCAGTCACTATCTGCAATGATTTTGGAGCTCAAGAAAATAAAATCTTTCCCTGCTTCCACTTTTTCCCCCTTCTATTTGCCATGAAGTGATGAGACTAGATGCCATAATCTTAGTTTTTGCATGCTGACTTTTAAGCCAGCTTTTTCACTCTCCTCTTTCACCATCATCAAGAGACTGTTTAATTCCTCCTCACTTTCTGCCATTTACTTAACACTTTTTGGTTACTTTTAGGCTGTATGTCACTAAAGGGAGAGCATCTATAGAGTAAGTCAATTATAATGTCCTTGAAAAGTTTAACAGAAAAGTTGCTGACTACTTATGGATATTTGACTGTAACAGATCAAACTGTGTTGCAGATGACAACTCAGTTCTCTAAATTCATGAAAGTCAGCATATTCCACAAACAACAGGTGATACAAACAGGCATAAGCATAATACTCTGGAGACAAAAACCTTGAGATCAAAGGTTCCATATCATGGTACTAAGTTTAGCCCATATCACTGATGAACATAGATGTAAAAACCCTCAAAAAATTCTAGCAAGCAGAATTTAACAATATATTGCAAGGATCATGCACCATGTTCAAGTTGGGTTTATCCCAGGGGTGCATGCATTGTTCAATATATGTGATACACCATATTAACAAATTACAATATAAAAATCATAAAATACCATCAATATATGAATAAAAAGCTTTTAACAACATTTAGCACCCATTTATGAGAAAAGCTCTTCAAAAAATGGGCATAGAAGGAACCTACATCAACATAATAAAGGCCATATATGATAAACCCACAGGAAACATTATTCTCAATGGTGAAAAACTGAGAGCATTTCCTCTAAAATCAGGGACAAGGCAAGTGTGCCCACTCTCACCACTATTATTCAAAACATAGTTTTGTAAGTCCTAGCCACAGCACTCAGAGAAGAAAAATAAATAAAGAGAATCAAGATTGGAAAAGAAGTAAAACCCTCACTGTTTGCAGGTGACAGGATATTACACATAGAAAACTCTAAAGGTACTATCAGAAAATTACTAGAGGTAATTCACTTTTAGTAAAGTCATAGGATATAAAATCAATACACAGAAATCCCTCGCATTTCCATACACTAACAATGAAAAACCAGGAAGAGCTTGTAACTCACCCAGCCTGGCATTTCACATGATGTGCCGTGTGTATAAGTTAAATAAACAGACTGACAATAAACAACATTATCTTACTCCTTCCTCAATCCTGAACTAGTCAGTTGTTCCATACAGTGTTATAACTGTTGCTTCTTGACCCACATACAGGTTTCTCAGGAGACAGGTAAGATGGTCTGGTATTCCCAACTTTTTAAAGGGTTTTCGAATTTGTTATGACCCACACAGTCAAAGGCTTTAGCATAGTCAGTGAAAGAGAGATAGATGTTTTTCTGGAATTCCCTGCTTTCTCTATGATCCAGTGAAATTTGACAATTTGATCCCTGGTTTCTCTGCCTTTCCTAAATCCAGGTTGAACATCTGGAAGTTCTCTGTTCACAACGGAATATTACTCAACTATAAAAAGGAATGCATTTGATTCAGTTTTAATGTGGTTAATGAACCTAGGGCCTGCTATACAGAGTGAAGCAAGTCAGAAAGAGAAAAGAAAATATTGTGTATTAACACATGTATAAGGAATCTAGAAAAATGGTATTGAATCTGTTTGCAGAGCCACAGTGGAGATGCAGACTTGTAAGAGGCAGAGAACAGACTTGTGGACACAATAGTGGAAGGAGCGGGGGTACGAATTGAGAGAGTAGCATGGAATCATATAGATTACCATCTGTAAAATAGATATTCAGTGACAACTTGATCTATGACTCAGGAAGCTCAAACCATTGCTCTGTGACTACCTAGATGGGAAAGATAGGGTGAAAAGTGGAAGGGGGTTTCAAGAGGGAGGGGGACATATCGTATATATACCCATGCCTGATTCTTGTTGACGTATGGCAGAAAGCAACACAGTGCCACAAAGCAATTATCCTCCTATTAAAAATAAATAAATTTAAAAAAATAATTATGTATGCTGTGAATTTGTCCTATATGGTCTTTATTATGGTGAGTTGGGTTCTATCTATGCCCTCTTTCTGGAGTTTTTAATTATAAATAAATGTCAAATTTTGTCAAAAGTTTTTCCTGTTGAGATGACTACATGGTTTTTATTCTTTAATTTGTTAATATGATGTATTGCATTAATTGATTTGCATATGTGACAAATCTTTGCATCCCTGGAATAAATCCCACTCAATGATTTCTATGTGTTGTTGGCTTCTGTTTGCGACTATTTTGTTGAGGATTTTTGCATCTATGTTCATCAGTTTTACTTACCTGTTGTTTTCTCTTTTTTTTTTTTTTGTAAAATATTTGTCTGATTTTGGCATAAGGGTGATGGTGGTCTCCTAGAATGAGCTTGGAAGTATTCCCTCTTCCGTGATATTTTGAAAGATATTGAGAAGGATATGTGTTGGCTCTTCTCTAAATGTTTGACAGAATTCACACATGAAACTATTTGATCCTTGACTTTTTTTTGTCACGAGATTTTTAATCACAGTTTCAACTTTCTTACCTCGGTTTGATGTATTCTTATTTTCTATGTCTTCCTTGTTCAGGCTTACGAGGTTGTACCTTTCTAAGAATTTGTCCATTTCTTCCAAGTTGTCCACATTATAGGTATTTACTTTTTTGTAGTATGATTCTCTTTATTTATGTGGTAGCAGTTGTCACTTCTCTTTCACTTAAAATTTTATTTACATGAGTCCCCTTTTCCCCCTTGATGAGTCTTGCTAAAGGCTTATGAATTTTGCTCATCTTCTCCAAGAATCAGCTTTTACTTTCATTAATCTTTGCTCTTGTTTTGTTTCTATTTCGTTTAGTTCTGCTTTGATTTAAGAAATTTTTTCCATCTACTATCTTGAGGTTTTTGCTTGTTCTTTTTTCTAGTGTAAGATTAGGTTGTTTATTTGAGATTTTTCTTGTTTCTTGAGATGAAATTGTATTGGTATAAGCTTCCTTCTTAGAGTGGCTTTTGCTATTTTCCATAGGTTTTGGATATCATGTTTTGCTCTCATTTGTTTCTAGGTATTTTGATAATTTCCTCTTTGATTTCTTCAGGTTATTTAGTATAATATTGTTTATGTTCCAAGTGTTTGTGTTTTTTTAATTTTTTTTCCTATGTGAGTGTGTTATTTGCTCAGTCATGTATGATTCTCTGTGACTCCATGGCCCGTAGCTTGCAAGACTCCTCTGTCTATGGAATTGTCCGGGCAAGAATACTGGAAGTGAAAATGGTTCAGTCGTGTCCAACTCTTTGTGACCCCATGGACTATACAGTCCATGGAATTCTCCAGGCCAGAATACTGGAGTGGGTAGCCTTTCCCTTCTCCAGGGGATCTTCCCAACCCAGGGATCAAACCCAGGTCTCCCACATTGCAGGCAGATTCTTTCCCAGCTGAGCCACCAGGAAAGCCCAAGGATACTGGAGTGAGTAGCCTATCCCTTCTCCAGGGGATCTTCCCACCCCAGGAATCAAACTGGGATCTCCTGCATTCCAGGTGGATTCTTTACCACCTGAGCTATCCGGAAAGCCTATAATTTATATCAGATCTCATAGTGCTGTGGTCAGGAAAAAATGTCTGATATAATTTTGATTGTCTTAAATTTAGCAAGACTTGATTTGTGACCTGAGATGTGATCTCTCCTGGAGAATGTTCCAGTGCACTTGAGAAAAAATTGTACTTTCCTGCTTTTGTGTTGAATGCCCTTTAATTATCAATTAAGTCTATCTGAACTAATCTGCACTTAAGGCTTGTGTTTCCTTATTAATTTTCTGTCTGGATGATGTACCCATTAGTGTAAGTGTGGTTTTCAAGGCCCCACTCTTACTGTGTTACTGTCAAGTCCCCCTTTTATGGCTGGTAGTATGTGACTCGTGTATTGATTTGCTCTTATCTTGGGTGAATATATGTAATTTAGTTATGTCTTCTTGAACTGTTCCTTGATCATTTTGTAGATTCCTTCTTTGTGTCTTATAATAATCTTTATTTTAAAGTCTATTTTGTCTGATGTGAGTACTGCTATTCCAACTCTTTTTCTGAGTTCTATTTGCATATCCTTTCTTTTCCATCCCCTCCCCTCACTTTCAGTGTTTTATTTCCCAAGGGGAAAAAGTGGGTGTCTGAAGTGGGTGTCTTCTGGACAGCATATATATGGGTGTTTGTTTATATTCATTAAACTGGTCTGTGTCTTTTGTTTGGAGAACTTAGTTCATTTAAATTTAAGATAATTATTGATATGCACATTCCTATTGCCATTTTCTTAATTGTTTGGGGTTTGTTTTTGTAGGGTTTTTTTGTTTTTTTTTGTTTTTCTCTTGTGTTCATCACCTAAAGAAGTTCTTTTAGCAATTGCTGCCAAGCTGGTTTGGTGGTCTTGAACTCTCTTAGTTTTTGATTGTCTGTATAGCTTTTGATTTCTCTATCAAATCTAAATGAGATCCTTACTGGGTAGAGAATTCTTGGTTGCAGATTTTCCCACTTTATTCCTTTAAATATATCTTGTCACTCCCTTCTGGCCTGCAGATTTTGTGTTGAAAAATCACCTGATAACCTTATGGGGTTTCCTTTGTTTGTTATTTGTTGCTTTTCTCTTCTTGCTTTTAATATTTTTTCTTTGCATTTCATGTTTGTTAGGTTGATTAATATGTGTCTCAGCTAGTTTCTCCTTGGGTTAATCCTGCATTGGACTTTCTGTTCTTCCTGGACTTGGGTGACTATTTTCTTTCTCATGTTATAGAAGTTTTCCACTATAACCTCTTCAAATAATTTTTCAGACACTTTTTCTTTCTCTTCCTGTTTTGGGGCCCCTATAATTTGAATGTTGGTACATTTAATGTTGTCTGTGAGATTTCTGAGACTGTGTTAATTCATTTTTATTCTTTTTTCCTGACCCATGGCACTCGATTTCTACCATTTTGTCTTCTGGTTCACTTTTCAGTTCTTCTACATCAGTTATTCTGATATTAATTATTTCTAGTGCGTTTTTCAAGTTTTGTATTGTTCATCACTTTGCTTGTTCTTCAGTTTTTCCCAGTTCCTTGTTTTTTTTTTGTTTTTTTTGTTTTTTTTTGCATTTTCTCAATCTGTGCATCCATTCATTTTCTGAAATCTTGGATCATCCTTACCATCATTACTCTGAATTCTTACTCATGTATATTGTCTACTTCCTTTTAATTTAGTTGGTCTTATCAGTTTTATCTTGTTCCTTTGTCTGCAGCATATTTCTCTGCCATTCATTTTGTTTAAGTCACTGTGTTTTTTGTCTCCTTGCCACAGGCTGCAAGGCTGTGGTCCTCTTGCTTTTTCTGTCTGCTGTCTGGTGGATGAGTTTGGTCCAGGGCCTCGTATAGGCTTTCAGTGGGGGAGGGATTGGTTCTTGCAGTCTGGTGCATGGAACTTTGTCTTGTCTCTGATGGGCAGAGCTGTGTCAGGCATTACGCTTTGGGCCATCTGTGAGCCTAGTATGACTTTAAGCAGTCTGTGTGCTGATGGGCAAGTTGCATTCCTGTCTCGCCAGTTGTTTGGCCTGAAGCATTCTAATGCTGGAACTTGCAGACTGTTGAATCAAGTCAGATTTTGGTGCCACAGTGGAGACCTCCAGAAGAGCTCTTGCCAATTGATATTCCCTGGGGCCAGGAATTCTTTGATGGTACAGTGGACAGGATTCAGCACTCCCACAAAGTGGGCACAATCTGGTATACCAAGAACCCACAAACCATGATATGTAATCAAAAAAAAAAAAATAAGAAGAAGAAGAAGAAGAAAGAAAGAATAGAAAACAAACAAACAAATGAGAAGCCAGAATAACAATAAAAACAAAAAAGGAAAACATGAAAACAAGAAAAGAAAAAAGAAAAGAAAATCTACAGAAAAATAGAAATGAAAAAAAAAAACAAGAAAAAACTAAACAGAAAAATTCAATGAAGCAAAATAAAACTATAAAAATAAAAGTAACAAAAAACAAAAGAAAAAATAGCAAAGAATATTTTAAAAAATAGGAAAATTATAATAAAAAGAAAGAGAAAAAAAGAAAAACATCCAAAGAAAACAAAAAACCTACAGAGCAAAAAAAACAGCTAAGCAAAGCAAAAAGTAAAGTAAAAGTAGCAAAATAAAAAACTACTTAAAATTTTAAAAATAATAAGACTAATACAATTATGAAATAAAACAACAACTAAATGAAACACCCCTTGGACCTCCACTATCAGTGTGCTTGCTCCAAGGCAGAGCCACACCTCACCCCAGCCTCCCCAGGAGGTCCTCCAAGAACTCAAGGTAGGTCTCTGGACCCATCGTGGCCACTGTCGGGGCAGCTCAGGGTCTGACCTAGCCCAACTGGCCCGTGTACGTGCTCCCCAATTCCATGGCTTCTAAAGCTAGACCCATCTCAGTTGTGGGAGCACTCACTGTGCATTCAGATATCCCACAGATGCTAGGTTTACCAAGCTGAGGGAGGGGCTTAACTCATGGCTGGTACAGCCACACAGAGAGCTTTCAGTTCTTCCTCATCTGCACAATCCCTGGGGCTCAGTTTTGCTTTCAGCTCCACCCCTGCCTGTGGATCGCCATCGGGCATCTGCTCCCTATCTCGGTGGGGTTGGGGGTGGCAGGGAAGGCCGTGACTGACTGAGGCACACTTCCTCATTCAGGCTGGAGAGGGATAAGGTGGCAACGACTGGGGTTCATGCACGCATTCTGATGGGATCCCCATCTCGTGCCTGGAGTGACGGGGGCTGACGAGAGACTGTGACAGACCGGGGTGCACATGGTCGTCCGAGAGTGAGGAGGACACGGCAGCAATGACTAGGGCGCACAGCTGGCTCTGGTGAGAGTCCCCCCAGTGTTGGAGGCGGGGACTCCTGCATGGGGAGAGAGGCCGCAAAGGTTGCCCGGTGCCTTGTACACCACTCAATAATGGTCCCTCCCTTCCAAGGCAGTCTGCCCTTCTTCTAGGAGCATTCTTGGCTATGGAGAATGCTCCCTCCCATCCCTCAGTCTGTCTCCATGCAGCAGGGGTCCTCACTCCTATCGCTTCAAGTGGTCTCCAAGCTGCCAACATCAGTTTTCTTCCTTCTACCCCCTCTCCAAACCCCACACTCAGCAACCAGCCCAGCAGCGCTGGAGGACTCCTGACTCAGGCTGGGGCATGCAGGGTTGTGGCCCAGACCACCCATGGAAGTCTTGCTCTGTCCTGCATGCCGCAGAGTAGCCCCTGAAGCCCCTCCCTCTAATTCAGCTGACCTTACCACCAGTGGGTGGGCCTCCCTGGGTATGGCAACCTCTCCTCTCCTTCAACTGCCGCCCCCCGCCCCCCAGGAGTGTGAGTCCCATGCCCTGTCTTCTGTTTCTCTTTCAGGCCCCTTCTTAGTGGAAATTCTGACTGTATGTTCTTATAGATACACAGACAGGTTGTACCAAGAGATAGTCTTTCCTTCAGAATAAATGGATTGAGATAACCCAAGCAAAATTGAATCCTCTTATCATTGTCTTATTAAGCAAAGCCGTTACACAGAGTACATTCGTGTAGTTTTTCCTTTCAGTTTAATTAGGCAAAACTGCTTCTCCCTCACTGCATCTCTCACTCTTTCCCAGGAAGTATTCCTCAAGTACCTAACACTGAGTTATTTTCCCTTTCTCTTCTGATGCACATCCTAAGATGCCCTGAAAGCAGAACGCATCCAATCATTAATTACACAGCAATGTTTACTAAGCTCTCCCTGAAGCAAATACCTCAGCAGTTTTTCTGTGTACACTGAGTTTGTGCTGGCCCAGATCTAGCTGTTTTTCAATTAATTATCTGCTTACTTGCCCTAAGGCCTGTTCTTACTTTCAGCTCTTGCTGACTGTGATCTTGGATGTTTTTTCCCATTTTATTGGAGCCGACTTCTGATATCAATTCTATGTCAGCCTGCTCCTACAGAAGTGCTATGATGCTGCTTCTTTGCCTTTGCTTTCAGGTCACTCCCATGATAACTGCTTTAAAACATACACACAAATCTTGAAATATTATTCTCTATGTACATCTTTCTGCTATTTTCTAGCACTACTACAGTTTTGTTCCCATATCTATTTCTTTTCAAAGTGACTGAGAAATCAAAGAAAGCAAATGCAATCACTGGATTACCATCTCAGATTCAAAGCCTTATCCATTGCTTTTAGGTAAAATTACAAATGTTTAGTATTCATTTATATTTATAATATGTATTTACAATGTAATTACTAACAAAAGCCATATATAATTTCTTAAAATTGTGTACCTAGTTTTCTCTTTGAGGCTGTCTATTTTATTCTATCCCCAATTTAGTACTTTCAAATTCCCTACTAAAGGAAAACTTGAAATCGACTCAGAATATTTTTTCTTAAAGAATAAGGTTTAGCAGAGTATCAAAATCTTGGTTGTTAAATTATTCTACTCAAAGTTTTGCTAGACCTGGCTTTAATCTAAATTCTATCACCCATGAGGTTTATGACCTTGTAGAAATAACATCTTTTCCTCCTAGGATATCTATTTGCAAGAGTTATTGGGAAAAATAAATTAGGCAATGCCTAGAAACCCTTTGGTATAGTGCCTGGTGAATAGTAATTATTCTAGATACTATGCTAACACAGTACACTCAAATAAGGAAGGCAAGGTAAGGACCTAAGAGAAGCAAAGGAGAAAAACAAGAGATAGAAAGAATACCCAGAAGAACTATACAGGAAAGGTCTAAATGAGTCAGATAACCACAATACTGTGATCACTCACCTAGAGCCAGACATACTGGAGTTTGAAGTCAAGTGGGCCTTAGGAAGTATTGCTATACACAAAGCTAGTGGAGGTGATGAAATTCCGGCTGAGCTATTTCAAATCCTAAAATATGATGCTGTTAAAGTGCTGCACTCAATATGCCAGCAAATTTGGAAAACTCAGCAGTGGTCACAGGACTGGAAATGGTCATTTTTATTTTAATCCCAAGAAGGATGATGCCAAAGAATGCTCAAACTACTGTACAATTGTCCTGATTCACATGCTAGAAAGATTATGCTCAAAATCCTTCAACCTAGGGTCCAGTACTATATGAACCAAGAGCTTCCAGATGTACAAGCTGGGTTTCAAAGAGTCAGAGGAACCAGAGATCAAATTGTCAACATTCATTGAAACATGGAGAAAGCAAGGGCATTCCAGAAAAACATCTACTTCTGCTTCGTTGACTACATTAAAGCCTTTGACTGTGTGGATCACCACAAACTATGGAAAATTCTTAAAGAGATGAGAATACCAGACTACTTTACCTTCCTCTTGGGAAACCTGTATGTGGGTCAAGAAGCAATAGCTAGAACTGGAAATGGAACAACTGATTCATTCAAAATCGGGAACAGAGTACAGCAAGGCTGTATACTGTCACCCTGCTTAATTAACTTCTATGCAGAGTACTTCATGTGAAATGCAGGGCTGGATAAATCACAAGCTGGAATCAAGATTGCCAGGAGAAATATCAACAGCCTCAGATATGCAGGGGTGTGTGTGTCACATGTCCAACTCTTTGTGACCCTATGGACTGTAGCCTGCCCATGGAATTCTCAGATGGTACCACTCTAATGTCAGAAAGTGAAAAGGAACTAAACAGCCTCATAATGAGGGTGAAAGAGGAGAGTGGAACAGCTGGCTTAAAACTCAACATTCAAAAACCTAAGATAATAGCATCCAGTCCCATCACTTCATGGCAAATAGAAGGGGAAAAGGTAGAGGCTGTGAAAGATTTTATTTTCTTGGGTTGCAAAATCACTGTGGTGATGAATGCAGCCATGAAAATAAAAGATTCTTGCTCCTTGGAAGGACTTCCCTCATAGGTCAGTTGGTAAAGAATCTGCCTGCAATGTAGGAGACCCCGGTTCAATTCATGGGTCAGGAACAACCACTAGAAAAAGGATAGGCTACCCACTCCAGTATTCTTGGGCTTCCCTTGTGGCTCAGCTGGTAAAGAATCCACCTGCAATGCAGGAGACCTCGGTTTGATCCCTGAGTTGGGAAGATCCCCTGGAGAAGGGAAAAGGTACCCACTCCAGTATTCTGGCCTGGAGAATTCCATGGACTATACAGTCCATGCGGTAGCGAAGAGTCGGACATGACTGAGCTCCTTGGAAGAATAGCTACGACAAACCTAGACAGTGATTTAAAAAGTAGAGACATCATTTTGTCAACAAAGGTCTGGATAGTCAAATCTATGGTTTTTCTAGTAGTCATGCAGGGATTTGAGAGTAGGTCCCTGAAAAAGTCTGAGCACTGAATAATTGATGCTTTTAATCTGTGGTGTTGGAGAAGACTGTTGAGAGTCTCTTGAACTGCAAGGAGATCAAACCAGTCAATCCACAGGAAATCAACCCTAAATATTCACTGGTAGGACTGATGCTGAAGCTAAAACTCCAGTACTTTGGCCACCTAATGCAGAGAGCTGCCTCATTGGAAAAGGCCTGATGCTAGGAAAGATTGAAGGCAAAAGGAGGAGGGGCAACAGGGGATGAAATAGTTAGATAGCATCAGTGCAGTCCATGGGGTCGCGCAGAGTTGAACACAACTTAGCAACTGAACAAAGACAACAACAACAACAAGTCATTTGGAAAAATCATGTCAAAACCTGGACTTTTAAATGCAGAAAAGGAATATTTGCATTTTAGCAAATAATTGTCAGAAACCAGATAGCACCTTTAATTTACCCAGTGGTATATCAAAATGGTAACAACACATTAGATGTAACACTAGGCTAAAGATGGCTTGACCATAATTGTTCTCTTTTAAAATCCATCTATCTTCAGGTCTACATTATCTAGTTATCTTCCTCATGATCTAATTATGATTTTATTAAAGTTTTGGAGTGTCATGGATAGGTTTCCAACTCACGTATATACCTATTTAAAAAAAAAAAAACTTGGCACTTTTTCTATTTTTCATCTGTCAAGTTATATTGAATAGTACTGACCCACTCATCTCCCTGGCTTCTGATTCTACACAGTTCCTAATCCACTGTGCTAGACTTAACAATATTAATAGTACTGTGTTTCTGATTGTAGTTACAAACTCCTTGGTAGTATTTAAATTAGAATTGCTCAGTAATTATGTTCTTATACTCAGCTGATATTCAAAACCAGAAACCTACCATCAGATTGCCCCAAAAGCATTTGAAAATTCAATGATATGTGCTTACTTTCACATAAAATCACTTCATAATGAAAGGGTGGATAGAATAGTGAAGAAAAGCTGCAGCCCTTGTATAAATAATTTTATATAAATATTTTTTATACACAAACTTAAAACTAAAATGTTTACCCTATATATCAGTTTAGTTTAGCCGTTCAGTCATGTCCGACTCTTTGTGACCCCATGGACTGCAGCACGCCAGGCTTCCCTGTCCATAACCAACTCCCAAAGCTTGCTCAGACTCAGGGCCATTGAGTCGGTGATGCCATCCAACCATCTCATCCTCTGTCGCCCCCTTCTCCTCCTGCCTTCAGTCTTTCCCAGCATCAGGGTCTTTTCCAGTGAGTCAGTTGTTTGCATCAGGCGGCCAAAGTATTGGAGCTTGAGCATCAGTCCTTCCAATGAATATTCAGGATTGATTTCCTTTAGGATTGACTGGTTTGCTCTCCTTTCAGTCCAAGGGACTCTCAAGAGTCTTCTCCAACACCACAGTTCAAAAGCATCAATTCTTTGGCATTCAGCTTTCTTTATGGTCCATCTCTCACATCCATACATGATTACTGGAAAAACCATAGCTTTGACTAGATGGACCTTTGTCAGTAATGTCGCTGCTTTTTAATATTCTGTCTAGGTTTGTTAAAGCTTTTCTTCCAAGGAGCAAGTGTGTTTTAATTGCATGGCTGCAATCACCATCTGCAATGATTTTGGAGCCTGAGAAAATAGTCTCTCGCTGTTCCACTGTTTCCCCATCTATTTGCCATCAAGTGATGGGACCAGATGCCATGATCTTAGTTTTCTGAATGTTGAGAGTTAAGCCAGCTTTTTCACTGTCCTCTTTCACCTTCATCAAGAAGCTCTTTAGTTTCTTTTTGCTTTCTGCCTTAAGGATGGTGTCATCCATTTATCTGAGGTTACTGATATTTCTCCCGACAATCTTGATTCCAGCTTGTGCTTCAGCATTTCGCACGATGTACTCTGCATATAAGTTAAATAAGCAGAGTGATGGTATCCAGCCTTAACGTACTCCTTTTCCAATTTGGAACCAGTCTGTTGTTCCATGTCCAGTTCTAACTGTTGCTTCTTGACCTGCATACATATCTCTCAGGAGGCAGGAAAGGTGGTCTGATATTCCCTATATATAGTGACATTATAAAATAGAATTAAGCCTAGGAAAGTTTTAGTGTTATTTATAACGATATCTTCCAAGCACATTACTTCTTTGAAGTTCATACTCAAAGTCTTCAGTATAGAAAATTAAGCGACTGTCAAAAAATTGAATAAAAAAGAAGAAAACAGAAATGGCTATTTTTCTCCATTTTATTGTAATTAGGCAGAGATATACATGGAACAGTTTAAACAAAAGGCTGGTGTCTTACATTCAGATGGTAAACTACTGTGTTATTTTATTTTGCAAACTTTTGTATACGTTGAGCTTGAGGTTGCAATTGGTATTCTAGTTAAACAATAATGGTTTATCTTTCTTTCATATAGAAGGCATTTCATTGAAATTACATAGTAGTAAAATGTCATGTCCTAAGTCGTGTCCAACCCTTGTGACCTCATGGACTGTAGCCTGCCAGGCTCCTCTGTCCATGAGACTTTCCAGGCAAGAATACTGGAGTGGGTGGCCATTTCCTTGGGGATCTTGCCAATCCGGGGATCAAACCCTGGTCTCCTGCATTGCAAGCAGATTCATCAACTGAGCTACCAGGGAAGCCGATCTTAAGGTAGCAATTGGTATTCTACTTAAGCAATAATGGCTTATCTTTCTTCCCTTTAAAAGGCATTTCATTGAAATTATATATTGACACTCAAATCAATATTTTACATTCTAACATGGTGCCTCGAGGGCTGTTTAAATAGTTTCAGAAACATTGCTTCAGTTAATCTTCTTGTTGACATTTGTGGGAATCACTTTTGATACATTTTCTAAGAAAAGAGATGAATCTTTTAGTGCTGAAAATATAGTTTTAGTAATGTTCACATCTACTTTTAGTTAAAGATCCCTGTTACTGGGCATGGGTAAACAAAATTCACAGGTTTTTATTGGCACCTGTCACTTCTTCCCTCAACCTCAGTATATCAGTCAGCCTGTCCACAAACAAACCTGATTTTGAAACTGGACTGAATAAAAATTTTACTTCATTTCATTCAGTGGAATAGATGAATAATAAAACCATGTGAAGTCCTCTATGAACTGATCCCAGGTTTATCCCTCAACATTTTGTAGGGGATTTTACTCATTTGTTTTTGATAGTGTTGTTCAGTCAATCAGTCCTGTCCAACTCTTTGTGACCCCATGGACTGCAACACGCCAGACTTCCCAGTCCTTTACTATCTCCTTGAATTTGTTCAAATCATGTCCATTGAGTCAATGGTGGCATATTGAGTTTAACACTTTAACAGCATCATCTTTTAGGCTTTGAAAAAGTTCAGCTGGTATTCCCTCACCTCCACTAGCTTTGTTAATAGTAATGCTTCCTAAGGCCCACTTGACTTCATACTCCAGGATGTCTGGTTTTAGGTGAGTGATCACACCATTATGGTTATCCAGGTCACTAAGACCTTTTTTGAATGTTCTGTGTATTCTTGCCATCTCTTCTTAATCTCTTCTGCCTCTATTAGGTCCATACCGTTTCTGTGCTTTTTTGTGCCCATCTTTGCATGAAATTTTCCTTGGTATCTCTATTTCTCTCGAAGAGCTCACTAGTCTTTCCCATTCTATTGTTTTCCTCTATTTCTTTGCTTGTTCATTTAAGAAGGCTTTCTTATCTCTCCTTGCTATTCTTTGGAACTCTGCAGTCAGATAGATATATCGTTCCTTTTTTCCTTTGCCTTTCATTTCTCTGCTATTTGTAAGGCCTCCTCTGACAACCATTTATCCTTTTGCATTTCTTTTGCTTGGGGATGGTTTCGATCATCACCTCCTGTACACTGTTACGAACTTCTGTCCCTAGTTCTTCAGGAACTCTATCAAATCTAATCCCTTGAATCAATTTGTCACTTTCAGTGTATAATCATAAGGGATTTGATTAAGGTCATACCTGAATGGTCTAGTGGTTTTCCCTACTTTCTTCAATTTAAGTCTGAATTTGGCAACAAGAGCTCATGTTTTTAATGAAGCAGTTTCAAACTCCTTTTGGGATAATAAACATATACAAATAGCTCCTAACTCATGCGTTTCTATGCCTTAATGCCTCTCATCTGCGCCTCATTTTTTGCTACTTTTGCTTGGGGAGGAAGGTTCAGTGCACAGGTTAACTTTCTAGAGAGCTCCCTGACACCTGCTTCCCCCTTACTCCATCAGATACCCCAGCTATATGTGCATAGTATCACTGGTATTTTTTTGCATCTGTATCCCTCATGGACTCTAAATCATTTTAAGAGGGGTATACCATAGTTATTATTTTATTTCTAAGCAATAACACAATGCTTGGTGTTCATTAAGAATCTAATGTAAATGTCAGTTCAGTCATTCAGTTGCGTCCGACTCTTTGCAAAACCATGGACCGTAGCATGCCAGGCTTCCCTGTCCATCATCAGCTCTCGGAGCTTGCTCAAACTCATGTCCATTGAGTTGATGATGCCATGTAAATGTAAATGTATAAAACTTTAACCTAAGTTCTTTTAATTACACAAGTGTCTTGACTATCAGAATAACCATTGTACACTAGGCCTGATCCAGTACGAAATGAGAACACAAGTCTCACTTCAATCAAGAGAGCTAAATGTTTTTTAAATTCTACTACAAGAAAAAGAGTAAAGAAAACTTATAAGAAATTATAGTAAGAGATACGGTATCCTCAACAAATACATGAAAACCTTAGGAAAGGTTTTATATCTTCTTAAACATTACACAATTATAATTCTTCAAATGCTTAATAATGTATTCTGTGCTTGGCATCTATGTTGGTTTTGTTAAATGCCAACTTCCTGTTTCCAAAGTTAGTATTTAAAAAGACTCTCTTTCATTTATTTCAATGCACATTTACAGAGAGACTTAGGTTCACAGAGTATGATACAAAACAGGCATCTTTTATATTTTATACTACCTTCTTTCTACCCAACTACAAAGGAGAACAAATGAAAGGAAGCTCAAGGCAAAGAGTTGTAAGTTTAGTTCCTACTGGTAGATGGGTCAGTGCTGGAGAAGAAAGGAAACGGGGACAGACTGTTCAGAGGACAATCGGTCATCAAAGTGCAGATAAAGGTGCAATGGTCCAGAAGACCGCCAAAACTTCCTTCAGGTCCATTTTAGCAATGTGGGGAAATAGCATTTGCTAAGGCCTCTGCTTATATCTGGGAGAAAGTTTCCCATCCACACTTGACACCTGCCTCTAGGGAGAGCTGGATATGACTGATTCTTAATGGAAGTGTACAGGTAAGAGGAAGACAAAGCTTCATCAGATTAAAATCACCTAACTAACCGCAAGGAGATCCAACCAGTCAATCCTAAAGGAAATCAGTTATGAATATTCATTGGGAAGGACTGATGCTGAAGCTGAAACTCCAATACTTTGGCCACCTGATGCAAAGAGCTGACTCATTGGAAAAGACCCTGATGCTGGGAAAGACTGAGGGAAAGAAGAGAAGGGGGTGGTAGAAGATGAGATGTTTAGATAGCATTACCGCCACAATAGACATGAATTTGAGCAAAATCTAGGAGACAGTGGAGGACAGAGGAGACTGGCATGCTGCAGTTTATGAAGTCACAAAGAGTCAGACAGGACTTTGAACAAAAACAAGAGCAACAGCGTGTGGCTTAGGAAACTGCCCCATTAAGGAATTGATTTATAAAACAGTGTTGAACTAAAAAAAGCTAAAGAAAATCCCTTTTTGAAAAATCAGAATGTAAAAAATTGAACCTAATTTTAATACAGTGACTGAAAATCAGAATCTATTTATCAATTAACAAATATTAATGAACTTTTTTGGACATAGTTCCCACTTTCTCAAATCTTGCTGCTAGGACAGAGAATAGTTTAGAAGGATGTGATATAAAGGAGCCATTATAAACACTTAAGGGGTTAATTTTTTTTTAAATAAATTAAGAATGTTCCAAGCAGAAGCAATAGGATGTTTAGAGATTTCAAGCTAAAACTGACCATGTCTCAAAGTGTTAGAAAAAAAATTCTATTAGAACTGTAGCAGACTTAAAAATTGGGAGAGTGGTATGAAGTGAGTCTGGAAAGGTTGGCAGGGGCATAAGTATACAGGGATTTTTGGTTCAAATTTATGTGCTAAATATGCTCAAATTTAACAGTGTTTTAATAGCATTTAGACTTTACAACTGTAAAACAAAACAAAACAAAACCACTGAAAACAAATAAGGATACAGAAATGTAGTTGAGAGGTAAAATCATGTAATTATAATTTCAGTTTTTCATTACTTTCTACTGAGCTTTTGGTTTTGAATGCCTAGTCATCAACTTCCAAGATAAACCAGATTGAAGGAAAAAAAAGTTGTCAACTTCCAAGATAAATCATATTGAAAGTACGACCATGCATTGGTCTACTAAGATATTATCACAGGTATGGATCCTGGTATATGTCTATGTTCATATAAGGAAACCTATGTATAATTACATACTATATTAATAGACTTGGGTGTACATATGATGGGTGTACTTATGACAGATGGCTAATGGTCTCAGGTGAATGAGACTTAAAAGAATACCAGTCACCAAGTGTTACCCTTTTAGCATTAAGAGAGAAGAAGGAAACTACTATTCAGAGACCGGCTAAAAATGAAGCAAGAGAAGGCAAATGAATAGAAAACATGTACAGTGATCCCTCCACTCCTTTCCTTAGCAGGTGATGACTCATCTTTCCCTGGACAGAGCCCATTTTTTCCATTTCCCATCAGTTTTTCTGAGTGAAATTCCTGTGTCCTTTGTTCTCAGAAATAAGAAACAAACTTTATCTAGCTTTAAGCACTCATCAGACCTTTTTAGTGTCATGACAGAGTCATCTGCTATTCTGCTCCTTCTTATACTTTTATAGCTCTTAGCTAGCTCAGGCTTCTCTAAATTTCAGACTGTGAGAAAAAATGGAAATTTCTCTAGGTATCAACCTTGGCTATTTCTTGACATTCCTATGAGAAGTTTCTGGACTATATAATGTCTCAGCTTTCTTCCAATAAAACCAACTGGGGCACTTCATACACAGTGGAGAATAATCACCATTTTTAGGTTTGGGATACACTGAATTGCTTGGGATCCTAAGGACTATCTAACACCCAAATCCCTTCTATCATAATGAGTCACAAGTGGACTTTTAATTTTCAGTTTAGCACTTAGCTTTATTAAATTTATCAGTCAATTGTCTAATATTTAGAAGAAGAGCATTTGCTCTATGTGTTACCAGAATGGCCACTAGACTCTTGATCAAAACTCACCAACTCCTCCTTTAGACAGGAACCAACATACATCTCTAAGTCACAGAGTCTGAACCCAAAGGAAATTATAGGAAGAGAAAGACAGAAACAGAATAGAATCAGCTGAAACCAAAATGTCCACAAATATGACCTCCAACAGACCCTGAGCATCACTCTATTCTGATTTTACTGTATTAACACACGGCGTGAGACCCCTACAAGTGACCATGACTGGATATCAGAGACCAAAACGGATAGAAAATGGATTCACCCCATTTTTAGGGAAGCCCTGCTTCTTTCCCAGAAAACTAATACATGTGCCTCCCCATCATTTGTCCCACTCTTACCCGCACTGTGCTGTCCCTTAAAAGCAAATTGCTCTCACCATTACAGCCAGAAGTTGATTTGTAACTTGTTTCCACTTCTTCATGCTCTGGCCATTGAATAAAGCTTGTGCTGCTTCAGTCTCAGCCTTCATTTCATTTTGGGTGAGTGAACTCAGATGGAAAAAGAACCTTCACTACCAAGGCCTTAGCCAGGCTAGGGCCTGAGCAGGGGTCCGTACGACTTAATTTGGTAATGTATGTTACGGTTGTTCAATCACTAAATCATGTCCAACTCTGCTATAAGGTATGCATAGCAGTGATTCAGGGGAATTCCTTTAAAATAATCAGGTAATTCTGTACAGGATCACAAAATGCATATGTCCGTAAGTTACTCCTTTCATAGAATCTTCTCAAGAAGTAACACTTATTCTGCTAATACAACTGTTACTTAAAAGGTATTTTTGAACCATTTGTTTGAAGATGTATTTGAATTAGTTTATAATCTAATGTTTGCACAGTTATAGTGAATATAGAGCAGTAGATAAAAGATTGATAAGTTCACCCCAGTTTAAAGTAGGAAAAAAATCACTTCAATAGAGATTGACTAAGGAATGGCAGAGCATCTGCTCCACACATGGCCACCAGCTCACTGCTTTAAGGGAATATCTTTAATGTAATCTGCTCATTATAAAAATGTATATAACAAAATATGTGCACTCATGAATCACTTCCTTCACAGGATTATCTAGGTAAGCACATAGTAACATCGTGATTGCTAAAATATTCTTAAATTAGTCACTTGGTGTGCCTTGAGACTCAGTTTACAAGTAATGTGAAAGACAATCTCATTTTTGTTTGGTCATAGTTAATGCAGGATACAAATGAAAAGATAGGTCCTAATATAATTCAGAGCTAAGACATAGCATTTCAATACAGATTGGCCAAGAAACTATCTAAGGAAGAAGTAAGATTTAAACTAGACCTTGAATACAAGTATCATTTGGAGATGTATAGAGAGGCAAAGATAGCAGTCTATGCAGGCAGCTCTGTAAAGAAATTCATCAACACAGGACAACTCAGATTCTGCTCAGGAAAGAGTAAGTAGATATAACTGAAAACAAAGATGCAGAGGAAGACAGAAACAAAATTAGGCTAATAGTTTGTACCAAATTGTGGAGAGTGCTGAGCTCATATGAGTTTTAATTAGCACGATGCCACTGGTAGCCCTAAACCACATTCAAACGCCATTTTTATCATTTTGCTGTAAGCCTTTCCATTAACAGTTTTGTGTGGCTCTTTGTTTGGCATTATTTCGGTCATGGTGCTGCTTTCACTAGCTAATATAAGCAAGATATCTATTAAAGATTTGTTTTTAATTTCCTGCAGCATTTCTATTTTAATTTTTTAGATATTTATAGTTACAAGTATTTGACGAAGACCCTATTCCCTTCAGAATATCAGAATAGGAGAAGTATGAAGAACAAGTGACTTCATTCATTAAAATGCTTAATGTGAAAAAGCCTGTTTCCCCAAAAGAGCTGCATAAAAGGCCACTGTGTAGATTATGCAATCTCGCAAGAAGAAAAGACTGTTTTTCACCAAAGCTAGGTATGTTGGAGTTTTCTTCTCGTTCATTCTTCATTCTTTACTTGTATGGTTTCTTTATTCTCCTTGTTTTACATTGTTTACTGTTTCTTCTTGTCTTGACTTCTATTCCACTAACTTGTCCTTAAGCCTCAAAATCTTCCACCTATGTGCTGAGTGTTAAGAGTGCTCACGACTGGAGAGAAGGAGTTCTGCTAAGAAGATATTTTAATAGTTTGAATTGAAGGTGATAGAGTGCTGACTTGGAAACATGGTAGAAGGGACAGAGTGAAAACAGATTATTCTAGTGAAGTCAGCCCTTCCCTAGTGGCTCAGACGGTGAAGAATCTGCCTGCAATGCAGATCAAACTGGGAGACCCATAGTTGATCCCTGGGTCAGGAAGAATCCCCTGGAGAAGGGAGTGGCTACCCACTCCAATATTCTTGCCTGGAGAATTCCATGGACAGAGGAGCCTGGTGGGCTACAGTACATGCGGTTGCAGAGAGTCAGACACTCCTGATCGACTAACACCCTCTTTTCACTAGTAATGTTATGGGAGGAAAATTAACAGGATATTGTGCTTACTTGAAGGTGAGGAGTGAAATTTAGTCTCTGAGGATTAGAATGTGTAATATATGCAATGTTTTCTTCAGCTAGTGTTCAAAAATATTGGTTATAATTTAAATACTATTTATACAATGGTGTTCTGTCCATTACAGGAATCAAATTTTGTGTAATTTTATGAAATTTATTTCCTCTAAGTCTGTATTTGTTTCTAATACATATTTTTAAACATTCTTCATTATGTGAATGGTTTGATGAATTCTTACAATAATGCTTATTAGCTGTCTTTATCGAGGTATCACTAGACTGGCAAGAGCTTCTTCTTTTTGTGGAGCTTGAGAGTTTCTCTCTATAATTACTTGTGTTACTTATCATTACTTTCTTTTCATCTTCTCTCATTACTTTCTTACTTCTCAGGTGGCAATGACAGGGATTTAATTCTAACTGGATCGAAACTGAAACCAGATCTTTTCTTTCACATGTTATGGGCCCCATTTCATACCAATTGTTACTGACTTTGGTGGATGTGGGGGGGGTGGGGTATATTTTGAACCCCTTGCTTGGTGAGCTACAAAAATACAGTAAGAGAAATTTTACAAAAAAAAAAAAAAATTTTATGAAGAAATAACAGCAGTCCACCTGGGTTGGATTCCTGGGTCAGGAAGATCTGCTGGAGAAGGGATAGGTTACCCACTCCAGTATTCTTGGGCTTCCCTTGTAGCTAAGATGGTAAAAAATCTGCCTTGATGCGGGAGACCTGGGTTTGATCTCTGGGTTGGGAAGATTCCCTGCAGAAGGGAAAGGCTACCCACTCCAGTATTCTGGCCTGGAGAATTCCATGGACTGTATAGACCATGGGGTCACAAAGAGTCAGACACAACTAAGCACCTTTCACTTTCACTTTCATATCCTGTAGGATACCTATAAACAAAGATTTCTTTCTGCTTCAGTCTTTACCAAAGTGGCTAAGCTGCCATAACTTAAAAGTGGGGTCTGTAAAATGCTCTGGAATAGCAGAAATAAGCCTGTTTCTTATACTGGAAAGTTTTCATTTTAAATGGCTTTTTAAATTACCTCCCCCTTTTCTTCTTTTAATAGCAATATTTTCTGTCTCTCATCTGTATTTTTAAGTGTTAACCCACAAATTGAATGCAGCCTGTACTTGGCAAATAGGTATTAAATACTTTTTCCTGGAAAATGTGTTTGCTCATTAAATTTGACAGTCATTGGTAAATGTGGTAAATGCTGTCAGTGCCAAGAACTCTCTGGCATGGCTGCAGCTACAGGCCATTATTTTAATTGCCTTTAACCTATAATCAATATTTACTGCTTACCATAGAAAGAGACTGCATAGCTAAGCAGTATAAGAAGTGAGTTTATTCTTCTGAACCTTAAATTCTGCTTTTATACCTAAAAGATAATATTAAATGCTTCCTCCGGGTACTATCGTCTGTATCAAAACTGTTTCCTACCACTTATTTTGTAAAATATTCACTTATTTTGTAAAATATTTGACATCAGTCAAATCATGTCTATTAGAAATGAAACAGTTGAATTTATAGCTGTGTGAATCCAAAATTCTGCTTTATCATGGAGTTATCTACATCACTCTCATTTTGTCATTGGAAAAAGTTTCTAAATTTTAATAGAAATTTGCGGAATGCATGATTTTAAGCATAAAATCACCGTTATTTACTCTGGGAATTTGGAAAAGAACTAAGCCTACAGGTAAAAATCAAGAGATCCTAATTGGAAAGAGGTAGAATGCAAAGGCAAGCTGCGATTCACGGGATCGCAGAGTCGGACACGACTGAGAGACTGAACTGAACTGAACTGAGAATGCAAAGGCTAGGAGAATGCTTTGATTCTTTAAATATGTGAGTTAACGATGGGGCACCATCGAAGATTATTAAACTGAGGTGTGGCATATAAATGTCACTGTGAAATGATCACTCTGATGACAATGTGGAGACTAAAATGGTAGAGTCAGGATAAGTGGGGTTTAGCATAAATAATAAATATAGCAATTAAAATAAATATAGCAATTATGTACATCAGGAATATAATAAGAGTTTGTGTGTGGCTGTGTACATACATAGGCACTTGAATCTTCATTGGAGACATTTTATAAAAGCAAATATTGGGAAAGGGTTAATTTTCAAAAGTCAGGGATTGGTAAAATAAATATATTACCCTCCATGATAATGAAACGGTTGAATTTGCTTTCTAAGAAGTGTTTTTAGTACACATTGTTCATGGTACACAGTTGACATAATGTTTTTGACACACTATGTGAAAAATTGCATAAATATATATATATATATGACACATTTTTACACATCTGGATGTAAATATTAAATATCTCAAAATATTCAAAGTATAGTTGATTGATTTTCTCCTTTTATTTAAATTTATTTTCTAAATTTCTATAGCCAATGAACACTGTATGTAAAAATTGTTGCAAATATCCACATGAAAAAATATTATGCAGCACTATGGATGTGGTCATGAAATTTGAAAGAAGGGCACAATATTAGGGGTTGATGTTAAATTTAACTGGAATTTGATGACACTGAGTTTATCTAGAACTCTTCAAGAGTTTGACAAATGTCACCACCAATGAACATCTACAGGGTAGTCATTTCTCAAATAATAACTTTATATGTATCATAACCTTAATTCATGGAAGAGGAAATATGTGAAGAAATAAAATTGCTTAACTACTTTATAATCAAAACACTTTTGTATGATAGTGTCTTATAGTATAGTCTCTAAAGACAAGTGATAATTATATTGGGCAAGAATAATCTACCATTAGAAAACCATTGAAATTCTCAGCTACAAAAAATTATCGTCTTTTTCCAAATAAAATTTAAACTCCCTTATATTCTAAAAGAAAATATTTCCTGTTAAAATGAATGATGAATTAAGTGAAAATGTATGGCATCAGCCAAACATCATATATTGTTTTTGTTGTTGTTCAGCATCCTGCCCAGCATTTCATGTGATGTACCCTGCATAGAAGTTAAATAAGCAGGGTGCATTATATAGCCTTGTCATACTTCTTTCCCAACTTTGAACCAGTCTGTTTCTCCATGTCTGGTTCTAACTGTTGCTGCATACAGGTTTCTCAGAAGACAGGTAGAGTAGTCTGGTACTCTCATCTCTTTAAGAATTTCCCACACTTTGGTGTGATCCACATAATCAATGAAGTAGAAGTAGATAGATGCTTTTCTGGAATTCCCTTGCATTCTCCGTGATCCAACAAATGTTGCCAATTTGGTCTCTGGTTTCTCCACCTTTTCTAAACCCAGCTTGTACATCTGGAAGCTCTTGGTTCATGTACTGCTGAAGCCTACCTTGAAAGATTGTGAGCGTTACTTTGCTAGTATGTGAGAGGAGTGCAGTTATGTGGTAGCTGGAACATTCTTTGGCATTGCCCTTCTTTTAGATTGGAATGAAAGTGACATTTTCCAGTCCTAAGCCCTTTGCTGAGTTTTCCAAATTTGCTAACATATTGAGTGCAACAGCATAGTCTTTCAGGATTGCAAACAGCTCACCTGGAATTCAGTCACCTCCACTAGCTTTGTTTGTAGCAATTCTTCTTAGGCCTGCTTGACTTCACAGTTCAGTATGTCTGGCTCTAGGTGAGTGACCACACCACTGTAGTTATCAGGAACATTAGAACCTCTTTTGTATCGTTCTTCTTGTATTCTTGCCACCTCTTTTTAATCTCTTCTGCTTGTATAGGTCAATATTAATTCTGTCCTTTATTATGTCCATCTTTGCATGAAATATTCCCTTAACATCTCCGATTATCTTGAAGAGCTCTCTGGTCTTTCCTATTCTATTGTTTTCTTCTATTCCTTTGCCTTATTCACTTAAGAAGACTTTCCTATCTTTCCTTGCTATTCTCTGAAACTCTTCATTCAGATGGGTGTATCTTTACCTTTCTCCCTTGCTATTCACTTCTCTTCTTTTCTCAGCTATTGTAAAGCTTCCTCAAACAAACACTTAGCCTTTTTGCATTTCTTTTCCTTAGAGATCATTTTGATCACTACCTCCTGTACAATATTATGAACCTCTGTCCATATTTCTTTAGTCACTCTGTCTACCAGATCTAACCCCTTGAATCTATTTATCACCTCCACTCTATAATAATAAGGGACTTGATTTAGGTCATACCTGAATTGTCTAGTGGTTTTCCCTACTTTTTGCCATTTCAGCCTAAATTTTGCAATAAGGAGCTCATGATCTGAGCCACAGTCAGCTCCTGGTCTTGTTTTTGTTGACTGTATATAGTTTCTCCATCTTTGGCTGCAAAGAACATAATCAGTATGACTTCAGAGTTGATCATCTTGTGATGTCCATGTGTACCTCTTTTGCATTGTTGGGAAAAGGTGTTTGCTATAACCAGCATGTCCTCTTGACAAAGCTCTGTTGGCCTTTGCCTGCTTCGTTTTGTGCTCCAAGGCCAAAGTTGCCTATTATTCTGGTTATCTCTTGAATCCCTACTTGTGCATTCCAGTCCTCTATGATAAAAGGGACATCTTTATGTTGTTGTTGTTGTTAGTTCCAGATAGTGTTATAGGTCTTCACAGAACCATCAACTTTAGCTTCTTAGGCATCAGTGCTTGGGGCATAGACTTGGATTACTGTGATGTTGAATGGTTTGCCTTGGAAATGAACCAAGATCATTCTGTCATTTCTGAGACTGTATTTAAGTACTGCATTTTGAAATCTTTTGTTGACTATGAAGGCTGCTGCATTTCTTCTAAGGAATTCTTGTCCACAGTAATTTATATAATGGTCCTCTGAATTAAATTTGCCCGTTCTCATCCAAGGGCTTCCCTCATAGCTCAGTCAGTAAAGAGTCTGACTTCAATGCAGGAGACCTGGGTTTGATCCCTGGGTTGGGAAGATCCCCTGGAGAAAGAAATGGCAACCTACTCCGGTGTTCTTGCCTGGAGAATCCCGTGGATGGAGGAGCCTGGCAGTACAGTCTGTAGGGTCGCAAGAGTCAGATACGACTGAGCAACTAATGCACAGCATGCACACAGAGCATATTCCCATCCATTATAGTTCACTGATTCCTGTGAGGTCGATGTCCAGTCTTGCCATCTCCTGCTTGACCACATCCAGTTTACCTTGACTCCTGAGCCTTTCATTCCAGGTTCCTCTGCAATATCACCCTTTACAGCTTCGGAGTTTACCTTCACTCTCAGACACATCCACAGCAAAGCATCATTTCTGCTTTGGCCCAGCCCCTTCATACTTACTGGATCTATTAGTAATTGCCCTCTGTTCTTCCCCAGTAGCATATTGGGCACCTTCCAACCTGAGGAGGGGCTGATCTTCTGGCATCATATCTTTTTGCCTTTTCATACCGTCCCCAAGGTTCGCGCAGCAAGAATTCTGGAGTGGGTTACCATTTCTTTCTTCAGTGAACCATGTTTTATCAGAACTCTTCACTATGACCCGTCCATCTTGAGTGGTCCTCAATAGCATGGCTCATAGCTTCATTGAGTTATGCAAGCCCCTTGACCACGATAAAGCTGTGACCCATGAAGAGGCATGTATAATTAGTGTGAATGAAGGCTAAGTCACTTCAGTCATGTCTGACTCATCGTGACCATATGCACTGTAGCCCACCAGGTTCCTCCCTCCATGGGATTCTCCAGGCAAGAATCCTGGAGTGGGTTGCCATGCCCTCCTCCAGGGCATCTTCTGGACTCAGGGGTTGAACCTACGTCTCCTATGGCTCCTGCACTGCCAGCAGATTCTTTACCTCTGAGCCACCAGAGACGCCCCAGACTTACTATAAAAGATGTGTTTTCTCAGTCCAGGACAAAATGCACCAAGCAGTGTATTATGATTTATTTCATTCAAAAAATACTTTTCATTATCTGTCTTGTGCACTGTGTTAAGCCCGAAGAATCTATGAAGCTTATGAAGTGTACTGTAATTTCAAGGAGGTAATAGTCAAACAGATGAAATGACATATGTAGTGACAATCAGAAAGCAAGGTAAATATAACAAAGCAGTTATAATAACAATAGAAATCATATAGACAACAAGTTTCACTGAATAAGAAGCAAAATTCCTTAAGTCCTAGATTTTCATGAGAAGCTGGGACTAATACCATAGGTATTGAGTACCCTCCCATTTCAGACTGACTGTAGATGCAAGACTTACTGAGAAATTATGAGATCTGTTTTGCCATCTTTAGCCCACCATGTTCTTATATAAAAAGGGGAACCCACTTAATTGAATGGAAAATTTTCAGCTATAAGGGAGATTATATAGAAGAGGTTTTTGAGAAACTGAAAGAAGTTTCTCAATCACTTTCTCAATTATGAAATATGTAATTGGCAACTGATAGCTATCCAGAAACACTGACAGATCACCTCCTCAGCAGTCCTAGGTCTTGGGTGAGTAGGAGTAAGAATCTAGACATATAAATAATTTTAATTGTCCCAAGAAAATGTTAATTTCTAATTTTCACTATGGAGTGTGTCTTAGTAGTGCCAAAACCAACTGACTGCTGATGGCTTCAAAATATAGCTTCATTTAGTAGATATAAAATTTATAACTACATGGATCACATAATTAGATCCTTAGAAGTTTAAGCTGTATGACACATGATGACACAAATAATAAATATATTAAATTTCAGAATAATAGTTTGGTGACATGTACAGTTAGATGATTGTTTTCAAAATAAGCTTTACTCTCCCAGGTTATACTTATTTTATTATAACAAGCAATCACAAGAATTTGAGGAGAAATCTATTTATTTTTAGCAGAATGGGGTAAAATGCTGTCATCATGCATTTCAAATTAGAGAAAGGGAAGCTGAATTATACACTACATATTATTGAGATAAATAGCTCACTATTTAGATAAAAATAAAGAAAAACTCTTACCTTATTATTTGTAACATCCAAATTGGTCAAATGGGTTAAATACTTAAATATAAAAATAATGCAAGAAACCATTCAAGGGTTTAATTTTTTGAAAGTATACTAAGAATTAGGAAGACCTAGTATAGTAATAAATTCAGACCACGTAATGGATAAGCCTGAAAATATAAATATCTTAAAGTATCTTTATGGGACACACACCAAGTCACATGCACAGAAAAAGGTGTTCTACATCCCTGGTAGATAGGCAGTCTCTAAGGTGGCTCCTAATGATTCTTATCCTTGGGTATTTTCCTCCTCTTAAGTATGGGCTGGATCTGGTAACAGTTCCTGACAAATAGGAAAAGCAAAAATGATGTATGTTATCACCGTGATTAAGAACTGTAGCTTCCTTTCTCTGGCTTCAGCATCCTTGGATGACCTGCTGCCATGTCAAGGGGATACTCAGGGTGTGGGTGGAGAGATCTATATGGAAAAGATACAAGACCTGCCAGCAAACACACAAGCACTATTGGAAGGGGACTTGCCCCCAACTGAGCTCTGAGATGACTGTAGCCCCTGCCAAAACTTTGATGACGCCCTGCCTGAGAGCCTGAGCCTGAGGCTCCCAGCTAAGCTACACCTGCTGTCCGTATCACTGTTTCCACAGAAACTGTGAGATAATAAATGCTTGTTGTTCTGAGCTGCCAAGTTTGGGGATGATTTGTTACACAGCAATAGATAATTAAATAGCCTCATAATTCTTAAAACATAAGATATTAGAAATAATTATTCACACAACATATTGACAAAGATTGAAGGTTAATGATGCCCATTCTTGACAATGTGTGGGAAAAAAAAAATACTCATGCTATTTATACAGATTGGTTCATTTTTAAAGGGAAAAGCCCCCTCCCTCTTGAAACTCGCTCCCATCTCCCTCCCCATCCCACCCCTCTAGGTTGTTACAGAGCCCCTGCTTGAGTCCCCTGGGTCATACAGAAAACTCCCATTGGCTGTCATTTTACATGTGGTCATGTAAATTTCCGTGTTACTCTTTCTGTACATCTCACCCTCTTCTTCTGCCCCACCCCCGCCATGACCATAAGTCTATTCCCTATGTCTGTGTCTCCATTGCTTCCCTATAAGTAATTTCACCAGTACCATCTTTCTAGATTTCATATATATGCACTAGTAGACAATACGTATCATTCTCTTTCTCTTTCTGACTCCCTTCACTCTGTATAATAGGCTCTAGGTTCATCCACCTCATTAGAACTGACTCTAATCGGTTCCTTTTCATGGCTGAGTAGTATTCCATTGTGTTTATGTACCACAGCTTCTTTATCCATTCATCTGTGGATGGACATCTAGGATGCTTCCATGTTCTAGCTATTGTAAATAGTGCTGCAATGAACATTGGGGTACATGTGTCTTTTACAGTTTTGGTTTCCTTGGGGTATATGCCTAGGAGTGGGATTGCTAGGTCATATGGTGGTTTTATTCCTAGTTTTTTAAGGAAGCTCCATACTGTCTCCAATAGGAGCTGTATCAATTTACATTCCCACCAACAATGCAAGAGGCTTCCATTTTCTCCACAATACCTCCAGCATTTATTATTTGTAGAATTTCTGATGATGGCCATTCTGACTGGTGTGAGGTGGTATCTCATTGTAGCTTTGATTTGCATTTCTCTAATAATGAGTGATGCTGAGCATCTTTTCATGTCTAATTAGGTCTTTTGTGTTTCCAAATAATTGTGAAATTTTTTGTTCTAGTTCTGTGAAAAATGACATTGGTAATTTGATATGGATCACATTGAATCTGTAGGCTGCATTTCATAGTATAGTCCTTTTCACAATATTGATTCTTTCAAACCAGGAACGTGGAATATCTCTCCATCAATTTATGTCATCTTTGATTTCTTTCAGCAGTGTCTTATAACTTTCTGTATATAGTTCCTTTGTCTCCTTAGGTAGGTTTATTCCTAGATATTTTATTCTTTTTGTTGCAATGGTGAATGAAATTGATCCCTTAATTTCTCTTTATGATTTTTTATTGTGAGCATATAGGAATGCAAGTGATTTCTGTGTGTTGATTTTGTATCCTCTGACTTTGCTAAATTCACTGATTAGCTCTAGTAATTTTCTGATAGTAACTTTAGGGTTTTCTATGTATAGTGTCATATTATCTGCAACAGTGAGAGTTTTAATTCTTCTTTTCCAATCCATATTCCTGTTGTTTCTTTTTCCTCTTTGATTACCATAGCTAGGACTTCCAAAACCATGTTGAATAATAGAAGTGAGTGTAGGCACCCTTGTCTTGTTGCCGATCTTAAAGCGAATGCTTTCAGTTTTTCACCACTGAGAATGTTTGCTGTGGGTTTATCATATATAGTCTTTACTATGTTGAGGTAGGTTCCTTCTATGACCATATTTTGAAGTTTTTATCATAAATGTGTGCTTAATTTCATCAAATGCTTTTTCTGCATCTATTGTGATGATCATATGACTTTTATCTTTCAATTTGTATCTTTACTATGATTACTCTGAATTCTTTTTCAAGTAGATTGCCTATTTCTGCTCCATATATTTGGTCTTTTGGATTTTTATAGTTTTCCCTTATCTGCTGCATGTTTCTCTGTCTTTTCATTTTGTTTGATTTACTATAATTGGTATATCCTTTCTGCGGGTTGCAAGGTCATAGTTACTCTTACTTGTGGAGTTTGCCCCAGTGGGTTGGGAGGGCCAGTGCCTTGTGAAGGTTATCTGGTTGCTGGGATTCTGGTCTGTGTTCTTGTGGGCATAGCCAATCTTTTCTCTCTGAAAGGCAGTGCTGATCTCAGTGGTGAGTTTTGCAGTGTCCCTGGGCTTGGGATGCCTTTGGGCACCCTGTCTGCTAATGGGCAGGATTGTGCTTTTGTTTCATTGACTGTTTGGCATGACGCATCCACCACTGCAGCTGGCTGACTTTCTGGTAGGGTCTCGTCTTTGTGTTGAGATGAAGACTTTTGGGAGTGCTCTCGTCCATTAACGTTTCAAGGGATCGGGAGTTCTCTCGTGGTCCAATGTCCTGGAATCAGGTCTCCCACCTCAGAGGTTCAGTTCTAATTCTTTACTGTAGCCCCAAGACTCCCTAAGCCACAGAGCATAGTAGAGATAGAGAAAAAAAGAGATAGAGGGTAAAAAAAAAGATGAAGTCAACCAAAACAAACAAACAAAAAAGAATGGATAGACAAACTCCCAAGAAAAAATAGTATAAAATAAAATAAAACCACACAACAGACAAGAACACCCAAAGAAACTCACTTTCACAAAAAGAAAAGAAGAGAGAGAAAAGTGAAAATAAATAAATAAAAACAGGAACCAGAAAAGAAGAGATTATATGAGCCAATAAGCAAAACATCCATATGTGAAAATAAATCCGAAAAACTAGACTAGCAAAACTACAAAATCGAAAACATGGGGGGGGGGGATATAATATTTTTAAAAAGAGCAGTATGAAAATTTAGAAAATAGAATAAAATAAATTTATTTAAAAATAAGAGTTTTTTAAAAAGCAAAAATTAAGCTGAAAATGAAAATTAAAGGAATAATAAAGAATAACAATAGAACAATATAAAAAAGAAAAAGACAGTGCGTGTGTGTGTGCATGTACACAAGGAGAGAGAGGGCGAGGCAGTAAGAAGAATGTCTTCCCGAGTCCTCCATAGTCCTCGACACACAGCGAGCATCCGACTGTCTGCTTACCAAGGAGGTCCTCCGATAGTTCTCGGAAGGCCTCTGGACCTGGGAACTGTGAGGTCACTTCAGACTAAAATATGGCTTTAATTCAACCTGTACTTACTTCCAAGGTCCGCAGTCTCAGGCTAACTGTGGTAGGGTAAACTGCTGCATCCCTGACTCCAAGAGTGAATTCCGTTCCTCTTCCTTGGTCACACAGTCCCTGGTGTGTGACAGCTCAGGTGTTTTGGCCTTGCCTCTGCGTGTTGGCTAAACATTTACGAGTTAATGAGCTACCTAATGCTGAGGTGCTTTCCGTTGTAGATATAGATTGCTATATCTGTCCCTTTAAATGTTAAAAGAAAGGCGTGTGTTACTCCCTCAGCTGTGTCTAACCCTTTGTGATCCCATGGACTGTGGCCCGCCAGGCTCCTCTCTCCATGGGATTCTCCGGGCAAGAATACTGGAGTGGGTTGCCACTCCCTTCTCCAAAAGAAAGGCAATCTTGTAATAATCTCACAAAATTAATAATAGACTATTTCTAAAGGCTCTGTGGCACCTCACATATTTTAAGACATGAAAATAGAGTTTCTACCCCCAACCAGTTCAAAGTATCCAAGAAAACTGTGATGGTAGTTTAGTTGCTAAATCGTGTCCAACTCTTGTGATCCCGTAGACTGTAGCATGTCAGGCTCCTCTGTCCATGGGATTCTCCAGGCAAGCATAATGGAGTGGGTTGCCATTTCAAGTCACCGAAATAGTAACAAAACCAGATCAATCATGGCGAAGTCATAGAAACTCATGTAGCATAGGAAAAAGGAAAATCAATGTATGACAAAACCCACTACAATATTGTAAAGTAATTAGCCTCCAACTAATAAAAATAAATGGAAAAAAAAAAACAACTGTTTCTTGAGGTGAACTTATATATAAGCTTGAAACATTAATCGTATTAGCAGAGTCTGCAAGAAAAGGTAGGGGTGCACTGGGTACATAAATAGTCTGAAAAGTTCCCCTGAGCTTACTGTATATATTCAGCCGATTTCCCCATACCAGGAAGCGGTGTCTTACCTACCCACATATGTACCCCTTTATTGAAAATTTTTATTTTAAAATCTTAAATGTTCACATTGCTATTTTAAAATAGATAACCAACAAGGACCTACTGTATAGCACGGGAGATGTTTCTCAGTACTCTGTAATACCTAAATGGGAAAGGAATTTGAAAAAGAATTGACACATGTATATGGAAAACTGAATCACTTTGCTATACACCTGAAACTAACACAACATTGTTAGTCGGACATGACTTAGTGACTGAACAGCAACAAAAAATGACACAGGTGGTGAAAAATAAAAATAAATCAAGGATGCATCCACAATTTCTGGTTTTAATAACTAGATGGAGGGGAGCACCATTTATTGAAATACAGTGTATGTTGGTTGCTCTTTATAATCATTAAATCAGTATGTATACATCTTGGAGGCCATAGGACTCATCAGTTGAAGGGTGCAATATTCAAATATCTCAGGTTTAAAGTCTACTTGCTTACATAGAAATCCCACTTCTTTGTAGTAACTTCTAGAAATTCTGAAAGAACTGTGTGTACGTGTTTATGTATGTATAACTATAGTCATTAAACTATCTAGGACTCTGATCCATATTATCTTTTTTGCGTTTTAGTGTATGATTTGAAGGTTCTGTCTCCAATAGTAGAAGTCCCAGTTTTCTTGTTACATTAAGATAACCTACACATACATTGAAGCCATCACTCTGTCTATCATAGAATATTACTATGAAGCCCAGCTCATTTGCCTTCTTCCATCTCCTCTTGTTCCCAATAAATCCATTTTCTGCAGGGTTGTTTTGTAAAATGCAATTCTGATTTTGACTTCATTTTTATGGCTATTTTATGCTTTCTCATTTTTCTCAAAATAAAAGCCAATGTCTTTAACCTGGACCTGAATGATTTAGGCTCTTCATTCCTTATCAGTCTTGGGGAAGCCTTGCTAGCCTACTGGCCACAAAGATAAGATGAATTTCAGTAGTCCACATCCTCAGAGTACTCTGTTTCTATTCTTTAGGATCATGTCACACCAATAATTAATCATTTATGTCATAATGTATGTGATTTTTTTAAGTCATTATTTATTTGATGTCCATCTTCCCTATTAAGCTATAAGCTGTTCATAAACCTGATTGCTTACCTATGTTTCTGCCCAAAAGCATTCCCAGTGCCAAGGCAATGCCTGTATTTATGAGATAGAAGAGAAAGAAAAAAAAAAAAAGGAAGAAGAATATTTCAAATCTCCCCAAAGTAGCTTTTACAATGAGGGTTTGCTTCCACCTAATGCATTTGCACTTTCCAACAGGAAAAAAAGTTGTACTAAAGAAATTCTTTTAAAATTTAAGTAGATTTTATATCCTTTCTAGGAAATTCATTTGAATATTCACACCTTCTCTTGCCAATATGTCTCAAAGTCACACATTGAGGAAAAAATCTGAGAAAATTCTGAGAACAGCTGGTTAGCATATTTCTTGATTAAAAAAAAATTGCATAAGAAATAAGTAAAGTCATGAAGATCAGACCTAGGTATCTCCTCAAAAAAGAGAACCCGAGTATAACCCTTTCATTTAGCTTTCTCTAAAGAAATGGCCACATGAGAAATTCTAGAGAAATCTTAGGTAAAGGTTAGATGCTTTCAGGAGGCCTCAGTTCCTGTCCCATTGTTCATAAGCAAGCCCAAATTGAGGTTGCTGAAAGCCATTCAAGCTTAGTGCAATCTGACAACCACTCCAAAGAATGGAGTGTGTATACCCGGGAGGGAAAAGGTAAGTTGTTACTGTGCTATGTTCAAATGTCAATACTATGCTTCCGGTTTCTTTGGTTTTTATCACTAATCAGGGCAATTTGAAAGCAGAAAATGAGTAAGAAGGAAGGCACCTTTTAGGTAGATGATTCGAACATCACTAACGAAATCATTTCAAGTCTATTAAGAATAATACAATAAAGATATTAAAAGTTAAACAGTGGCTCTCATCTCACTTGCACTATCTGAACAGATATAAAAAATAAAACGCCTGAAAAACATAAGGCAAATGATTTCTGACACATTAGGCTATCCAGCATAAAAATATATGTTGCTATATGGAAACAGGTCAAAAAGAAATCAAGCTAAAACTGTTAAAGTGAGGATAACATGTATATTTGCTTTCTAGGGCTGCCCCAACAATGTACGACAGACTAGGATGCTTAAAGTACAAGAACTCATTTTCTCATAGTTTTGGAGGCTAGAAGTCCGAGACCACGTTGGGACAAGACTGGTTTCTCCTGAGGTCTTCTTATCTTGTAGATAGAATCTTCTTTCATTGTCTTTAAATGGTCTCCTCTCTGTATCTGCATCTCAATCTCTTTATAAGGATGCCAGGTATATTGGAATTGAGCCCATCAATATTATCTCATTTTATCTTAACTACCTCTTTAGAGGCCCTAACTCCAAAGAGAGTCACATTCTGGATGTTACAATTTCAGCATATGAATTTTGAAGGTACACAATTCAGCCCATAACATGTCTGTTAAAAAATAATCTCATATTTTTTCTTCTGCTTCCTATTTGCTAATTTTTTTAATTGAGATATAATCCACATACTATAAAACTTTCCTTTTAAAGTGTGCAATTATATTTCACAGGATTCTCTAGGATGGAAGTCTGCATATATTTGCTTCCAGGAAGGAGTCTGTTATTTTTTAAGTATGAACTTATGGAAACCAAGCACTCTTCATAAAATAATGTGAATAATTTGGTTGAGACATTTGTGAAAATGAGAGGGTACCATTTTTTTAGCAGTCGAATAGAATTTTTAAATACCTATCAAATATTAAAATGGTAAATTTGTCCATTTTCTACCTTGAATTTCTTATCTCTGTAACTCAAAAACTTATTTAAACCTTGAAATTCAAATATATCTTAGTTTATTTCCCAACTAAACCACCAATTATTTAAATGACAGTGGCTCATAGCCAAGAAACTGTCCATTCCCCAAATATCCCTCCATAATAAGAAGATGTTACTTGAACAACTCTCTTCCAGAAAGAAGTGCAATGAGCTATAACTTGACTTTGGGTGAAAGTGGAGCTGAAAGTAAAGAAGTGAAGTGAAGTGAAGTCGCTCAGTCGTGTCCGACTCTGCGATCCCATGGATTGTAGCCTACAAGGCTCCTCTGTCCGTGAAATTTTCCAGGCAAGAAAGAGTACTGGAGTGGGTTGCCATTTCCTTCTCCATGGGATCTTCCGGACCCAGGGATCAAACCTAGGTCTCCCGCATTATAGGCAGGCACTTTACCGTCTGAGCCACCAGGGAAGCCAAAAAAATAAATACATAAATACATTAAATAGTATATTTTATGTATGTTATTTATACTTTATGTAAAATATTAAAACTAATGCATAAAATATTACTAAATTAGTGCTAAATACATAGTATTAAATACATAAAATAGTACAAAAGACAGAATTTTGTCTTTAGTAGAAAGGGTACAATGTTGCACTTAGATCACCACAGGAAAGGGCATCAGAATTTTTTTAACTGGCCCAAATAGCTCTGTTACTTTCAAACACTCATCTTTGTTTATTTTAATGTATAGTAGAGGTTTCATTCATCTGTAAAGTGGATTTAGCACATTGTGAGTAATGTTTATCACAATAGTATAAAAAGTGGCTTTAATTGATATTTAATGTTTCCTCTCTTTCTGAAGTATTATTTTTCTTTGGTTTTGTATCAACCAGCTTCCTTTAAAATTCTAACAAATAGCTTCCCAGCACTTTTGGCTAGGAAATCACAACGAACCAGTCCTGAAGTTTTTCTTCGTTGATTGTCAAGGTTGACCTGATTGTCTGAAGACCTTCTTTCAGAGTCAGGATAGAAGCAAATGCATATGCAGGCCGCCAGTCAGAGTGGCAGGTATTTCCTCCAATCTGACTAATCATCATGGCAGGGTGAGGGTGTCGGAGAAAATAGAAAATATTCAGAGACACTTTCTTTCAAAAGGATGGGGTCTTAGTCTTTAAACAAATCGCCTGAAGCTCTATCATCTCACAAAAAATCAGGTCAAGAATACCACCTATTAATATATTTCACTTGGTCATCTGGGCTGTAGAATTAAACGTCATTTTTTTTCTTCTTTGGGAAAATCCTTATTTTCTTTCGGTCTCAGTGTCTTATAGATTAGATCAGACACTTTTCAGGATTGTTATGACGATTAAATACAATAAGACTTCGGAAATGTTTCACTCGCAGTGACTCTGGAAAAAAAAATAAAAAGTTTCTGAAATTACTTTGAAATTTGTCCTTGTATAAATTGCTCAGAGATTTTTTTCTTCATATGTACAACAGCCCAAACAACTATTGTCACAACATTTGTTTTCCAGAAAGCCCTTGGAATAGGGTAATTAGATATTTTTATAAATATGAAAGTAATATGAAAGTAAATATGAAAGCCTTCTTTTAATCTACATGAGTGGTGAATATCTGAATTTAGAACAATAGACTGGAGAAGAGAGCACTTCAAGTCATAATGAAACAGAATGTTGAAGAAAAGACATTGGAAACTTGATATGAACCAACATTCTCAATGTAATCAGCTATGTCAAAAGAGAAAGAAAATTTCACTTTTTGAAAGGTAGAACCATGTCAACACTATTGCTCCTATGTTGATTTATATATTCAATTACCCTCTGCTTTGGGAAAATGTGTATTTTATCACTATATAATCTTTCTTCCTTCTTTTCTTTTTTTATTTACTCACTGAACTTGCCTGGTGGCTCAGATGGTGAACTGTCTGCCTGCAGTGTAGGGCACACAGGTTCAATCCCCAAGTGAGGAAGTTCCTCTGGAGAAGGAAATGGCAGCCCACTCCAGTATTCTTGCCTGGAGAATCCCATGGACAGAGGAGCCTGGTGGGCTACCGTCCATGGGGTCACTGAGAGTAGGACCTGACTGAGTGGCTTTCACACACAGGTGCTATATAAGGCATTGGAGAGTCAGAAATGAATTGTGAAGGTTTTTAGAAGTAATCTCAGTCTAATGAAGACAGATATATGAACTCATTTCCTTAGTGGAGACACATACATTACATCCTACGTTTTGCCTTGGTTCTTATTTCTAATTATTTTACTTTGTTTCTAAAGTTCCCATTTAAGAAAAAAAAAATCATGTGATTCAATTGTGTTTATATCAGAGAATAGGGCTTCCCTGGTAGCTCAGCTGGTAACGAATCTGCCTGCAATGCAGGAGACCCTGGTTCAATTCCTGGATAAGTAAGATCCCCAGGAGAAGGGATAGGCTATCCAATCCAGTATCCTTGGGCTTCCCTGGTAGCTCAGCTGGTAATGAATCTGCCTGCAATGCAGGAGACCCTGGTTCAATTCCTGGATAAGTAAGATCCCCAGGAGAAGGGATAGGCTATCCAATCCAGTATCCTTGGGCTTCCCTGGTAGCTCAGATGGTAAAGAATCCACCTGCAATACAGGAGACCTGGGTTTTATCCAGGAATGGACTCAGGGTGACTTATTCAATCATTCAGAGATTACTGTCCTAGTGCTTAGTCAAAGATTAAAATTGACCAGGGCTGTCAAGACAATATTACTACTCCAATAAGCAAGTTTCCAAAGATTCCTTTTCAGAATGGTTACTGTGCAATCAAGGTGTGAGGACACCTGTTCCACTGTTCAGTTCAGTTCAGTTACTGTTACTTATTTTATGAGAGCAAGCCCTATCATGGATGATGATGATGAGACTTTGAAAATAATATACAATAGAGTTTTTTTACAGCTTAGCTCCATTGTGGCTTGTATATTAAACAGTGTTTGACTTTTTAAAGTCAGTTCTTTTTTCATAAGAGGAAGGAGAAAATAACATTCTTGAAATGCTCATGCATGTATATATCTTATGAAGGAATCTGAAGACCCAAGACAGAAGTCAGCAAACTTGTCTTTATCACAAATATTCAACTTGGCCATTGTTTCATGAAAGCAATCATAGACAATATGGAAACATGTAACTATACCAAGTTTCAATAAAACTTTATTAATGAATCCTGAAAATTTGAATTCCATATAATTTGTATGTCATGCTTTATTATTCTTCTTTTGATATTTTTAAAAACCAGATTAAAATGTATGATCCATTCTTAGATCAAAAGTTGAACAAAAACTGGAAGCAGGCCAGATTTGGCCACAAGCTATAGTCCGCCAATTCTGACCTGAGAAACCAAATACCCAGTCTGAACCAGAATGAGATTCCTGTCTTTTCAATTACAGATCAATACTCTCTCCACTATACCCAGCACCACTCTATAGCTCCCTAAAATAAGAGAGATGCTAACAGTGATGCAAGAATGCAAACATAGAGAAGAAAATTTATAAGATGCTTAGCCAATAGGAACAAAGGGCAGAGGAGTAGAAGCCAGAACACCTCTTGAGAGCTGAGATTCCATATGCAGCACTGCCAGGGCACCAGGAGGAAAGGGGCATCAAGGGAGGCATGCTCATTCCTGGCTCTCCTACTCCTTCAAGATCTAACCCTAAAAAACATACAGTTGGCTTTCTGGCCTCTTTCCGTGAGCTTAAAATCCAAGTGAGGTTGGTTTCCTCGTCATTACAAGGTAATATCTGTGTGAAGTTTTTCTACTAGTTCTGAGATCATTAGGGTGTCATAGCATCTTTAATGGCCTTCATTTTTGGTTGTGAAATTTTACTTTATATACTCATTCACCCTCTACCAATCTGCCCATTTGGGGTTGTTGTGCCTGTGTATCTTTGCCCGTCTGGTCTCCAGTTGGAATTACATTTTGTATACTGCCACTTCTCAGCATCTTTGAAGTTTGACGTAATGTTGCTTCATTCCAGTTTTGTTGTTGTGGTTAGCTCTGTAGTTTCTTGATTGTATTTATCTGAGAGTTCTGTTGTGATGTTTAGTGTAAAGCACCTCGATCATATGATGAGTGATCTATGAACCAATAAATGATGAATTAGAAGAAAACAAAGCAAAGAGCATGTTTCCCAGTTTCAATGCCCCTTTAATTGGGTAGATAGATTGTCACAGGAGCTGAGTGAAGCTGGACAGGTTTTAATCTTATCTCTGAGTTCAATTTAGTTTGGGATCAGGTAGGAAGTAGACAAGAAGCATGCCCTACTCCAACAGTATTAATTTCAGTAGGAATTGACATACTCAAGTATGATCAAACTGTAGAACTTCGGGAATCAGGGCCGTAACCTGTCATTTCATTTTTGTGCCACCAACATTTCACTCATGCTGCTACCCAGCCCTGGAACCGACTCTGTACTTCTGTGACCTCAAGCTCAGATTCCACCCAGTTTTTTTCTGTTTCCTTCTTATTGAAGTAGTTCACTCCTCTGTCCTCCAAAGTCACCCTATATTTTAGTGGAAATATGATTATTCATGCAATATGCCAAAGCCAAGTAGCCAATCATTCTTTGAGAAAGAAAATTCACGTGGACACTAGAGAGTCACTTGACCAAGCTGAGAAATGTGGACTCTTGGGTGAATGAAACCAAAATATCACAAGGGTTCAGAAATGTTTCGGAGAGTCTGGAAGTTTAATCTGCAGGTAATGACAATGTAGCAATGGATCCAACTCAAGAGTTAGCCAGGTTGCAGCCATATTTCTAGAGGTTTTCTTCTTACCAGATAGAGAATAAAGGTTACACAGAGACTATACTCCTGGGAGAACTGAAATCACAAAAAACGAGGTTCAGAAAAGGGCTCCCACGCAAATAGAACAGAAGTAATTATAATGACAATAACAGCTGTGTAATAGTTTGAGGAACTGTACCATGCCTGACACTAAACGAGATGTTTTATGTTCATTAGCTCATGTAATATTCAAAACCATCTTATCTAATAGGTACTATTATTATCCCAAATTTATATAGGGGAAAATTAACCCTTCCAGAGCTTGAATATCTATCCCAAAGTTAAACAGATGCTGTTGATGGCCTGGAGAAAGGACTACAACCCAAGTGTTCCTATAAGCCAGGGAACCAACAAGATGAATCAACAGGGGAGGAGTCAATGCAACTTGGATGTGTGGTTTATCTCTAATTCTTCCATTTGTAGGTGAAGCCAGAGTAAATGAAGCTTTTCAAAACAATATGGAAATACATCAGTCATGTGATTTGTCCCAAAATCGTGGGTATCAGGCTTATCAGTAAGAAAGGCTTGAAGCTCGTGGTAGCCAGATGAGATTGGCTTAGAAATTGCCACCAAATAGGATCCACACGTTTGTCCAGTAGGAAAGGTAGGAAAGAAAAGGTCAGGGGAGAAGACAAGAGTTTACAGATGAGATGGGTGAAGGAAGCTAAGTCCATGGGACAGTTTCCAGATTTCTGGTTTAGATGATGAGAGGGATAGTATAGGCTTTGAAAAGGAAAGGAATATCGAATGGTTTTCCTGTATGATGCCAAATAATACAATAACTAAACATTGAATTTTTCTGCTAGAAAGTTATTGGCAAGCTTTACTTACACTGTTTTTGTAGCGTGATAGGCAAGAATGCAGAAATAGGGATTGGATACAAAATGTGAGTGGAAATAAATGAACAAAAAACTGTTAGACAGGAGTATCAAGAGTCATTCTATCTACCCCATGCCACAGAAAAAGGCAACATTTGCTCATGGTGGACACTACTTAAAGTTTATACGAGGAGAAGGGGACGACAGAGGATGAGACGGCTGGATGGCATCACCGACACGATGGTGAGTTTGAGCAAGCTCCGGGAATTGGTGATGGACAGGGAGGCCTGGTGTGCTGCAGTACCTGGAGTCACAAAGAGTTGGCCACGACTAAGTGACTGAACTGAACTGAACAGAGGTGCTGAAGTGTTTTTAAAAAATAAAAACTTTGACAGTTTAGGGCACTTCCGTGGCTCTAGCTGTCTCATCGCCTTCTACTGGAGAAAAGAATCCGAGGTCTCAGTGGAGGCTGGCTGAAGATCTTCCACTCAGAGGAATTTAAAAAGATGCTGGAGGTCACCGAGGTTTTGGATGGAGAACAAAGGCAGTGCTGTTCAGGTTTCCTGAGCCTCCATGGCCAGTTTCTTCACTGTCTGCTCCTGGTTTATCCCTGTGATGGGCAGAGGAGGGGTAGGTGCTGAGAGGCAATTCAGCAGAGGCTGGACTGGAATCTTGCCAGCGTTATTCCCTAGGTGACCTTGAGCAAGTTCCCTGTACTTTGGCAAGCTTCAGTCCCTTCATGTGTAAAATAGGAGAGTCAAAGGGCAAAACCACTGGGGTCCCGGCTGCCATCACCAAACTCCCACCAAGGACTAGACGCTTCATTCAAGATGGTCTCTCAACAGATTTGCAAAGCAGGAGTCTTCATAATTTACAAATGGAGGGTGTGAAAGACTTAGCCGTAGTATCAGACAAGAGGCATGATCAGTAAATATTGGTTCCCTGCTTCCTGTAATACTTGCAAAATTAAAAAGTCCACACTCATGGATATAAATACACACACACATACATAAAGAGCACATAAGCTAACTTTTCTTCAGCTTTAGTGTCTCAATGTACGCAATGACTCCTCCAGGAAGCCTCTGAGAAGACCCACCCCTGCAAGACTCATTGGAAGCCCCTTCAGTGAACTCCTAGTGCCCCGAGTGACTTAGAGCAGAAAGCACACTTTGTTTCATTGATGCATCTCATTTCTCATGTCCTTTTCTGTCTGCTTCATGAAGATAATAATATTAAGTGTTTCACAGAGTTGCTAAGAAAATAGTGCTTGACCCTTAGGAAACACCATATAAATATCAGATCTTGTGATGATCGTCATTGTTATCATCATGATCACTGGGTGAATCTGAATTAGGGAAGAGGTTTTATTCACATTATCTAGAATAAGTATGAGCTTTTAATAAACATTTATTGACTTAATAGGCATATAAACAAATTTACTAATTATCAACTGATACATGCTATACACATGACTTTTGAAGTTGATTTTTTTTTCTTTTTTTTTGGCGGTGGGTCTTCATTGCTCCATGTGAGCTTCCTCTAGTTACAGGGGTTGGGGCTACCCTTCCATGTGGTGCACAGACTTCTCACTTTGGTGATTCTCTCGTGGAGCACAGGCTCGAGTCATGCATGGGCTTCAGTCGTTGTGACTCATGGGCTCAGTAGTTGCGATCTGCAGGCTCATTAGATGTGGTGCACAGACTTAGTTGCTCCGAGGCATGTGGAAACTTCTCGGACCAGTGGTCCCCTGCATTGACAGGTAGAGTCTTATCCACTGCAGCACTAGGGAAGTCCTTGAAGTTGACTTTTTTTTAGATTATTTTCTATTTTTCCAAAAGGAAGATGAAACTATCTACAAGACTAAAAAGGGCTATATTCCTTACCACAAATAAAAATCCTTAAGTTCCCCAAATATCCCCATAGAAATAAGGCTAAAGTAAAAGTAGCCATTAAAACATTTTAATTTATGCAATTAGAGCTGTCACAGAGGACAACTTCCACGACACTTTAAATCAAAGAGTGGGTGGTTTTGTGAATATTTTGGTACATAAAACTTCTGGAGAACAACTTGGCCATATTTATCAGCAACCTTAAAAAATAAAGCAGTAATTTTTTTCTAAGAACATCCTTGAATAATAATTAAGAACACAAACATGTGTTGGCTTTAAAGACCTTTAACTACATGGTTTATAATATTTAGACAATAAACAATAGGAGATGAAATAAACCATTTAATGTCTGTATAATAAAACACTAAGCAGTTATTGAAATTAATATTTTATACCATGCTTACTATAAAGAAAGATGCTTATACTATCAAAGGTTATAAAACAATATGTAGAGCATAATGCCATTTTTATTTTATTGAGAGTGTAGAGATAACGAGAATAGGGGCTGAGAGACTATTACGTAAGCCCCAAAGCTGGTAATCTCTCCTGAGTCCTCACTGCCCTTATTTGATCCTATTCATCATCTGGTCCTGTCTTTTTTACTTTATATGTCATCTAAGCTTACCATTCTTTGTATCGTATTGTCATAATGTTATTTCAGAAACAGCATCATTGTTCATGTTTTTGTAGGAAAGTGACATGACTGATGTCACTATCCCTTTGTTGCCGTTCTCAAGTCCAAACTCTGCAAGGAAGATAGAGAACAGTCTTTCTTAAATGCTGATCTAAATAAGCATAGCATGTCACACGAGGGATAGTCACTCAGTCATGTCCGACTCCTTGCGACCCCACAGGCTGTAGCTCACCAGGCTCCTCTGTCCATGGAATTCTCCAGGCAAGAATACTGGAGTGGGTTGCCATTTCCTTCTCCAAGGATATCACATATGAACCCATTAAACCTATGACCCCTACCTACTTACCTCTGCGTCTCATTTCACTTGTTGCTGGATCCTTGCACAATTTGAATTTAAATCCAATTTAACTATTTCAGGTTTCCTAAGCCTGGCAAATTCAGTTCTTTGCATCTTTACATATGCTGCTTTTTTCACCAAAGGTAAGCGTATCTCCTCATTTAGTTGCTATTCATCTTTCACAAAGATAAAATCATTGCTGTTTAAAAGCAAACTGACTATAAACTCTTCTGTTAATGCAGACGTTTGTTTCAGTGTAAACTATATCTCCACATTCAGAAGTGGATAAAGGAGAGTGGAGGCTAAAATTCCAAGGTGTCTGTGGACTTCTTCGTGAAGCTAAACAAGAACCAGAATAACTTGACTGAGTAGTCCTTTGTTTAACTCAGGACAGGCAAAGGAAGTTCTTTTTCAAGGGATATTGAGAATCAATTGTTTTATATGATATCAAAAGTCAATTTGTATTTCAAGAACCAATGTATGGACACCAGGGGGAGAAAACAGGGGGTTGGTGGAATGAATTGGGAGGTTGGGATTGATGTATATACTCTACTATGTATAAACATAGAACTAATAAGAACCTACTGTATAGCAGAGGAAACGCTATTCAATGCCCTGGTGATGAAGAGAGAATATACGTCCACAGAGCTGATTCACTTTGCTGCACAGCAGAAAGTAACATAGCATTGTGAAATGACTAAACTCCAATAAAAACTAAAATTTAAAAAGCCATAGTGTTGGCCAGGAGTTGAAGAAGCAGAAGAATCTTGAGAGGAAAAAAAATGGAGAGGAGCTCTGTTGCAGAAGGCCAGGGCCTCTGGAGGAGTCTAGCCAGTGAGAACTTGTCATAGCCAAGTGGCCACAGTAGGCATTTCTGTCATTCCAACGACATCCCCTTTGACAAACAAGTGTGGGCACACCCATCCGCCAGCGTCTCTGAGCACTGGATGCCAGCCGCTCACAGCTGCACCTTTCTTGTGAAAAATGCCTGCTAACAACAGGAGCAGTTAGTTCAGAAATGCCTGAGAGGTAGCCTGCAGCCAGTGACTGGCTAATGCAAAGGCATAAAAAGCCGTCCTTGGTCTCTAGCAAGGAGAATACTGTGCTGCTATTTTCATTCCCGAGCTCCCCCTAGGATCCACAGTTTCCCTAGCTTTCCCCCTTTTTCTATCCTGCTTTCTTCATTCCCTTACAGCCATCATTGAAGCCACAAGAAGCCCTGTCTCAGGCTCTATGCCTGAGGAACACAGCCCAGGATAGGGCCCTAAGATTTTCTAGACCAAGATTGCGTAATACTAAATTTTAAAATATATTTTTTTCATAGATGAAAACTCTCCCAATCCCCTCATCTTCTAAAGCTGGTGCTGCCCACATGTATCCATCAAAACACACCCTGGAAAAACATCTTCTTTAAGTTTGCAGAGGAAATCGGAGACGAATGGCTGAGATCCACATGAGGTTGGCAGCAAGCAGAAGGAAGAAAACAGCTACAATGAGATAATTCACTAGAAGCTCAGAACCAATCAAAACAATGAGAATATAAATGCCTGCGAATTCACAGAAACAACTGGAAGGAGAGAAGTCTTCCCACCGAATACGGGAATTGTAGCAGATACAAACGGACGCTCTACCCCATAACCTCTGGGCGTTGTTCAGTTTCCCTCCAGCTGGAACCCGGCACGCTGATAGCAGGTCCCTGAGGGTTGTCTCCAGTACTACAGCAGAAATACTAATTTAGTCAAGGTACCCTTCATTGCTTTTTCTCCCATTCTGGTCTCATTTTCCCCTACTCTCTTGTTCTTCCTGGAATTATCTCCCAAATAAATTACCTATACCCAAAAAGTCTGGTGTCAGAATCAGCTTTTGGAGGAACTGAAACTTAGAAGAAGTCCCAGGCTAATTTTATTTAAATGTGCATTTCCCTGAAAAATTATTTCAAGTATCACTTTTCTGGAGATCATTTGTCTGGCCTGCTTCCTCCTCAACTTGTAATTCTTTATCACACCATGAATAACTCTCACACATTGGAATAACCTCTGTGTGTGTGTGTGTGTGTGTGTGTGTGTGTGTGTGTGTGTGTGTGTGGCTGTGTTTCTTTAAGAACTGAGCTCCTTAAAGTTAGAAAAAGTGTTTTACATCCCTCTGTATCCCCAGGGCCAATAACAGTGCCATTACTTTTCATAAATGTATCAGAATTATTTCTGCTGTTGAAAACATCAGTTCAGTTCAGTCGTTCAGTCGTATCTGATTCTTTGCGACCCCATGAAGCACAGCACAGCAGGCCTCCCTGTCCATCACCAACTCCCGGAGTTTACTCAGACTCATGTCCATTGAGTCAGTGATACCATCCCACCATCTCATCCTCTGTCATCCCCTTCTCCTCCCACCTTCAATCTTTCCCAGCATCAGGGTCTTTCCAATGAGTCAGCTCTTCGTATCAGGTGGCCAAAGTATTGGAGTTTCAGCTTCAGCATCAGTCATTTCAATGAATATTCAAGACTGATTTCCTTTGGGATTCACTATTTGGATCTCCTTGCTGTCCAAGGGACTCTCAAGAGTCTTCTCCAACACCACAGTTCAAAAGCATCAATTCTTCAGCGCTCAGTTTTCTTTATAGTCCAACTCTCACATCCATACATGACCACTGGAAAAACCATAGCCTTGACTAGATGGACCTTTGTTGGTAAAGTTATGTCACTGATAACAACACAAGCCCCCACCAAAAAAGAGGAGGAAAGTCGGGTTTATTGTATCAAATACTTAAGGAGTCCAGAGAAAGATATCCAGGTTTGTCTTTCATTCAAGACTACAAATGACTCAAACAATGATACCAAAATCAATTTCTTCACCTCTGTTTCTCTGGATATGCTACCTTGAAGTTGGTTCCATTTTCCGTATGTTTGCAAAATGACTGCAGCAACAATAGTCACTAACCCCGTGAGGTTTATATCCAACGCAAAAAACAGAATCTATGCCAGCAGATGCAGAGAGCATAATCACATTTAACTAGCCTCTTGAGAAACCTAAATGCACGTCAGGAAGCAACAGTTAGAACTGGACGTGGAACAAGAGACTGGTTCCAAATAGGAAAAGGAGTACATTAAGGCTGTATATTGTCATCCTGCTTATTTAACTTATATGTAGAATACGTCATGAGAAATGCTGGGCTGGAAGAAGCACAAGCTGGAATCAAGATTGCCAGGAGAAATATCAATAACCTCAGACATGCAGATGACACCACCCTTATGGCAGAAAGTGAAGAGGAACTAAAAAGCCTCTTGATGAAAGTGAAAGAGGAGAGTGAAAAAGTTGGCTTAAAGCTCAACATTCAGAAAACTAAGATCATGGCATCTGGTCCCATCACTTCATGGCAAATAGATGGGGAAAGAGTGGAAACAGTGTCAGATTTTATTTTGGGGGCTCCAAAATCACTGCAGATGGTGACTGCAGCCATGAAATTAAAAGACACTTACTCCTTGGAAGGAAAGTTATCACCAACCTAGATAGCATATTAAAAAGCAGAGACATTACTTTGCCAACAAAGGTCCATCTGGTCAAGGCTATGGTTTTTCTAATGGTCATGTATGGATGTGAGAGTTGGACTATAAAGAAATCTGAGCACCGAAGAATTGATGCTTTTGAACTGTGGTGTTGGAAAAGACTCTTGAGAGTCCCTTGGACTGCAAGGAGATCCAACCAGTCCATCCTAAAGATCAGTCCTGGGTGTTCATTGGAAGGACTGATGCTGAAGCTGAAACTTCAATACTTTGGCCACCTGATGCAAAGAGCTGACTCATTGGAAAAGACCCTGATGCTGGGAGGGATTGGGGGCAGGAGGAGAAGGGGATGACAGAGGATAAGATGGCTGGATGGCATCACCAACTCAAAGGACATGAGTTTGGTTAAGCGGCGGGAGTTGGTGATGGACAGGGAGGCTTGGCATGCTGCGATTCATGGGGTCACAAAGAGTCAGACATGACTGAGCAACTGAACTGAACTGAACTGAGGTATTACATGACCATCCCTGACTGATCACTGCCACCATTTTTCAGTTTTCAAAGTTAAGTGAACAATTCTTATTGAATTAAAGTGTTTAACTACACCCTAATTTCATGAAGAAATGACAGTAAAAAACACTGATGTACGGCAAAAGCCATCACAATATTGTAATTATCCTCAAATTAAAATAAATATTTTTTTAAAAAAAGCATTGATAACATACATTGGATTTTTTAAAGAAAGTCTTACAAAAAATTTCTTAAAACTAATGAAATACCTTTAAATATAAAAATATCTAGTGTATTTTAAGATATGTATTATATTTTTCATATTTTTTCCTATCAGAAATGTATCCTAAAATAACCAGAAATGAGGGTAATGAAAGAGTACTTAGACTTCTTTCATAAATTTTAGTTATCTCTCGTTTCTCTTAACCCTGCAAGTGCTACAAGCCCTCCTACAAATTCCTGGAACCCAAAGCTGAGTCTGGCACTTTTTGATTTCATATTTTTTTTGCACTAAAAATCAACAAGGGTAGGGGCTTATCATCTCCTGCATAAATCAGTGGTGTGATTTGGCATTATGACTAGGGAGTAGTCCCGCTGTCTTGAAAAATTAAGAAAATGAAATATTTTTTTTTTCCTATTTCTCAACCTGGAAAGGGAAGACGCAAGTTCAAACTAAATGGAAACAGTCTCTTAAACCAACAGTAGCGAAGTATCTGTGGCTTCATTGGAGAAGAAAAGGAGAGTATTTTGGTTTAAACGCTGGCAAATTTGAGGGATCATATGACAATCTTTTCCATTGCTTGTCATGGATATTGCCAAATTCTAAAACCATATTTCTTGACCATTGAGCAGAGTAGGGTACCTGAACTGAAGGAGAAATTTTCAAGAGACAGTAACATTCTCTCCTTGGTTTTTTATTCCTTAAGCATCAAGCCCAGGTAGACTCAAATGAAGTGTAGGCAACCCCTCACTTGAGAAGTCAAATACACCTGGCACTGGAGAAGACGCATTTGGATAGAGAGTGGGAGAAACCTCTCAATGAGAAGAAGGCAAAGTTACTGGAAGATAAATACAAGTTTAACTAGTAGATTGTTAAATATAATTGTAAGAAAAAATATTCCCATTTTAAGTATTTTAGTTGTGGACCAGAGAATCCTAGCTTTGAAAGCTGTTGCTGTTGTTCAGTGACTCTTTGCGACCCCACGAACTCTAGCCCGCCAGGCTCCTCTGTCCATGGCATTCTCCAGAATACTGGAGTGGGCAGCCTTTCCCTTCTCCAGGGGATCTTCCCAAAACAGGGATCAAACCCAGGTCTCCTGCACTGCAAGCAGATTCCTTACCAGGGAAGCCCAAAAACAAACATAGAAAACAAGAAACCTAAATATATTTAACAGGCACATTTAGTTAGTTATACTGAACATTCTATTTAGAATAGAGAATGCATAAAAAGGATGGTCTGCTTTTAAAGTCTTCCTTTGAAGCTTTACATGGTAGCCCAACATCACACACACACACACACACACACACCCCGCAATAATACTACAGCAGATCAATGAGAAAGGCCAATACATTTTATACAGAGACTCATGTCTTGTGTTGCCACAAGTCCTATGATAATTTTGGAAATTAATGTTGTATTCCTAGAACAAGGACCCAACATTCCCACGCCAGGAAAGTGCGAACAATGAATGCAGATCTGAAACATGAGCCTACGAAGCTTGAAAGCATAGTGTTTAAAAGCAGAGTTAGTCATGGGTCAGGAAGTGTGGTTTAAGCTACAAAAGGAGAAAGAATGAGGAAAAATAGGAAAAACAACAGAAAACCCTTCCCCTTCCTTCAACCCTAAAGGCAATAAATGGAACAATGATTAAAATGATGATAATAAATTACATGTCATGCTCATCTGGAAAGTGGCAGATGATGTGGTGTTAAAAGTTACTAAAGGTGCCTGCAGAACAACCACAATGCAAGTCGTTAGGTAACGCAAGAAGTGTTTCAACTGGCCCAACCCTCAGGGTGCCTCCAAAGGACTTTGTCATTCAGCCTACAGTCACTGTGTCTTACTCACGCGGTGCATGCTGGACAACTCACTCCCCGGGCCGTTTGTGTCCACTTTGGCTCGGGGAGCTGGGCTCAGCCTTGAGAAGCACGTGCAGAAACTCACAAGAGCCCCCAACAGTACAGACGGCAGATCTGTAGTGTGACCCTTGTATTTGTGACACTCGGGACAGCTGCATTTACACGCTGCACCAGGCGACCGTCCACCAGTCGAGGCCCAGCCTCCCTGAAGGCAAACAGTGACATCACGCAGACCACACCGAGGCCAGCCTCGAAACCACATCATCTCTAACGTCAGGAAGGGCCGTGAGAGAGGTCGCCAGAGCCGGTGCTTGATCAGAGCATAGGCATTTACGCTGTCTGCCCAAATAGTAGGTAAGATTTTCAATCACTACAGGACTGGTTTCACGAACCATTTTCCTCCTAGCTTTCAAACTGTCAGGGATCCTCCAGAACAAAGCGATAGGCTGATGTTTTGCTGCTGAATGAACCACTTTTGCAGCTCTATTCTAGTTTCAGCAAACTTGCAGGGAAGGCTACGCTGACTAAAGGGTGCTATCAGTCACACCCACAAGCCAGAGCAGGTGGCTGACCCTGACGTGGCAGGACTCATCGAATGGACGTGGCAGGACTCATCGAATGGAATGAATCCACATCAAGAGTACACCATGATCAAGAACGTACAGCACCGTGAAAGGGGCTGGGAATTGCAGCTGTTAATTGTTCAGACCATTCTCTGAGGCGGAAAGCTGACAGGACAAAGCCTTCTGACCATAACCACACACCAGTAATAGCAGCAATAAACTAAAGCTATCCCAGAGAACTTGTCAAAAGGCAACAGTGCCATTCTTAACTTCACATTTCTAATATAAAAGTACTATGTTCTTCCAGGAACTTACCAAATACTCATAAACCACGGATACACTATTGACTTTCAAATCCATGTACTGAAATCCAGTTACTAATTTGTACAAATAATGGACCATATGCGCCATCCAAAATACACCTGCATTACCCAGTGTGGACCGAGAACCTGGGTTTTGCTTTAGAAAAGTATTTATAATAAAAAATGGACAAAGCTTAGAATGAAAGGCAGACTTTACCCAGATTTCCAATTGTTTTGTAAATTCTAATGTGGATCATTAACTGTTCACAAGTGATTCATGCTTAAATTTAGCTTTAAGCCTCCAGATTGAAATGATGCTCTGGACTACTGAATTTTAAAACAAGCTGAATGTCCCCATGTGCTTCCTGTGCCCAAATTTAATTTTAAATGAACAGCAGTAATGCACAAAATATAAACGACTTGGGTCAAACACTTCGGTTAAACTGGAGAAAATTATTTAACTCCCACCCCAACCACAAAGAAAGGACTGCCAATGAAGTGTGTGTGTGTGTGTCTGTGTGCGCGCGTACATATATATACTATGTATATATACACACTAATATAGATAGGTAGGTAGGTAGATATACATACATATATACATATATCAAATAAAAGGCAGTAATGAAAGGGTTAACGGCTAGGCCGATCTCCCCCAGGAGGCCAGAGGTCCCCAAGCCCAGGAGGAGACAAATGACAAACAGCAGACAATTTTTTTTTTTCTACATTCCTCTGCTCCTGCTTTAGCCACTGTGGGAGGCTCCTTTAATTCTGTGTTGCTATGACAACAGCCAGTTCTGCCTGGAAGTAACTTTTTTCCAACCTTGAGCTGCTAATTGCCCAACCAAACAATAGATCTTACTCAGGGAAATGTTTTTCTTAAGGTATGTTAATGAAACTATGTATCTTGTTTGGAGGTCTGTTTTCCTTCAAGACTTACACCATACATCTTACCCAGACACCTCTGGTCCAGAGATGACTCCCCCTGTGCAGATATGTATGTTGTGGGGTGCAGCTCTCTCAGCCTTGAGGGGTTTCCTTCACCTATGATCAACGAGTAATAAGATGCCTTGCTAAAAACTGGCAAGCGGGTACTCTGCTGCCCCCTTCCGATGTCTGTGTCAGAAGCTTTCTCTATCTCTTTCATACTTTAATAAAACTTTGCTACACAAAAGCTCCAAGTGGTCAAGCCAGGTCTCTGGCCCCAGAACGAAACCCTCTCCTCTGGAGGCCAAGAATCCTGGCTCCTGGCATCGCTGTAGCTCATAGCCACAACCTTTCAATAACAAAAGTACAAAAATATGCTTGCATTACGGAAGCAGAATAAGAGTGTTAAGAAGGAAGGGGAACGTGGATAAAATTTATTCCAGTTTTAAATGACTCTGATACTAGCTTAACTTACACCAGTGTGCTAGTTGCTCGGTTGTGTCTAACTTTTTGCAATGCGTGGACTCTGACCCACCAGGCTCCTGTGTCCGTGGAATTCTCCAGCAAGAATACTGGAGTCAGTAGCCATTCCCTTCTGCAGGGGATCTTGCCAACTCAGGGATCAAACCCATGTCTCCTGCATTGCAGGTGGATTCTTTACTGTCTGAGCCAGCAGGGAAACCTCAGCTTTTACCAGACTTGCCTGTGACTCCCTTCCAAACAGACAGACTTCTTTTAAGAGGAAGGAGTTCCTTACACAAAATCCGTTGTGTTCACATAAATCTGTACTATTCAGAACAAAACCAGTTCTGCTGGCAGAGATCTGTGTTCTTAGGGATATTTAAGTCTCCATTAAACTGGAAAGCAATCAAGTCTTTATGTCTACAAATTATACATTTAATAGTTCCACAAATTTGGCAAAGTTTGTGACATCAGGATGTTTTCACCAGATCGTAGGCAAAAATATGGAAGTCATCATCAAACTTGATGAGCTAGACAGACGGTGTGGCTTCTACTTGATGAATGACCATGCTAGTCCTTTCAGAGCCATCTTCTTTGGCCTTTTCCACTTGTTTGCCTACCAGGCTGTCTGCAACTTCTCCCAGTTCCCTTTCTGCTGGAGGTGAATCATTAGAATCAGACAGAATGTGAAGGTTGCCTTCTTTATAATTGTCTAAGAGCTGGTACATGTACAAGACAGGGTCTTTTTCTAGATGATGGAAAGCCATGTGTTCATTATAGGGGTGTGTGCCAAGACAACTCCCCTGCACTCATCTTTAGAACAAACGTGTGCCCCACTGCTTTGCCGATCGTGTCGGCTAGGTGAGCATCACTGATTTGAAATGTTACCATTGTCCTCCCTATCGGGGAGGACTTCAAGTTCAGAAACTCATCTTTATTAAATTCTAGTACCTAAACACGGTCAAATCCATCACACTTTATAAGATACACGGAAGGACTTACAGGCACCCGGTCCAGGGTGGTTCCTTTCCACTGGGTGAGGAGGCCGTTCCCTCTGTCCGCCTGTGCTGAATCCTGCAGCTGCCACTGTCCCACTGGGCTGGGAAACAGGTTGGCTCCGCCCCGCACTGCTCGGTTGTTCTTTACGGGATGTCCATTTCTTCACAATACTTGCTGATCCACCTGCATGGCCTGCATCAGCTCTGGACCGCTGGCCAGGGGTCTTCCCAAACGGGGTCTCCATTCATCTGCATTTAAGTGAGCAACAGAGGTGCCGGACTAGGGTGAAAATTCAGTATGCTGCAATTTGAAACTTTCCACGGAATTTCAATATTCTTCTTCATCCATCATCCCATGCACTCGATTCTTGTTTTTGTTTTTCACAAGTTTAGCAAAAATATGGGATTACTATAAACAAAATTTCCACCACAGTGCACTGTACACACCTGTGTTCCAAGTCCACCTCTCTCCGCATAATGCTTCCAAACTGTTTAGGTATTTAACTCATTTTGAGGTTATTTGTGTATGGTGTAAGAAAATGTTATAATTATTTACCTGTATCTGTCCCATTTTCTTGCACCACTTATTGAAGAGATCTTTTCCCTGTTATATTCTTGCCTCTTTTGTAGTGAATAAATTGACCATAACTACATGGGTTTATTTCTGTTCACTTGATCCTTGTTTCTATTTTTGAGCCAGTACCATACTGTTTTAATTAATGTATCTGTATTGTATAGTCTGAAGTCAGGGAGTATTAATATCTCCAGCTTTGTTCTTTTTTCTCAAGATTGCTTTAAGTATTAAGGGAGTTTTGTGGTTCTACATAAACTGTAGGATTCTAGCTATGTGAAAAATTTGATGGATATTTTGATAAGGATTGCATTAAATCTGTACATTAGTTTGAGTAGTATTAATAGCTCAACAATATCACTTTTGCCAATTTGTGAATGTGAGATATTTACATTTCTTTGTATCATCTTCAATTTCCTTCATCACTGTGTTATAGTGTTAAGTATTTCCTTGTTTTTAATGCAATTTAAAAGGGATTTTTTTCTTAATTTCCATTTCTGATAGTTCATTGTCAGTGTATAGAAAAGCAACAGATTTCTGTATATTAATCTTGTGTCATGCAAATTTACTGAATTCATTCATTAGTTTAATAGTCTTTTTCATGGTGATTTATGGCTTCCTATATAGAGTATCAAGTCATCTGGGAAGAGTGAGAGCTTTACTACTTCCCCTCCTACTTGGATGTCATTTATTTCTATATTTATGTCTGATTGTTGTGGCTAGGATTTCTGATACTATATTAAGTAGAAACAGAGAGAGTAGGCATCATTGTATTGTTCCTGATTTTAGAGAAAAAGTTTTCAAGTTTAAACCACTGAACATGCAATTAGCTGTGGGTTTGTTATGAATATACGGTTGCTGTGAGTTGAGATATATTCCCTCTAAAACCAACTTTGATGGAGTTTTTAACATGAATAGATGATCATTTATTCAAGTGCTTTTCTTGTATCTATTGAAGTGATCTTGTGATTTTTATCTTTTTTTTAAAAATGTAGTGTATCACAATGATTGATTTCTCAATATTGCAGCATCCTTGCATTCCTGAAATGAAACCAACCTGACCATGGTGCATGATTCTTTTTAAATATTGTTGAATTATGTTTGCTAATATTTTGTTGAGGAATTTTGGCTCTGTCAGATATTTGCTACTGTTGTTCAGTTGCTGTCATGTCCAACTCTTTGTGATCCCATGGGCTGCAGCACGCCAGGCTTCCCTGTCCTACATTATCTCCCAGAGTTTGCCTAAACTCATGTCCATTGAGTCGGTGATGCCATCAAAGAGTTGCATCATCTGTGGCTCCCTTCTTCTCCTGCCCTCAGTCTTTCCCAGCATCAGAGTCTTTTCCAATGAGTCAGTTCTTCGCATCAGGTGGCCAAAGTATTGGAGCTTCAGCTTCAGTATCAGTCTTTCCAATGAACATTCAGGGTTGATTTCCTTTAGGATTGATTGGCTTGATCTTGCAGTCCAAGGGACTCTCAAGAGTCTTCATCACACCACAGTTCAAAAGCATCAATCGAATCGGGATACAGAATACATGTAAATCCTTGGCTGATTCATGTCAATGTATGACAAAACCCACTACAATATTGTAAAGTAATTAGCCTCCAACTAATAAAAATAAATGAAAAAAAAAAAGCATCAATCGATCAGCGCTCAGCCTTCTTTATGGTCCAACTCTCATATTCATACATGACTACTGGAAAAACAATAACTTTGACTAGACGGACCTTTGTTGGCAAAGCAATATCTCTGCCTTTTATGCTGTCTAGGTTTGTCAAAGCTTTTCTTCCAAAGAGCAAGTGTCCTTTAATTTTATAGCTGCAGTCACCATCTGCAGTGATTTTGGAACCCAAGAAAATAGATCTCTGTTTCCATTGTTTCCCCATCTATTTGCCATGAAGTGATGGGACTGGTTGCCGTGCTCTTGGTTTCTTAACTGTTGAGTTTTAAGCCAGCTTTTTCACTCTCCTCTTTCACCTTCAAGAGGCTTTTTAGTTGCTCTTCACTTTCTACTGTTGGGTTGGTGTCATCTGCATGTCTAAGGTTATAGATATTTCTTCTGGCAATCTTGATTCCAGCCTGAGCTTTAGCCAGCCCAGCATTTCTCATGATGTACTCTGCATATAAGTTAAATAAGCAGGGTGACAATATACAGCCTTGTCATATTCCTTTCCCAATTTGGAACCAGTCCATTGTTCCATGTCCGGTTCTACCTGTTGCCTCTTGACCAGCATACAGATTTCTCAGGAGGCAGCTAAGGTGGTCTGATATTCCCATCTCTTTCAGAGACCCACACAGTCAAAGGCTTTAGCTTAGTCAAGGAAGCAGAAGTAGATGTTTTCCTGGAATTCCCTTGCTTTTTCTATGATCCAACAGATGTTGGCAATTTAATCTCTGGTTCCTCTACCTTTTCTAGATCCAGCTGGTACATCTAAAGCTCTCTGTTCACATACTGATGAAGCCTGGCTTGAAGGCTAACTTGGCACTGGAGCACAAAGTGAAGCAGGACAGAGACTCACAGAGTTTTGCCAAGAGAACACACTGGTCATAGCAAACATCCTCTTTCAATGACACAATAAACAACTCTACACATGGACATCACCAGATAGTCCATACCAAAATCAGATTGACTATATTCTTTGAAGTCAAAGGTGGAGAAGCTCTGTATAGTTAGCAAAAACAAGCCCAGGAACTAACTGGTCCTTATTGCAAAATTCAGACTTAAATTGAAGAAAGTAGAGGAAACCACCAGACAATTCAGATAGGACTTAAATCAAATCCCTTATGATTATACAGTGGGAGAGACAAACAGATTTAAGGGATAAGATGTGATAGAGTGCCTGAAGAACTATGGTCAGAGGTTCGTAACACTGTACATGAGGAGGTGACCAAAACCATCCTCAAAATAAAGAAATGCAAGAAGGCAAAATGGCTGTCTGAGGAGGCCTTACAAATAGCCGAGAAAAGAAGAGAAGCTAATGGCAAAGGAAGAAAGGAAAGATATACGCATCTGAATGCAGAGTTCCAAAAAAAATCAAGGAGAGATAAGAAAACCTTCCTCAGTGATCAACGCAAAGAAATAGAGGAAAACAACAGAATGGGAAAGACTAGAGATCTCATCAAGAAAATTAAAAATACCAAGGGAACATTTCATGCAAAGATGGAGTAAAGACAGAAACAGTATGGACCTAACAGGAGCAGAAGATATTAAGAAGAGGTGGCAAGACTAACAGAAGAACTGCACAAGGAAGGACTTAATAACCCTGATAACCATGATGGTGTGATCAGTCACCTAGAGCCAGACATCCTGGAGTGTGAAGTCAAGCAGGCCTTAGAAAGCATTATCAGATATATTGGCCTATAATTTTATTTTTGTAATGTCTTCTGTTTTTGCCTCAGTGTAATGGTGGCCATGTAAAATAAATTTGGGGGTGTTTCTTCTTCTTCAGAATATTTTGAAAGGGATAAGTATTAGCTCTTTATTATATGTTTGCCTGAATTGTCCCGTTAATCTATACTGTCTCAGATTTTTATTTGCTGTGAGTTTTTTTATTACCGATTAAATTTCACTGCTAGTGATGTCTTTCCAATTATTTCTTTTTCTTGATTCAGCCTTAGCAAGTTTAATGCTTATAGAAATTTATCCATTTCTTCTAGTTTGTTTAATATGTTGGCATATAACTGTTTACAGTGTTATCTTGTGATTATTTAACTCTGTTTTAGCAGTTATAATTTCTCCTTTTTCATTATTTATTTTGGTCATTTTCTTAATAAGTCTGGCTTAACTGTTAACAATTTATCTTTAACTTAAAAAAAACAGCTCTTGAAGATTTTCATATTTTCTGTTTTGATCTCTGATTGGTTTCCACCCTGATTTTCATTATTCCCTTTTTTCTGCTGATGTTGAGCTTTGTCTATTCCTCTTTTTATAATTTCTTTAGAAGGTAGATTAGCTTTTTGCTTTCATTCTTTGTTGTTCCTTGAGGTAGGCCACTGCAAGTTTACAGCTTATAACTGCTTTTGCTGCCATGCATTGATCTTGGAGAAGGAAATTGCAACTCATTCCAGTATTGTTGTCTGGAGAATTCCATGGACAGAGAAGCCAACAGGCATCGCAAAGAATCAGCCTCAAAACTGAGCAACGGAGCACACAGATTCCTGAAAGTTTTAATTTTTTTAAATTTTTCTCAAGGTATATTCTGACATCTTCTCTGATTTCTTTATGAATCCCTTGATTTTGAGTAGCATGTTATACTCTCTCCACTTGTTTATCTTTTCCCACATTTCATCCTCTGATTGATTTCTAGTTTCATCATGATATGTAGATGATACCACTTTAATGGCAGAAAGTGAAGATGAAACAAGGAGCCTCTTGATGAAGCTGAAAGAGAAGAGTAAAAATGTTGACTTAAAACTCAATATTCAGAAAACAAAGATCATGGCATCCAGTCCTATCACTTCATGGCAAATAGACAGGGACACAGGGGAACATGCCATATTTCCTGTTCTTGGACTCCAAAATCAATGTGTACTGTGACTGCAGCCATGAAATTAAAAGACAGTTGCTCCTTGGAAGAAAAGCTTTGACAAACCTAAACAGCATATGAAAAACCAGAGACATCACTTTGCTGACAAAGTTCTGCATAGTCAGAGGTATGGTTTTTCCAGTGGTCACGTACAGATGTGAGAGTTGGACCATAAAGAAGGCTGAGTGCAGAAGAACTGATGCCTTCAAATTGTGGTGCTGAGAAGATATTTGACAACCCCTTGGACTGTAAGGAGATCAAACCTGTCAATCCAAAAGGCAACCACCCCTCAATATTCACTGGAAGGACTGGTGCTGAAGCAGAAGCTCCAATACCTTGGCCACCTGATGTGAAGAGCTGACTCATTGGAAAAGCCCCTGATGCTGGGAAAGATTGAGGGCAAGAGGAGAAGGGGATGACAGAGGATGAGATGGTTGAATGACATCACTGATTCAATGGACAAGAATTTGAGCAAACTCAGGGAAACAGCGAAGGACAAGGAAACCTGGTGTGCTGCAGGACTCTTCATGGAGTCAAAAAGAGTCAGACAAAGCTCAGTGACTGAACAAAAATATTGTTGTCCAAAAAAAAGCTTGGTATAATTTCTGTCTTCTTATTCATTGAGATTTGTTTTGGAACATAGCATGTGATTTAGCCTGAAGACTATTTCATGTACCCTTAAAAGTAATATGTATTCTATTATTTTTGGATGGATTTCCTATAGATATCTCTCAAGTACATCTGGTGTAATGTTTCAGCCCTATTTTCTTATTGATTTTCTCTCTGGATAATCTGTCCATCGATATAAGTGGGGTTATAAAGTTTCTTATTTTTATTACATCATTGTCAATTTCTCTCTGTGTGCCTGTCAAAATTTGTTTTATATATTTAGGTGCTCCTAATCAGGTTCTGAGAAAAGAAGAGAAGTGAAAGGCAAAGGAGAAAGGGAAGGATATACCCATTTGAATGCAGAGTTCCAAAGAAAAGTAAGGAGAGATAAGGAAACCTCCTTAAGTGATCAGTGCAAATAGAGGAAAACAATAGAATGGGAAAGGCTAGAGATCTCTTCAAGAAAATTACAGATACCAAGGGAACATTTCATGCAGAAATAAGGTCAATAAAGGACAAAACCAGAAAGGATTTAACAGAAGCAGAAGAGATTAAGAAGTGGTGGCAAGAATATATAAAAGAGCGTATGAAAAAGGTCTTAATGACCCAAATAACCATGAAGGCATGGTCACTCATCTAGAACTAGACATCCTGGAGTATGAAGTCAAGGAGGCCTTAGTGAGCATTACTACAAACAAAGCTAGTGAAGGTGATGGAATTTCAGCTGAGCTATTTCAAAGCCTAAAAGATGATGTTAAAGCACTGCACTCAATATGCCAGCAAATTTGGAAAACTCAGCAATGGCCCATGACTGAAAAAGGTCAATTTTCATTCCAATCTCAAAGAAAGGTAATACCAAAGAATGTCCAAACTACCATACAATTGCACTCATTTCTTATGCTGGAAAAGTAATGCTCAGAATCCTTCAAACTAGGCTTCAACAGTAGATGAACTGAGAACTTCCAGATGTACAAGCTGGATTTAGAAAAGACAGAGGAAGCAGTCACCAAATTGCCAAAAAATGTTGGATCATAGAAAAATAAAGAGAATTCCTGGAAAACATCTACTTCTGCTTCATTGACTACACTAGAGCTTTTGACTGTGTGGACCACAGCAAACTGTGGAAAAATCTTAAAGAGATGGAAATACCAAACCACCTTACCTGCCTCCTGAGAAACCTGTATACAGATCAATAAGTAACTGTTACAGCCAGACATGGAACAACAGACTGGCTCAAAATTGGGAAAGGAGCACGCCAAGGCTGTATAATGTCACTCTGCTTATTTAACTTATATGCAGAGTATAATGCGAAATGCCGGGCTGGATGAAGCACAAGCTGGAATCAAGATTGCCAGGAGAAATATCAACAACCTCAGATACGCAAATACCACACTACTGGCAGAAAGCAAAGAGGAACAAAAGAGCTTCTTGATGAAGGTGAAAGAGAAGAGTGAAAAATCTGACTTAAAATGCAACATTCAAAAAACTAAGGTCCTGGCATCCTGTTCCATCACTTTATAGCAAATAGATGGGGGAAAAGTGGAAACTGTTACAGATATCATTTTCTTGGGCTCCAAAATCACTGCCGATGGTGACTGCAGCCATGAAATTAAACAACACTTGCTCCTTGGGAGGAAAGTTATAACAAATCTAGATAGCATATTAAAAAACAGAGACATTACTTTGCCGACAAAGGTCTATATAGTCAAGGCTGTGGTTTTTCCAGTAGTCATGTATGGATGTGAGATTTGGACCATAAAGAAAGCTGAGTGCTGAAGAATTGACACTTTCTAACTGTGGTGCTGGAGAAGACTCTTGAGAATCCCTTGAACAGCAAGGAAATCAAACCAGTCAATCCTAAAGGAAATCAACCCTGAATACTCATTGGGAGGACTGATGCTAAAGCTGAAACTCCAATACTTTGGCCACCTGATGCAAAGAGCTGACTCATTGGAAAAGACTCTGATGCTGGGAAAGATTGAAGATGGGAGGAGAATGGGACGACAGAGGGTGAGATGGTTGGATGGCATCACCAACGTTTTAGACATGAGTTTGAGTAAGCTCCAAGAGTTAATGATGGACAGGGAAGCCTGGCATGCTGCAGTCAATGGGGTGGCAAAGAGCTGGACACAATTGAGTGACTGAACTGAACTGAAGTAATTCCTTGATGGCATGTTATGTTAAAGCTTAATTGAAGGACACTCTAAGTTTGATTCTGAAGCTTATCTCAGTAATCTATCATTTAAATGCAAATCTGATGCCCCATGACCTGCAACCAGGAGACATGCATGTTGGGAAAGACAAAATTTAAAAGACTATCTCCAACCTGGATAGAAGGACCCTTATCAGGTACTCTTAGCTAGCTCATGCACAGTGAAACTGAAAGGAATGTACTCTTAGATTAATTTTCACTAACAAAAGACCCCTTCACTGTACTGGCCTGTGAAGAGAGTGACTGAGTTCAAAATCACCTTAAAACAATGCTCAACCAAAGGAGAAACTATACTCACACCATGATGAGAAGAGGACATCAGAAATAGACAGATAGCCCAAGATCCTAGACCTGACTCATGATCATTTATAATGTTTCCTTGACTTCTTGGAGCTTTGCACGTGAATCAAATGTGGGCATGATCTTATGCTAGTTTTAAAAATCAATCCAATTGTTGAGTTTGTGGCCAATTACCTGTGTCTAATATTTATGGATGACCTTGGTGGATTTCTCCACTCCAAGGCTCTTAGGAAATTTATTCTATAATAAAAGAAAGAAATTATAGTTCTGTTTAGGCCAGTACTGATATTGCTATACGGAATCCCCTCCCCTAGCCAATCGTTAATGCTTACTCTGATGCTAGCCATAAATGTGAATTTTCCTCTATTACTTAGGCTCAATCAGAGCAACAAGAGAAATTTCAGCTAAGAAATAAGACCTCCCACAATTACGGGGTATATTTATGTAGTTAACACCAGGCTATGGTAATTTAAGTTTAAAGGCTCCTCTATGTTGGGAACAATTAAATAATACTAAGGTTAACAGTCTAGAAACACTAGGACACTGGGCTGGGTAGTGATGGACAGTACTAATATAATATTTCCTTAAATGTAAGAATTGATGCAGAACAGGCAAAGTCAGATGACGTGGGACATATGGACCATATCTAATGGAAGTTCTTGGCTTAATGCTTACTTATGACTTTTCTAATACTGCTAGCTATGTTGCTTGTATTTCACCTGTTTTACAGAATTGGTGGTTTCTTACATTGCCAAATTGTGTGATTAATCCTCTGACAAAATGATGATATATAGTTCCATGTAAGCTCAATGATGATAATACTGTAATTCTAGATATAGGAAGAAGCAACAAGAGGGAATATTCTTCTTGACCATAAGACAGGAGGTCCAGAGACTTTTTGGCAACTGTTAATGAGGCCTAGTTCAAAGATAGTGAATTGAGTAGTATATTAGAAAAATTTTCACCTGGCTTGGGAATGAGCATTCCTAGCACCATGGGACAAAATGGTCATGAAATGCCCCCCAAATAATAGTCAAATTTACTACCATGAAGGGGGCTCTCCTGATGGAAATGGGCACTTTCCATCTGCCTTTATACAGATTAAACCATGAGCTGCTGCAGCTGCTTGCCTTCAATACCCCCCTGAAGGGAGTTCAGGGTGGAGATCAGGAAAGTCCCTACTCTGTTCTCTGGGGAAAACTAGCAGGACAGGCCTTCAGATAGTTACATATTTCCAGGAGAAGATATTATGAGCCCAAATTTTGCATCTTCTCATACCTAGAGATACACTAAGATCATTAACAGTGATATCTGATTTGGCTATTAGGTAGAATATTACAATTAAAAGTCAAAATGGAGTAGCTATGGTTCAGACATTCAAGGAAATAACAGATGATACTATGGGTGTGATTTCACACAAGCCTTGTATGGCTAAGAACTTGAGTCTTCTGAGCTGTGTCAGACTTATACTGAGAGCTTACACCTTGTCTTGGGATCCAGGATGAACCCCCAAGATGACAGATGAAAGCTTATGGCGTGGTCTCTGAAGGAGAAGCTTTAACTCCAGGACCAAAGACAGTCTCAGTCACTCAGAGCTTTGTGTAGTAGAAATTTTATTAAAGTGCTGGTGACAGAAAAAAGCTTCTGACATAGACATCAGAAGTGGGTAGAAGGATTACCTGCCTTGCTTGTTTTAAGCAGGGCATTGTATACTTTTCTGCTAGCTGTTGAGAATAGAAAAAAAAATACCTCAAGGCTGTGAAAATTTTGCCCAGATCCTTTCTCATAACATACACCCTGGAATGACATCAGCATGAGATTAGCCAGAAGGTACAGGTTAACCCAGAGCTCAAAGCTGTGGAAGTTTTACCTAGACCTTCTCCCATAACACACATTCTGAGGTCAAAAATGTCAATCCTTGAGCAAGAGATACTGCTGCCTATGGGGCCTGTAGTCTGAGGCAAAAGAATGTGCAAAGGAGAGCATGTTCACCTCCTCCTTAAAGGGGCCTTAGGCTTGGACTCCTTATCAACCTGTCTGAGTTAACTCTCAATATGACATCAGTCATTCTCAGAGCAGTGTCTGCCGGCAGCTGGTAACTGCAACCTTACTTTTTAAAAGTTTCTTTTCGTAACTATGTCATTTTTAAGTGATGAAATTGCTTTAGATCATACATTAACAAAATGAAGCGAGTATGATGAACAATAGCATCTGTTATCTATGTGCTAATATCACATTAAAAGTTAAAACCTAGCTAGATAAAACTGGACAGGTGGCTTCCTGGCTAAAGGTCTCCCCAGCGTGCCCAGTCTGGACTGAGTTTTAGGCTTATTCTCCTGAAAAGAAATGAGGGGCTTTTTTTAGTCTATTAAAATTCCAACTGTCACTCCTCCAACTACTTCTATTGCAGGTCTGTTACACCAAAATGAGAGACCAATAGGTTGAGGTTTTAATCATACGAGATTCAGATCCAGGGCTTGGGACTCAGAAATATTTCCAATTCAGTGTCAAGTTTCCCAACTGAGGCTGGACTGTGCCCTATTTTTTAGCAGGAAATGGCCAGAGTCATCCCCACCCCACTCCTTGAGTTGAAAGGGTGCAGTCCACTTGGGGTTCCAGAACACAAACCCTTTCTGTGCCACTTGTTTCTTGCTGATAGAATATGGACTTCATTCAGCTTCGTTGACCTTCCCTGAGCTCCACAGGTCAAATTCAAAGAGTTATTCATCAGGGAAGGGAAGGAATACAGGAATAAAGGAGGAGAAATCAAATGGTGGGACAGCCTTGGGGCAGGGTCCTGGTTCCTCCTCAAGAAGTGTGCATAAGAATTTGTTGCAGTTCTTCTGCAGAGTTGAGGTCCCCACCTCTCGAGGATGGTAACTTCTGGCTGAGTTCAAGATTCCTAGAACACCACCCTATTCCTAGAGCACCTACCTGCCCAACAGCCAATCAGAAGATAGTCACACACCCTGAAACCCTCACCCCAAATTTTGCCTTCCTTTCCTGGGCCCCGTGATGATCATTCTGCTAGGCCTCATATCTGGCCTCTGTCTGTTTCAACTACTTAACGAGGTTCATCTCTGACAGGGTCCAACAATTACAGGCTAAATTTTCCTATGAGGGTGAATGCCAGTTTCAGGCACAGAACATCTCAACCTAGATCAAAAAGAGAGAGACTACAACTCCACTAGACAGGACTCTGCCCACTCTCATCAGGGAGTATTAATAGTTACAGAAGAAAGAAACAGAGGTATCTTGAGTATGAAGTCTCTCAGGGTGGAGTTGTTAGGTGAACCAGCTGAAACCACCCACCCTTGCCAGGCCCAATAGTGACTGCTTGCATAAGTTATCTTAAACAGAAGGTCCTGGTAAGGAAGGAGGAACCCATAAGCTACCACCAACCTGAATCGGAGAAAGGTCAGAAAGAGAAAGGAGACTACAGATTCTACGCCCTCTCAGATTCACAGAATTCTTCTTGCCGGAAGCCATCTTGGCTGAGGCATTGATGCGCCACCAAGAAGGACCCTGATTTTGGAGAAAACCCAGAAACTACCCCAATGACCATAAAACCAAGGCCTGGGAGCCTGTGACAGTGCCATCCTCCTGGGCTCCCCTGCCTTCCTGCCCTCCACCCGGGCGGCCTCCCCAGTAGCTTCTTGCTTTGTCAGCACGTGTGTCTCCTCGGACAGTTCACTTCCGAGTGTTAGATAGGAGCACGGTCTCAGGCCCTAGAAGTGGTCCCACTTTCTGCAACAAAGGGATAAACTGGATCACAGATCTTGGGGATAAAGAAGGCTAATTCAGATCAACATTTGAATCAAACGTCAAGTTTTGAATCTGGTGATTGATTGAATAAGGAAGAAGAGACCACATAGACTAAAATAGTATCTTGGATTTCTTCTTTGGTTAATTAGTTAGATGATGATGAGATGTTCTTTAGATTTGGTAACGTAAAAGCTTAGAATGAAGAAGAAAATTGTAAAGATGGATACTAAGATCTGTCATATATAAAGGAGATATATATATATATATATATATATGTATATATATATATATAGCCTTCCTTTTCTGGACCCAGTGATGATCATTCTGAATATACTAATATATACGTGTGTGTGTATATGTATAGGAGAAGGAAATGGTGACCCACTCCAGTATCCTTGCCTGGAGAATTCCATGGACAGAGGAGCCTGGCAGGTTACAGACCATGGGATCACAAAGAGTTGGACATGACTGAGCAACTAGCCACACACACACACACACACACACACACACACACACACACCCTTTATAAGTGTCAATACCACACACACACACACACACACACACACCCTTTATAAGTGTCAATACCACACACACACACACACACACCCTTTATAAGTGTCAATACCACACACACACACACACACACGCCCTTTATAAGTGTCAACATGAAAAGACACATGCCATGTAAGAGCTGTGAGATGGGTCTTCCTGGGAACTATAGTCTGAGACACAGCCTCTCAGGTAGCTCTGAAAAACTGAAGTGATAGGAGGGGAACCACTATATGTAGTATAGTCAAGATCTCACTGAAATGTTACCACTAGTCACAAGGATCAGCTATCTCATTTAATAATTGCAGTGCTTTGCTAAGTATGAGAAGATGCAAAACTTTGGGTACATAAAAATTCCTCCTAGAAATATCTAACTATTTGAGGACCTGTTCTGTTAGTTTTCCTTTGACCTGAATTCTTTTCTAAGGTATGTGGTAGGTCAGTGACTACAATGACTAATTTCTCAATTCTTGTAGAACAGGATGGTAGAAAACATTCTCTGTTTTACTTGTGAAAACATTACTCTTTAAAGATATGTAGTCATAACAACAATGAACAGACAACCTTTTTCAAACACAAGTCACTGATCTAAACTAAGTGAACTACCAGTGCAATTTGGAAGCAATTTATTAGCAATGCAAATGTCAAGCTACTTCTGAATTTCCCAAAAGCAGGATAAACAAAATAAATGTACCATCAAGTAGCACAGGTGAGACACTCAAGCTTCAAGAACTCTCCTTTGATTACTTTAAAAACCAGAGAAAGGCAGCATAACAAGTTTCCACTTGATCAGACTATGTTTATTCATCCTGATGCAAGTCAGAGGAAGCAGGCCTAATAGTTTTGAATTGCTATAAAAGGTTGTATGCACTTGCCAGATTTATGCATTTAGGCCATAAAAGCAAAAGAATCTTACAGAGGCACTTTCTTAATTAAGCAATTTAGGTATAAAATCAGGGAGAAAGAAAAATATATATATTACAGCACCTGCCCCAAATGACCTCACTATCCTTTTTTTATCCAAAGATTTCCTTTTCAGCTCCCCACACTAGTTCAAAGATTTCTGCCTCAAGTAAAACATCTCCTGAACACCTCCACCCATCACTTCCACCAACTAAAGACTTCCACCAACTTGTACATACTTCTGTTGGAATACTAATTCACTTCATAATCATTTATCTATGTCCCCTTGTTCTGTGGTGTTTTCAAAGGCAAAGCTCAGGACCTTTCACAGAAAGATTTTAACCATATATGATCACAACCAAAATCTGGAAGAGAAAAGAGGGAACCCTAATCCTTTAAAGTTTAGAGAATTTTTATTGAGCTCATTTATATTAGCTTATAAATCTGATAATATAATGTTATATTACTATGTTAAAGAATAATTATCTGAAAGGGGTATAACCAAGATTCTCATGAAGATACAAAATGATCACATGTAAAATATTTCATTTAGCTAATTATTAATGAGGAAATTAGGTATATGTTACAACTGGTTCAAAGGAAAAGTCAAACAAGTACAAATTTTTATGGAGTAAATGTTCCTTGGTGAAGAAATGTAGAAAAGAATTTACAAATTAATATAAAAAACTGACCCCCCACCCCCACCCCGGGAGGAAAGGGGAAGAGTCAATTGAACCTCCACCAAACAGAATTTATTTGCATGTCTAAGAACAAGAATTATTTTGCATTGCTATCAGTTACCGGCAATTCTCAGAGTTGTAAAGTAGCTCAAAGGCAATGAAACACTAGACTGCTAGGCCCAAAAACTCAGGAGCTGTACTCTAAACAATGAAAAAATTTCCATTGGATATAGTGATCTTCTTAGTTTATTGCAAATTGGCTTACAATTATAAGCAAAAGATGGGATGGGGGTTCCCTGTTCTCTGATTAAAGATTAACCCATCATCAAAACTTGGTTTCCTCAGTTTGTAAGAAAATATTTCTGACCTCCCTCACAACACGTTCAGTTATATCATTAACTATTCTTTTTTGATACAAAAATGACTACAAAATCTAGCATCTGTTGAGTACACACTACTCTGGATAATACAAACAAGGTACAAAGATACAGTATACAGCACAGAGCACACAGCCAGCATTTTATAGCAACTATATATAGAGTATAATCTATAAAAATTTTGAATCATTATGTTGTACACCTGAAACATATTGTAAATCAACTATATATTTAATGCTGAGTACTGCTATAATCTTACACTGGATTGGAAAAGCAAAATACAGCTATAGAATTTTTTTAATCTATTTATTTAGAAATTAATGACAGGGTGGGGGGTTGGCCAGATGGTGTGATGAGTGCTTTACCTACAGAATTTCTTTAATCCTCATGTCAAGTTGATAAGGAATTCTATTATTCTTATTTTATAGAAGAGGAATCTGAACATTAGTCAAGGTTTTAAATCCCAGAGGTAGCATGTGATAGCTCTGGATCTGTGCTGTCCAGGATGGTAGCCAATCGCTATGTGTGATTATTGAGACTTAAAATGTGGCCAGTTCAAACTGCTATGTGCTATAGGTCTGTTGACTAACATATTGCACAGCCTAAAAGCTGAAAATTATGTTTACCCAGCAGACATCCTGAGGACTTCAAGACCAGGACACAGCTTCTCAGATCACTCTGAGAGACTGTTCTGAAGAGGCAAAGGAAGGAGTCAGGATATATAGGAGTTTTGCAACAAAGACTAGGTAGTTAGACCATCAAAGGATTGCTGTTAATTAAAGAAAATCAATACCTCAAGATGGGGAGAAAATGTAAACAGTAACAGACTTTGTTTTCTTGGGCTCCAAAATCACTATAGACAGTGACTGTGGCCATGAAATTAAGACACTTGCTCATTGAAGTGGAGACCAAAAGAAAGCGGGAGAAACAACACTTATATCAGATAAAACAGACTTTAAAATAAAGACCATTACAAGAGACAAAGATGGACACTACATAAAGATCAGGGGATCAATCCAAGAAGATATAACAATTATAAATATACATGCACCCAACATAGGAGTATCTCAATAGATAAGGCAAATCCTAACAACTATTAAAGGGGAAATTGACAATAACACAATAATAGTGGTGGACTTAATACCCACTCACGCCAATGAACAGGTCATCCAGACAGAAAATTAACAAGAAGACACAGCTTTAAATGATACATTGGACCAGTTAGACCTAATTGATATCTACAGAGCATTCCACCCAAAAACAATGGATTTCACCTTTTTCTCAAGTGCAAATGGAACATCCTCCAGGATAGCTCACATCCTGGGCCAGAAATCTAATCTTGGTAAATTTTTTTTTAATTGACCACTTCAATCACATTTTCTGATCATAATGCTGTAAGATTAGATATCAATGACTGGAAAAAAGTTATTTAAAAAAAAAAACCCAAATATATGGAGGCTAAACAACATGCTTCTGAATAACCAACAGATCACTGAAGAAATCAAAAAGGAAATCAAAATACACATAGAAACAAGCGATATTGAAAACACAAAAACCCAAAACCTATGGGATTCAGTAAAAACAGTGCCAAGAGGGAAGTTCATAGCAAGACAAGCCTGCCTCAAGAAACAAGAGAAACATCAAATAAACAACCTAACCTATACCTAAGCAACTAGAAAAAGAAGAACAAAAATCCCCCAAAGTAGTAGAAGGAAATAAATCGGAAAAATCAGAGAAGAAATAAATGAAAATGAAATGAAGTAGACTATAGCAAAGATTAATACAACTAAAAGCTGGTTCATTGAGAAGATAAACAAAATAGACAAACCATTAGCCAGACTCATCAAGAAAAAAAAGGAAGAAGACTCAAATCAATAAAATTAGAAACGAAAATGTGGAAGAAGACACATGTATCCCATTGTTCATTGCAGCAGTATTTACAATACCTAGAACATGGAAGCAACCTAGATGTCCATCGACAGATGAATGGATAAAGAAGTTGTGATACATATACACAGTGGAGTATCATTCAGCCATAAAAAGGAACCATCTGAGTCAGTTCTAATGGAATGGATGAACCTAGAACCTATTATACAGAGTGAGGTAAGTCAGAAAGAGAAAGATAAATATTATATTCTAATGCATATATACAAAATCTGGGGAAATGGTACTGAAGAATTTATTTACAGGGCAGTAGTGGAGAAACAGACATAGAGAATAGACTTATGGACATGGGGAGAGGGAAGCAAAGGATGAGATGTATGGAAAGAGTAACAAGGAAAGTTATATTACCATGTGTAAAATAGATAGCCAATGGGAATTTTCTGTATGGCTCAGGAAACTCAAACAGAAGCTCTGTCTCAACCTAGAGGGGTGGGGAGGGGAGGCAGATGGGAGGGAGGTTCAAAAGGAAGGGGATATATGTATACTTACGGCTCATTCATGTTGAGGTTTGACAGAAAACAACAAAATTCTGTAAAGCAATTATTCTTCAATTAAAAACTAAATAAATTTTTTTAAAAGAAATGAAAATGGAGAAATTACAACAAAGCACAGAAACACAAATGGTCATATGAGACTACCATGAGCAACTATATGCCAATAAAATGGACAACTTGGAAGAAATGAACAAATTCTTATAAAAGTATAACCTTCCAATACTGAACCAGGAAGAGACAGAAAATTTGAACAAACCAATCACAAGCATGGAAATCAACTATAATCAAAAGTCTTCCAAAAAAATCAAGTCCAGGACCAGATAGTTTCAGAGGCAAATTCTACCAAAAATTTAGAGAAGAGATGGCACCTATCCTACCCAAACTCTTCCAGAAAATTGCAGAGGAAGAAAAACTCCCAAGCTCATCCTATGAGGCCATCATCACCCTGATGCCAAAATCAGACAAAGATGCCACACAAAAAAGAGAAAACTACAGGCCAATATCACTGATGAACATAGATCCAAAAATCCTCAACAAAATTCTAGTGAACAGAATCCAACGGCATAATAAAAAGATCATACATTATGATCAAGTGGGCTTTATTCCAGGGATGCAAGCATTCTTCAGTATTCTCAAATCAGTCAATGTGGTACACCATATTAACAAACAGAAAGATAAAAACCATATGATCATTTCAATAGATGCAGAAAAAGCCTTTGAGAAAATCCAACACCCATTTATGATAAAACCTCTCCAGAAAGTAGGCATAGAAGGAACATACATCAACATAATAAAAGCCAGATATGACAAACCCACAGCAAATATTATCCTCAATGGTGAAAAATTGAAAGCATTTCCTCTAAACTCTGCTGAACAAGACTTCTGAGAGTCCCTTGGACAGCAAGGAGATCAAACCAAAGATTTCCAAAGTCAATCTTAAGGGAAATCAACTCTGAATACTCATTGGAAGGACTGATATTAAAGCTGAAACTCCAGTATTTTTGGCCATCTGATGTGAATAGCTGACTCATTGGAAAAGTCTCTGATGCTGGGAAAGATTGAGGGCAGAAGGAGAAGAGGGTGTCAGAGAATGAGATGGATGGACAGCATCACTGATGCAATGGACATGAACTTGGGCAAATTCAGGAGATGGTGAGGGACAGAGAGGCCTGGTGTGTTGCAGTCCATGGGGTGGCAAAGAGTCAGACATGACTGGACAACTGAACAACAACCTCTAAAATCAGAAAGAAGACAAGGATGCCCACTTTCACCACTACTACTCAGCATAATTTTGGAAGTCCTAGCCACAGCAATCAGAGAAGAAAAATAAATCGAATCCATATTGGAAAAGAAGAAGTAAAACTCTCACTTTTTGCGGATAACATGATCCTCTACATAGAAAATCCTAAAGATATCCACCAGAAAATTACTAGAGTTAATCAATGAATATAATAAAGTCACAGGATATAAAATTAGTATACAGCAATCCCTTGCATTCTGATACACTAACAATGAAAAATCAGAAAGAGACATTAAGGCATCAATCCCATTCACCTTTGCAATGAAAAGAATAAAATACTTAGAAATAAATTTACCTAAAGAAACAAAAGACCTTTACACAGAAAACTACATATTCTCTTAATAGGGGAAGAAAAAGAGAATGTTGGCAACCAAGGGGAGCATAAATGAGTTTTAGAAAGGACGAATGGTCATTAGAAGAATAGATGGGGGACATGATAATTTGTGACAAAGTCTGTCTGAGTGTGATGTCTATTTCTAGTGTCCTCTTCTGTGGTAAGAGTCAATCTGCTAGAAAATTCCTTCTAGGGAATTTATGACAATTGAGTTCCTTTTGGAGGATCTGTCTTTAGGTAACAAGGCAAGTTCAGAAAAAACATTTCCCTGAATATGTTGTTTTTATACCCAGGTTGGTATTCAAGAGGTGAACTGAAAATTTGGAAGTTTTTAAACTTTTTTTTTCTTTTCTTTCTTTCCTCCTTTCTTTTAATTGAGGATGTCTCAGATTTGCATTTTCTCATCCATAAAGGAGAAAACTTAGCCATTAATGGCTTCCTTACCTGCTTGCATTTAGACTTTCTTACATGGAATTTATGCATTTTAAAGAGAAATGTAAGATCAGATTCTGAACTTTTTCAGTGACTTGAATTTTCAGTAATTATTCTTTTGTTCTAGGAGAAATGACTAGGTGGTGAGCAAAGTCTTTATCTATAATACTACATAACAGAGACTCTTAAATCTTTACTTCTATGAATGACCTGATGTAGAATATTTTATTTTCAAAGAGAATTCAATAATAAGAGGAATGAATTTCCTCCTTAATATGCTATTTTAAATTTTTATTTATTTTTAAGTCTGCTTTATGCTTTTTGGGATAAAATCAACTTGTTCTAATTAAAAACATCTCCTGTGTCCTTGATGTTTGAACATTTTATTTCTTAACATCTGCATATTTTTAGGGCCTAATGTTCAACTTCATGCTCTGTGAGAATACCAACAGATTGTAGAAATATGCATTAAAATAGTGTGAATTGTCATTTCCGTGTCCAGACAATGCTGATAGAAGCACTGTGCATATGGGATGGCCAATATGACTTTTAAAATAATAATAATGACATATACTATTACCTAGCTAGGAAAATAATATGGATGATTTTTCTTATTGCCCTTTGTTCTATTTTGTTTTAATAAGTTCACCACTAAATATTAGTAAAAGTGCTATGGCTAAGAAATCATGGATCCTCTATTTTAATTTCTTTATTTAAAAAAAAAAATTTTAAATCATCCATAAAAAGCCTTGCAGCTTCTGTTAATTCTTCTGAAGGATTCTAAGCCTCAAATATGTAAGAAATGAAATTGATTAGATCTTCTTTTATTGGCAGATAAGTTATAAAGTGATGGCAGGTGTTCTTAAATCAAACTCACTAATTTAGAATTATCAGGAAAATTACAAAGTGAGTCAATTACCAAGATGTAATGATGTGGTTAAAACAATCAATAATGTCTTTTGTTATGTTTCTATTCTTCATCTGATGTATATTTTATGTGGATATAATCTTTATCTCTACTTAATATTATAGCCATTGTGAAACTTACTTTTAAGCTTTAGTACTTACGTTTTATTGTCCCCTGTCCTCATCATTAATAATGGCTAACTGCACCTGTTTTCCTTTAGCCAGTTGAATGATTTCACTTTATTATCATTATTTTTTGAAAACAGCACTTTTAATGCTATACCGAGACCAGGAAAAAACCTGCCTCAGATAATTATGGAAGCCTTCTGAAATTTAAAATTTTTTTAAAATGTCCAAGTATTGTAATATTTATTTCAGGCACGTATTCACAACCATTTTTAAATAACAAATATTAAGTAAAACACATTTACTGAAACAAATTTTTTTTAATCTGAAATCAATTTTTTTTTAAATCTGAAATGAACAAAATCATTGAAACACTTAACCCTTAGGGGTTCCCTGGTGGCTCAGATGGTAAAGAATCCACTTGTTAACGCAGGAGACCTGGGTTTGATATCTGGGTTTGGAAGATCCTCTGGAGAAGGGAATTGCTACCCATTCCAGTATTCTTACCTGGAGAATTCCATGGACAGAGGAGCCTGGCGGGCTGTAGTCCAGGGGGTTGCAAACAGTCAGACACAGCTGAGCACCTAACACTCTCACTTGGTGTTCTAACTCTGTTATTCTGACCAGACCCCCAGTTAGAGCTAAAGCTCATTATTTTTTCATATGTCCTCTACTTTTGCTCTTTCTTAAAATTTAAAGTAAACTTGGAAGTAAGGAGAAAAATGAACCATATTTTGCTACTTAATATCAATGATCAGGACTAACGTCTACACATTTTGTGTCTGTTTACAGAGTCTCCTAATGGGCAACTTTTTCTTAATATTTTGAATTCTCTAAAGGTCAAATGTGTGTTCTATGGCACCAAATAATGCCTTTCAGCTCTGTATTTCCCATTGTCTCAAGTCTTTTTACTCGTGGCTTAAGATTTGTTCCTACTCACAGCGCTTCTGACACCAAAAATGTAGAGGTTTTCTTCCAAATCAACCAATTCAACAACTCTCCAGACACCACTGAGTATCTTACAATTCAGTTCAGATCTGACCCCAGCTACTTGGATTTAGAACAGACCCCCACATGTTAAATGATCAGTCCCACAAGATTTCCCTCCACTTCAGATGCCAGTTGCAAATTCTGCACCACATGTAATTCTGACCAAATAACTGTAAACCAGGAGTTCCCATGACTGCCTCCTCTGTAATTTGCTAGAACGGCTTACAGAACTCAGGAGAACAGTTTACATACTACTACCAGTTTATTACAAAGGATATAACTCATCAACAGCCAAATGGAAGAAATGTACATTATAGGGCAAGGCATGCGGGAAGGGGCACCCAGCTTCCCTGCCCTTTCTGGGTAAGCCACTCTCCCTGCACTCCAACACATGCTTCAGCCCAGAAGCTCACCCATCCTGCTGTCTAGGTCTCTTTTTATGGAGGTACCAATTCATGATCGTGTAAATCATTGGTCATTGGGGATTAACACAATCTTTAGCCTAGTGCCCCTTCTTGGAGGTCAAGTACATAGAATTGAAAGTTCTGACCCTCTGCTCACATGACTGGCTCCTCTGGCAACCAGCCTCCATCTGGAAGCTATCTAGAGGTCCACCAAGAGGGACCTTATCAACCCAGGACCTTAAACCCCAGTATGATTGAAAGCACTCACAGCACTTCTGTGAGTTTATTATAAATAAGGAAGAACTTTCCTCTAACTGTACCACTAAGAAATTTCAAAGGTTTCAGATGCTCTGTGCCAGGAACCAGGGATGAAGGCCAGATACATATTTCTTATTATATAACCATATCATATACATTAAATATTTTAAGGAATAGGTAGACTAAAATTTCCAAATTAAAAGTAAAAGCCATAGAAGTTTCAGAATTACACTTTGGGCACCACTGGGCCCCTGATAGCTCAATTGGTAAAGAATACGCCTGCAATGCAGGAGACCCCGGTTTGATTTCTGGGTAGGGACAATCCACTGGAGATGGGATAGGCTACTCACTCCAATATTCTTGGGTTTCCCTTGTGGCTCAGCTGGTAAAGAATCTGCCTGCAATGTGGGAGACCCGGGTCCAATCCCTGGGTTGGGAAGATCCCCTGGAGAAGGGAAAGGCTACCCACTCCAGTATCCTTGCCTGCAGAATCCCATGGACAGAGGAGCCTGGTAGGTTCCCAGTCCATGGGGTCGCAAGAGTCGGACACGACTTAGCGGCTAAACCACCACCACCATTGGGCCCTGTAAATCCAATCTGGTAAGCTGATGCACTCTGCCTTATCAATCAATGGGGCTATAATACAACTCATTTGATGTTATGTCATATCCTGCTATCCCCAAACAGCCACACTGAACTGATCAAATATGTCTACTATTTTCCTTTCTATTATTACTGCTATGAATGTTATTAGGCTTCCCACTTGGCACAGTGGTAGAAAATCTGCCTTCCAGTGTAGGAGATGCAAAAGACATAGGTTTGACACAGGTTTGATCCCTGGGTTGGGAAGATGCCCTAGAGTAGGAAATGGCAGCCCACTCCAGTACTCTTGCCTGGAAAACTCCCTGGACAGAGGAGCCTGGAAGACTGAAGTCCATGGGTCTGCAAAAGGTAAGACATGACTGAGTGCACACACACATGCACACATACACACACACACATGCATGCACATATTAATATCATTATTACTCTTTTCAACAAAGACATTCATGACGAGTATATGATGTGTACTAGGCAATCGCCTAGTTTCCATTTGAAGTTAAGCCTGATAGTCTTAAGTGAGAATCAGAGGAGAAAATGGAGCTGTGCATCTAGAAAATCTAGAGAGCTTTTAAAAATTGACACTATAATTCTAGTGTTTTATAGACAAAATCTATGTCTATAATTATGATTATAATTGCAGACTTTCATTACTCATTTTGAATATTCTGACCTTCCACAATTATTTTCCACGACTCTGATTTGAAAGGTCTGGGATTGGGTCCAGGAATGTATAGTTTTGAAAGCTCATCGGGTGATCCTTCTGTGCAACTAATTTGCAAACCCTTTAATCACACAGGTGGAGGGATTAAAGCCAAGAGGGTAAAGTAACTTATCCTTTTGAGGTGAAGTTTCACCATTACAATTTACATGTTCAGAACTTCAAAACTTCTACATCATTGATATTTTAAAGGAATATTTTCAAGAATGGCTGTGTCAACTAAGGACAGGAAGATCAAGGAGTAAAACTCAAGATATGTAATTAGGGAGAGACGAGATTCCCAGAGGAACAAAAATAATGAGATTAATTCATTTTCACTTGCATTATTGTCTTTCAGAGAGCCAATGACCCAGAAAGGAGGTAAAACAGGTAGTCTTTGCACTGTTATAGGTTATAAAGATAAATATAAATATACCGTAACTGAAGGTCTTAACATTTCAGTGACTACCCGCAATCACACAATTTTGTTGCTAGAACTCTGTCATAAACCCCAAGTCAGTACATCAAACACCACATTCTTCTGACATTTGACGCTGAAGTGAAAGAAAGTGGAGTCACTCAGTCGTGTCCGACTCTTGGCGACCCCGTGGACTATAGCCCACCAGGCTCCTCCGCCCATGGGATTTTCCAGGCAAGAGTACTGGAGTGGGCTGCCATTGCCTTCTCCAGGGGATCTTCACGTCGCAGGGATTGAACCCAGGTCTCCCACACTGTAGGCTTCTGAGCCACCGGGGAAGTCCATTTGATGCTAAGTGACTGTGTAATTTCCAATTTTACCTCAGGTTGAACACTGTAGTGGGGAATGTGTACATAAGGGAGCTCATACTGGAAAAAAGAAAAATCTTAAAGAGCTCTATCTGTACCTTGTAGAAATCTTAAAATATAATGTGTTTAAAAAATATTTGATATTTCATAGCTGTCAAAAGGGACTTCCCCAAGGGCTCGGTTGTGAAGAATCCTCTTGCAATGCAGGAGAGGAGGGCTCAGTCCCCAGGTTGGGAAGATCCCCGGGAGGAGGGCCTGTCAACCCACTCCAGTGTTCTTGCTGGAGCATCCCATGGACGGAGGAGCCGGGTGGGCTACAGTCCCCGGGGCGGCGAAGAGTCAGACGTGACTGAACGACTGAGCACAGCACAGCACACAGATGTCAGAAACGTCCCATAAGCGTCTTCAGCGCAGCCTCGTCCTTTGATTTATTTTTTGCTGTCTTTCCTTCAAGCAAGTTTACTTTAAAACTGTAACCATATTATTTGTCAACTTTTCTCCATAGCATGGATATTGTGTTTATTTTTAATACAGTTTCATGGGTACTTTATTTATTCAATCCCACTCTCCCAGTGCATCCTACCTTCCCTCTCCACCTCAGTACCCATATGTTCCTTCTCTGCATTTGCTCTCTACATCTCTCTACTTAGGCTTTGCAAATAAGTTTATCTGTATCACTTTTTCTGGATACTATGTTAAAAACCAACCTCTATCCCATTGGCATGCCATAATTTAGAAACCAAAACAAATCCTAAGCATAAAATAAAGGAATAAAATGTTTTTTTATTGTATTCTATTTTCTTTTCTAGCAGAATATGTCAGGTAATAGCAATAACAGGGTAGAACTCCCAAAAGCGTTCATAGAATTTCTTAGCCAGAATCCTTAATCTGACATTCAAGCCCTCTATGATGTGTCTCAATACCTTTATTTCCAAACTTCTTCCTCACTGCTCTTCTCATATCTATCACTTTCCCCTCATGAACTGAATATTTGTGCCCCCCACCCCAGTCATATACTGAAACCAAATGCCCAGTGTGATGGTTATTAGGAAGGTGAGACTTTGAGAGGTAAGGAGCATTCAGTTCAGTTCAGTTCAGTTCAGTCGCTCAGTCGTGTCCGACTCTGCGACCCCATGAATCGCAGCACACCAGGCCTCCCTGTCCAACACCAACTCCCAGAGTCTACCCAAACCCATGTCCATCGAGTTGGTGATGCCATCCAACCATCTCATCCCCTGTCGTCCCCTTCTCCTCCTGCCCCCAATCCCTCCCAGCATCAGGGTCTTTTCCAATGAGTCAGCTCTTCACATGAGGTGGCCAAAGTATTGGAATTTCAGCTTCAGCGTCAGTCCCTCCAATGAACACCCAGGACTGATCTCCTTTAGGATGGACTGGTTGGATCTCCTTGCAGTCCAAGGGACTCTCAAGAGTCTTCTCCAGCACCACAGTTCAAAAGCATCAATTTTTCGGTGTTCAGCTTTCTTCACCGTCCAACTCTCACATCCATACATGACCACTGGAAAAACCATAGCCTTGACCAGATGAACCTTTGTTGGCAAAGTAATGTCTCTGCTTTTAAATATGCTGTCTAGGTTGGTCATAACTTTCCTTCCAAGGAGTAATAGATGAGGTCATAAAGGTGAAACCCACATGATTGGGGTTAGTGCCCTTGTAAGGGTCACAAGAGAGTTTGTTTCCTCTTTCTACTCTCTTCCATATATGAGACTACAACAAGTCAACAGTTTGCAAATCTAAAGAGGGTTCTCATCAGAATCCAACTATGCTGGCACCCTGATCTGGGATTTCCAGACTCAGAAATACAAGAAATAAATTTCTGTTGTTTATAAACCTCATCTATGGTGAATTAAGACATTTCACCTGAGCAGTTCAGGCTACCCAGGTGGTACAGTGGTAAAGAATCTGCCTGCCAATGCAGGAGCAGAAAAAGACACCCAGAGATCAAAAAAAAGAAAAGAAAAGATTCCACCCCTGGGTCGGGAAGATCCCCTGGAGAAGGAAATGGCAATTCACTTCAGTATTTTTGCCTGGAAAATTCCATGAATAGAGGAGCCTGGTGGGCTACAGTCCACAGGGTTGCAAAGGTTGCAACTGAACATAGGAAAAATGCACCTGAACAATTCCGTTTTCCCATGTAGTTCCTGGTCTTTTTACAAGAATATTTTTCCACATTCTGTTCATCTTCTCAATTTCTGGGGTATTTAAATGCTCCCTGTCCTTCCACATGTGTTGCAAGCATCACTTCTTTATTTCCCTCAGTGAAGGCTGTTCTCTTCCTCTTATATATGACATTCATAATTTCTACCCTAAACTATAGTTCTTTCTGATCATTGTTTCTCTTACAGAACGCTGCTTCATACAGTTGTCAATTATTCCTTGAATAAATTACTGAATTGATGAAATAACTAGGGGCCAGATTTTTAAATTTAGGATTCAAATTTAACTTTGTTCATTATTAAACATCTTAGTATAAACCCCAGTTTCCATGTATGCCAAAAAAAAAATTTTGCAAGAAAGTAAATCTCTTTGATTTCTGACATTTTTTATTTATTTTTTTTCTTAAAGTGATTACTATGAAGGTCACTAGGACCTATTTTTTAAGACCATAAAGAAGAGAGTGAGCAATTCGTTTTGACAGTTGTGGTACTTGAGCCAATATTTTCCAATTCGCTTTTCCCATGCCTGTATTCTAAATTAACTAAGCACAAGGAGATGCCTCAGATATAGCACTTTATTTAAAATAAGACACTGCTGTCTTAATAATTAGTAAAATGCAATAATTGTCCCTTGTTATGGTTCCATTTTATTTAAATATGATAAAAGATGCAGAATTATCTCACTCAAAATAAAAATTGAAAAAAAGTACTTATTTTAAAAAACTTAGAAATTCCCAGTTATTTTTCAACATTTTCTCTTAATGATTTTTCTTTCTGAATCTGAAATTGAGGGAGATATGTTTTATAAATATAGCATGTTTAAACAGTTATTTGTCTAATGTTTAACAGTTAGTTACAAAAGGAGCTAAAATTATAAGGGTGTGTATGATTTTTTCTAAACATTCTGCATTCGCCAAGAAATACCTTAAATTGTGTTTCTAAGAATTTTCATGATAAGTGAGAATCTTAACTTTAAATATAAAACACTAAAATAAGTAAAGAAAATTAGAGGAGAACAGAGAAGCCTGGTGTGCTACAGTCCATGGGATCTCAAAGAGTTGGACATAACTCAGTGGCTGAAAAACAAGGGCGTCAGATAATATAACTTGTTATATTATGTTGGGAAAATACTGTGCTGGTAGGGAAATTGCTGCTGTGTACTTAGGATTCTTTTGTCAGTTTTAAGTCAGTTTAGTCACTCAATTGTGTCCAACTCTTTGCAACCCCATGGACTGCAGCATGCCAGGCTTCCCTATATATCACCAACTCCCGGAGCTTACTCAAACTCATGTCCATCGAGTCAGTGATACCATCCAACCATCTCATCCTCTGTTGTCCCCTTCTCCCACCTTCAATCTTTCCCAGCATCAGGGTCTTTTCCAATGAGTCAGTTCTTCACATCAGGTGGCCAAAGTATTGGAACTTCAACTTCAGTGTCAGTTCCTCCAATGAATATTCAGGACTGATTTCCTTTAAGATTGATTGGTTTGATCTCCTTGCAGTCAAGAGTCTTCTCCAACACCACAGTTCAAAACCATCAATTCTTCAGCGCTCAGCCTTCTTTATGGTCCAACTCTCACATCCATACATGACTACTAGAAAAACCATAGCTTTGACTAGATGGACCTTTGTCGGTAAAGTAATATCTCTGCTTTTTGATATGCACTCTAGGTTTGCCATAACTTTTTTCCAAAGAGCAAGCGTCTTTTAATTTAATGGTTGTAGTCACCATCTGCAGTGATTTTGGAGACCAAGAAAATAAAGTCTGTCACTCTTTCCATTGTTTCCCCATCTATTTACCATGAAGTGATGGGACTGGATGCCATGATCTTAGTTTTTTGAATGTTGAGCTTTAAGCCAGCTTTTTCACTCTCCTCCTTCACTTTCATCTAGAGGGTCTCTTTGCTTTCTGCCATAAGGGTGATGCATCTGCATATCTGAAGTTATTGATATTTCTCCCAGCAACCTTGATTCTGAAAATATTTCTCCTGGCAATCTTGATGATAAGTTTTAAGTTATATTTAAATAAACTGATGGAGTGGGGTAAGTATCTGTGTGTAAATTAGAGTATGTCTTATTGATGCTATGGGATAAAACTAGTTATGTGACAAATTCTGTAGTAATATTAACATGAAAGTGAAAGCGTTAGTCAAAAAATGAAGTAAATAACAGCAGGCCTTAAATCAAAATGCCAATTTGTTTCTACATATTTATTCTAAAGAAAAAAATCCCAAATGTGAACAATGATTTAGCATCTCGGCAACATTTAAAAACTCAACAATGTTTACCACAGGAAAAAACGGAAGCAGCCAGTCGCTAACAAAAGTAAAACCTTTAAATTATGACTTCTATATAATGGAATAGAATGCAACATAATGGTTCTTCCCAGGTGACTCAGCAGTAAAGAATCTGCCTGGCAATGCAGGAGATGTAAGAGACACAGGTTCAGTCCCTGGGTCAGAAAGATACCCTGGTGGAGGAAATGGCAACCCACTTCAGTGTTCTTGCCTGGCAAATTCCATGGACAGAGAAACCCGGTGGGCTACAGGCCATGGGGTCACAGAGTCAGACATGACTGAGTGACTATGCGTGCACATGTGCATGCAACGTAAGATCACAGAGAACTGCTCATGTTATATCAAGTTTAAAATCAGATTCTACCTATATTTTCCTCTAAAAGTTTTATAGTTTCTGACCTTACATTTAGGTCTTTAACCCACTTTGAGTTTACTTTTGCATATGGTGTTAGGGAGTATTCTAATTTCATTCTTTTACGTGTAGCTGTGTGGTTTTCCCAGCACGATTTATTGAAGAAGCTCTTTTCTTCTTTGTATATTCTTGCTTCCTTTGTCAAAGATAAGGTGCCCATAGGTACATGGGTTTATCTCTGGGTTTTCTATCTTTTTCCATTCTATGTTTCTGTTTTGTGTCAGTACTATCCTGTCTGGATCACTGTAGCATTTTAGTATAGTTTGAAGTCAAGAAGGTTGATTCCTCCAGCTCCGTTTTTCTTTCTCAAAATTGCATTTGCTATTCAGGGTCTTTTATGTTTCTATAAACATATGTTCTAGTTCTGTGAAAAATGCCCTTGGTAATTTGATAAGGAATGCATTTAATCTGTAGACTGCTTTAGGTATTATAGTCATTTTCATAACAATGATTCCTCCAATCCAAGAATCTGATATATCTCTCCATCTTCTTGTGTCATCTTGATTTCTTTCATGAGTGTCTTATAGTTTTCTGTATACAGGTCTTTTGTCTCCTTAGGTAGGTTTATTCCTAGATATTTTATTCTTCTTGTTGCAATAGTGAATGGGATTGATTCCTTAACTTTTCTTTCTGATTTTTCATTGATAATGTATTGTAGTGCAAAGGAATTCTGTGTATTGATTTTGTATCTTGCAAAGTTACTATATTTATTAATTAGCTCTAGTAATTTTCTGATGATTTCTTTAGGGTTTTCTATGTATAATATTATGGCTGCAAGCAGTGAGAATTTATGTCTTTTCAAATCTGGATTCCTCTTATTTCTTTTCCACCTCTAATTGCCATGGATAGGACTTCACATCCTCCATCTTCTAGAGTAATGAAAATAAAAGCAAAAAAAAAAAAAAAAAAAGGCAACCTAGTTAAACTTAAAAGCTTTTGCACTACAAAGAAAACTATACACAAGTTGAAAAGATAACCCTCAGAATGGGAGAAAATAATTGCAAATGAAACAACTGACAAAGAATTAATCTCCAAAATATACAAGCAGCTCGCTCATCTCACTATCGAAAAACCAAATACTCCAATAAAAAGAATCACTGGAGGAGATAAAGGCATTTCTTCAAGGAAGACATGTGTGTGTGTGTGTGCGCTAAGTCACATCAGTCATGACTTTGAGAAGCCCAAAGGAAGCATATAGATAAACAGTAAACACACAAAAAAAGTCTCAACATTGCTCATTATTAGATAAATGCAAATCAAAACTACATATGAGGTATCACCTCACACCAGTCAGAATGGCCATCATCAAAAAGTCTACAAAAAATGAATGCTGGAGAGAATGTGGAGTAAAGGTAACCCTCCTGCACAGTTGGTGGGAATGTAATTTGACACAATTTTTATGGAGAACAGTATTTTCATCCCAATCCCAAAGAAAGGCAATGCCGAGGAATGTTCCAACTACCACACAATTGCACTCATCTCACACACCAGCAAAGGAATGCTCAAAATTCTCCAAGCCAGGCTTCAACAGCATGTGCACTGTGAACTTCCAGATGATCAAGCTGGATTTAGAAAAGGCAGAGAAACCAGAGATCAAATTCCTAACATCTGTTGGATCATCGAAAAAGCAAGAGAGTCCCAGAGAAACATCTACTTCTGCTTTATTGACTATGCCAAAGCCTTTGACTGTGTGGATCACAACAAAATGTGGAAAAGTTTTAATGAGATTGGAATATCAGACCACCTGATCTGCCTCTTGAGAAATCTATATGCAGGTCAAGAATCAACAGTTAGAACTGAACATGGAACAACAGATTGGTTCCAAATTGGGAAAGGAGTACATCAAGACTATATATTGTCACCCTGCTTATTTAACTTATATGCAGAGTACATCATGAGAAATGCTGGGCTGGATGAAGCACAAGCTGGAATCAAGATTGCTGGGAGAAATATCAATAACCTCAGATATGCAGATGATACAACCCTTATGATAGAAGTCAAAGAACTAAAGAGCCTCTTATGAAAGTGAAGAAGAGAGTGAAAAAGTTGGTGTAAAGCTCAGTATTCAAAAAACTAAGATCATGGCATCTGGTCCCATCACTTCATGGCAAATAGATGGGGAAACAATGGAAACAGTGACAGACTTCATTTTCTTGAGCTTCAGAATCACTGCAGATGGTGACTGCAGCCATGAAATTAAAAGACACTTGCTCCTTGGAAGAAAAACTATGACAAACCTAGACAGTATTAAAAAGCAGAGATATTACTTTGCCAACAAATGTCCGTCTAGTCAAAGCTATGGTTTTTCCACTACTAATGTATGGATGTGAGAGTTGGACCATAAAGAAAACTAAGGACTGAAGAATTGATGCTTTTAAACTGTGGTGTTGGAGAAGACTCTTGAGAGTCCCTTGGACTGCAGGAGATCCAACCAGTTAATCTTAAGAGAGATCAGTCCTGAATATTCATTGGAAGCACTGATGCTGAAGCTGAAGCTCCAATACTTTGGCTACCTGATGGAAGAACTGACTCATTTGAAAAGACCCTGATGCTGGGAAAGATTGAAGGCAGGAGGAGAAGGGGATGACAGAGGATGAGATGGTTGGATGGCATCACTGACTCAATGGACATGAGTTTGAGCAAGCTCTGGGAGTTGGTGATGGACAGAGAAGTCTGGCGTGCTGCAGTCCATGGGGTTGCAAAGAGTCAGACACGACTGAGCGACTGAACTGAACTGAAAGCTGCAAGGGAAACTGAAAATATAATAAACTTTACCTGGGAACTTATGTGTCCACTTAAAACGGGAGAGAACCACTGGTCTGTTACTAAAGTGAAAATGAGGAAGAGAAGAATGGGTTCTGCAAACATGTAGAATTTTGCCAAGAGTTGCATAAAAATACTATTTTTATGTATCAGATAGTCATAATACTTATGGCTAGATGATGAGATAACAACTTATTTTTAGATTTTTTTCCAACCACTTTATTTTTCCAATTTTACTTTATGTTATTGAATATTTCTCTAAAACCCTTCTGAAATTCCTTAAGACATCCTTTTGGGTCTCAGTCAGTCCAGTTCAGTCACTGAGTCGTGTCTGACTCTGTGACGCCATGAACTGCAGCACGCCAGGCTTCCCTGTCCATCACCAACTCCCGGAGTTTTGTGGAAAATAATTGTAAATGGTTCATATGTGCTGTTAAAGAATATGTTTTCTACTAATTGGGTTCATATATATCTTTTTTCATGTATATCTGGTGTATCAAGTTTGGTATTATGCTTTTCAAATCTTCAGTTCCTGTACTAATTTTTGCTTAAGAAAGAAGTAAAAAAAATCTTCTACGAAAATTATGAACTTAAACGTTTTTTGTTACCATAACATAAATATTTGTTTTCTATATTTTGAGGCAGTGTTGTCATTTCAAATACGTGTATCATTGCTTTATACTCTTAGTGAAATTTTTCTTTTGTCATTATGTACTAAGACCGTTACTATTAATGGTTGCATTTAATTCTTTTTTGTCTGAAATTAATATTGCCACACAAACTCTTTTGCCTAGTATTTGCTTAGAAAATATTTTTTTTATTTCTGTATTTTTAATGTTTCTAAGTCATATCGCTTTGTATGTGTGGGTGTGTGTCGCTCAGTCACGTCTGACTCTGTGACACGGTGGACTAACCTGCCAGGCTCCTCTGTCCATGCAATTCTCCGGGCAAGAGTACTGAAGTGGGTTTCCACTTTCTCCTCCAGGGGCTCTTCCCAACCCAGGGATCGCAACCAGGTCTCCTGCATTGCAGGCAGATTCGTTACCATCTGAGCCACCAGGGAATGTAACTTTATATATGTAAGTGTATATACACATATATGTGCATATATCTTGTTTGCTATGTAATTTCTTTTCTTACATAATCTAATTTCTGATAAGTATACTTCTATCAGTTTTTGTCTTTTATTTTTCCTTGTATTGTTTCTTTTTCTGCAATCTATTGGATTGAGTTGCTGTTTCTAATTCTCCCAAAGGACCCACTTATTCAGAAATGGTGTACTTCCTATTCTTTATCTTTTTTCATGTCTCTAATAGATAAGTAGGGTCTTTTAGATCATCTTTGTTTCCACAAATCAATTTTGGTAAGCTGATTGCTTTGATCTATTGAATTTAGCAGCATTAAATTTTTCACAACATATCACTTTTCCTTGAAATGTTTGTGGCGTTTGGAGAGGGTGGAACTCTAACATCCCAAGCACCTCTCAGCAGCAGGTATCTTAATTGTGCTCTGAGCTTCTCCATAGCAACCACGACCTGGAAACACAGCTTAGTCCCACTTTCCATTCTTTAAACAGCTAAGTTTAATTTTTTAACATGGATACTTAACAATGTTTGAAGTTAATCAATATCTTTATTGTCCTGTTAAATAATAAAATGACCTTCAAGTCCTGCGGCACTGATTTTCCATCCTCAACTACTTCTGTATCATTGCAACCCAGTAAGCAACGTAATCTATGTCTGAATTTTAAAACAGAGTTTTCCCAGCTCGATCTGCCATATTGACATGAGGGTTATTTTAGAAATCTTCTCTCATAAACTTTTATATTGTACAACAAAAAAAAGTAGATTATTTTATAGGGAGAGTTCAGTTCAGTTCAGTCACTCAGTCGTGTCCGACTCTGCAACCCCATGTACTGCAGCACACCTTGCTTCCCTGTCCATCACCAACTCCCGGAATTTATCCAAACCCATTTCTATTGAGTCAGTGATGCCATCCAACCATCTCATCCTCTGTCGTCCGCTTCTCCTCCTGCCCTCAATGTTTCCCAGCATCAGGGTCTTTTCAAATGAGTCAGCTCTTCACATCAAGTGGCCAAAGTACTGGAGTTTCAGCTTCAACATCAGTCCTTCTGATGAACACCCAGGACTGATCTCCTTTAGGATGGACTGGTTGGATCTCCTTGTAGTCCAAGGGACTCTCAAGAGTCTTCTCCAACACCACAGTTCAAAAGTATCCTGATTATCTTATAAGAGTATACTTTGGAGCATGATTTATAGATTTCAAGGCCTAAAGCTGAGGATCATGAAAAAGAAGGAAGAATCTAGAAGCTAAGCCTCCCCATCTCATCTCAGCTGTATTTCCATCTAACCTCAGAGCTTAAGCAAAGGATTGCCTACTGAAGCGACATTGTTGAGAGGTTCCAAAAGCTCTGCCTACTACCAGATCTGCCCATTCCCCATTCAGCCTAAAATCTAAAAAAAAAATCATCGAAACACTTCACTTCTATCATTTTGTTTCAAAACACCAAGTATGTAGTGGCCCAACATAAAACATATTCTGCATATTAATACATAGAATATAATTCATAATGTTTTCTACTTATCGTCATCTGGGTTTAATCAATACATTCATTTTTCTTTTTTTTCCCTAGAGTTCCTTGTCAAGAGAGCTGAGCTGGAGTCCACTATGATAATCACAGTCAGGAATCAATTTACATCTGAAAGGTATATTTACTAAAGTCAAGAACCTAAAGTAGAGTATGTTTCTGGTAATATATAAACTAAGACTACATAATTGAGATTTACCCTTTTTGACTGCAGCATTTAAGATAAACTTCTAGATATCTCAATAATGATGATGATAATTTTAGAGTCATTTCTGTGAAAGTATAAGAAATGGCATTTATATTCATCACATTCTTATAAGTGACTACTATAAGGCCATCTTACAGGGGAAGAAATTGAGACTATGAGAAAACATGTAACTTGCACAATATCATACATTAAAATATGGCAGTACTGGAATTCAGTCTTCCTGATTTCAAAGGTATGCATTTAGCAATTAAACTAAGTTACCTCCTTACTCTGAAATGTTCACACAGCATCTATACCTTTCTCTGTTCCATCCCCAAAAGGACTCCAAGAGCTCATCCCCTTTGTTTGCTTTTCCTGTACAAAATACATATGATACAGCAAGACCATGGTGTATAATTCTCACATATGCCTCAACATGGGTGCAACTGAAACCTTCTTTAATTACTGTGAGCACCCTCTAAGTGATACTGTTCAATGTGAAAGGCGATGTTGACATCAAAATTGTCACCAGGTCTGAAATAGCTGATTTTGTAACAAGTGTAACATGAGCAGTTGGTGGCAGCTTTTGGATCTTTTCCAACACAGAGGGCCCCATGCGAGTGGCAACTTCTTGTCTATTGCTTACTTTAGATAGCAGTCAGTAAGAATTTGGATAGTTAAAGAGTGTTCAATTTTTTCTTGGCATTTAGCAAGTAGAAAAAATGTCAGCACATTTCTTGACAATACCAATTTTATCATCCTCAAAGGGCTAAGATAGTCTGCTTTTTGTTGAAATCATTTGAAAAGAATCTCTAGCACTCTCAGTTTAAAGAAAAATACTTCTTTTTCACTTCTTATGTAAAAGAGTTACTGAGTGAAAGAGATGACGTTGTCATTTTTAAGACTGTCTTTTGCCTCTTTCCCAAGTGTTAGCAAGAATCAACAATAAAAAAATATTAAAAAGTAAACACTGTTTAGAAAAGACCTGCTTTCTAGCACTACAATGGCGCATATTTAGGACCCACTGGATTCTTACCTCTCTTCTCATTGTTCTCCTTATCTGACTTCTTTTATATTTTTAGCCCACTGATTACCTAGCATATTTCTGAATAAAAATATCCATGTATACAAATACCTGGATTTCTTTTTACTTCCTTAAACATCAATACACAAATATTCAAAGCAAGTGCTGTTAGCTTCTCTTCAGAAAATGTTTGTAAACATTCAAAAAATGTTATGCTTCATGTGTAATCTTATATTAGAAAAAAAATTGATGACAGTAAATTCTATTTTCTCTTGTGGATAAAAGGATTCTTACTCTTAGCATTTATTAACAAAGGTGTCCAATGGCAATAAAGTGTTATAACTCGTTCACACAGAATTTCATTCTCATAATATATTTGTTAATTTGGTAAAGATTAAAGAATTTTTTAAGGGAAAAGCTTATTTTCAAGGAGAAGCATTATACACAAAATGCTTCAGTGAATTAGTGCTTTGTAGTTCAATGACTGCCATAAAAATTGCTGGAATATGTTAAAAATTAGAGAAAAGCAGAAAGTGTTTGCTATGGTGAGAAGGCAACTGTTCAATTAAATAGTTGGTTTCATAGAAACAGAAGCTTAAATAAATCAGTTCATCTTTTCTAATAAACTCTGTCCAACTCAAAACAGTTTGTTTGGTCAGGTTTTTTCTTATATTTAGAGAAATTAGAATAAGTTCTGAGATTACGTTGAAATATGAGAACAAGGGAAACATCCAACCAAAGCAGAGCAGGTGACCTAATCTAACATATACACAGACGCCCCTTTGCACACAAGCATACCCTCAAATGCCCCACAAATGATTATGAGTCTAAAATTCAAATAATAATCAAACATATGCATGCTTCCCAATCTTTGATAGTCAATATTTAAAAAAACAAAGTAAATAAAATATTAACTTTTCAAAATATACACAATGAAAAGTACAATATCTGGCACACTGGTAACTACAAAAATCATTCACATATTTGTCATATTTGAGAAATTAAGCTCAATAACTAGGAGATCTATGAATGACTCATGATGTCATGTATTTTGACTGTACAAATGAACAAAAACCTTGAAATGATGCAAAAATAATCAGCCTACAACTGTTGTGATGTCTGCTCCTTTACAAAAATTTGTGACAATTCAGAAAAATATACTGGTGTCCATTTAGCTCAACTGTCATACGACCTAGATGGTTACTAAGCAGTAAAATTAATCCTCCCAAGATAGGACTACACAGATTGTCTTATCTGCTTCTGCTGTCTGGGTTACCCTTTCAAAAATATTCTGACTGAAAGAAAAATTGTCAGTTTTTAAGATAACATTTGATGCAATTGTTTATGGAAAGTATAGATTTTTTAGGACTTTCGTTCAGTTAAACAAAAATTGCATGTTTTCAAGAAATAACAATTGAAGGTGAAATATTTGGAAATCCTTGGGAGTTATCTAAAACAAATGTAATTACTGACTCTTGAAGAATGTGTTTGATTCTGTGCAGTATAAACTGGAGTGCCTATCTTGCCATTATCCACTAATTTGATCGTGAGGCTATATTGTGATACCCAGACAGATCAAACTTGGAACTCATATTTTCATTCTTGGCAGTGACTCAGACATTTAGAATTGAGAACATTCTGGCAAGGTTTCTGGATGAGGCCAAGCTGTATCTTTAAATGACAGACATAGATTTAAACATTTTTAAATCATTCAAAGTCTTTTAAATTTATTTTAATTTCATATTTAGAAAAAGTGAGGAAGTCACCTGTTGGGTATTGCATTACAGAGAAGAAACAAGTAGCCAAAGCTCTGATGTGACGTAGGAAAGGGGAGTACAGGCTTTGGAATTAAATTTGGGTTCTAACCATGACTCACTTCTCACACTTCTCACATGTAATATTATACCAGTCCTTCAATTTCATTAGATTTAATTCACTCTCAGTGAAATGGCAATAATAGCATATGCCTTAGAGAGTTCAACCAGCTATAAAGGGAACATGTTAAGGATAAGCATTAGTCTTCTAAGGTGTTTGATAACAAATAGCTTGACTTTGCTGTTTTCATTGAACTGATTTTGGTCAACTTCAGGAAATTCCAGCCAAATCGGTTCTTGAGATCTATATTAACACAGATTTCTTGGTTCCAGGTGCTCTTCTCTAAGTTTTTATAATGTTGTTTAAGTCATGTCTCTTTTGCGACCCTATGGACTGTAACCTGCCAGATTCCTCTCTCCATGGGATTTCCCAGACAAGAATACTGGAGTGAGTTGCCATTTTCCTCTCCAGGAAATCTTCCCAACCCAGGGATCATACCCACAGTCCCTGCATTGAATTTTTTTTACCACTGAACTATCAGGTTTATCTAATACCTGAAGGTAAATAGAACCAAAGCCCAGATATGTATATTGAATGCTAACAGTTTCAATTATTTTTAATATTCATCCAATGACAGAAACAAAGGATACTCAGCAGATACCAAGAAGAGAACTAACTTGACTTTTATAAATTGCAGTGCTATATTTTAGAGCCTCGTGGTAGCCACATGGCCAAAGTTAAAATTTTCAGCCTTGCAAGAAAGTCAGGGAACAGGCTAGATAGAAGGGTAGCTTTTTGTGGTTTTGTTTTTGCCTGGCCACGTGGTTTATGTGATCTTAGTTCCCCGACCAGGAATTGAACTCTGGTCAAAGCAGTGAACATCCAGAATCCTAACCACTAGACCACCAGGGGACTCTAATAAACAGGTAATTATAATTTCATTCCAGGAATAACACTCACTTGAAATTAAATACTAGTCTACAAACTAAACTTTAAAATGCAACCAAAGACATCACTATGAGTCTGGAAGAATACTTTAACATACAATTTAAAAATATAATTATGGTTACATCAATTTCGATTAGATAAAGCAATAGAAAATCCAGCTTTGTTCTTACAGAGGAGCCAGTCAGGCAAAAGAAGTGTGTTTTAGTTAAATGTTGTATTTAGTGAATACAATTAAAGTATCTGAACATTAATAAGCACCTACTTGGATTTCAGAAAGATTTTGCATAGAAATTTTCGTATGAATTAATCCTGTTGCCAGCTGAGATATCAATTTCAAAAAACATATTAAAAATAAAATAGTTCTTTCAAATAGTGGAGAAAAAACAATTTGCATACAACCAAGACAAGTAATGATATAACCAATTGCTTTGGAAATTAATCAGCCCTCTATATTTGTTTAGCAAATGTTGCTATATTTTAGCAACGTTGCCAAAGCTTCCCAGATTTGATTTCAATCCAAAATTTTTAGCAGAACTCAGCACTTGAGAAACAAAGGGAAAAGGTAAATCCAGTGCAGATGTACATTTCTACAATATTTAATGCGTAACAGCATAGTTACAGCATGTTAGTCATCAAAGCAATCAGCCTACCAAAAAATACTAAAGAAACCTGAAGGCAAGCTGAATATTTCTGTCCCGTCCTCTCACAACACATATTACAAAGGCTTAAATATATATAATAAATATACTCATTTCATGAGTATTAATAGTTATATTGGAATGGGTGGTGGTGGTGACCAGTTAATCAATCGTCAAATACTTAACCATACCCCCAACAAACTACTAAGCTATTTGAGTGGGAAAACAGAATAATATGATTAGTCTCTTATTTCAGGGACATAACAATTATATTGTTTTTTGTCATTCATTTCAGTTCAGTCACTTGATGGTATCTGACTCTTTGCAACCCCATGGACTGCAGTACACCTTGCTTCCCTGTCCATCACCAACTCCTGGAGTTTACCCAAACTCATGTCCATTGAGTCGGTGGTGCCATCCAACCATCTCATCCTCTGTTGTCCCCTTCTCCTCCTGCCTTCAATATTTCCCAACACCAGGGTCTTTTCTAAGGAGTCAGTTCTTCACATCAGGTGGACAAAGTATTGGAGTTTCAGTTTTAGCATCAGTCGTTCCAATGAATATTTAGGATTGATTTCCTTTAGGATTGACTGGTTTGATCTTCTTGCAGTCCAAGGGACTCTCAAGAAAAAACATCAGTTCTTCATCACTCACTTTGTAGTCCAACTCACATCCATACACGACTACTAGAAAAACCATAGCTTTGACTAGACGGACTTTTGTTGGCAAAGTAATGTCTCTGCTTTTTAATATGCTGTCTAGGTTTATTATAGCTTTCCTTCCAAGGGGCAAGCTTTTTTAAATTTCATGGCTGCAGTCACCATCTGCAGTGATTCTAGAGCCCCCCAAAATAAAGTCTCTCACTGTTTCCATTGTTACCCAATCTATTTGCCATGAAGTGGTGGGACTGGATGCCATGATCTTAGTTTTCTAAATGTTGAGTTTTAAGCCAACTTTTTCACTCTCCTCTTTCACTTTCATCAAGAAGCTCTTTAGTTCTTCACTTTCTGCCATAAGGGTGGTGTCATGTGGATATCTGAGGCTATTCATATTTCTCCTGGCAATCTTGATCCCTGCTTGCATTTCATCCAGCCCAGCATTTCACATGATGTACTCTGCATATAAGTTAAACAAGCAGGGTGACAATATACAGCCTTGATGTACTCCTTTCCCAATTTGGAACCAGTCTGTTGTTCCCTGCCCAATTGTAACTATTGCTTCCTGACCTGCATACCGATTTCTCAGGAGGCAGGTCAGGTGGTCTAGTATTCCCATCTCTTTAAGAATTTTTCTCAGTTTGTTGTGATCCACACAGTCAAAGGCTTTAGCATAGTCAATAAAGCAGAAATAGACGTTTTCCTGGAATTCTCTTGCTTTTTCGATGATGCAACAGATGTTGGCAATTTGATCTCTGGTTCCTCTGCCTTTTCTAAATCCAGCTTGAACATCTGGAAGTTCATAGTTCATGTACTGTTGAAGCCTGGCTTGGAGAATTTTGAGCATTACTTTGCTGGTGTGTGAGATGAGTGCAATTGTGCAGTAGTGTGAACATTCTTTGGCATTGCCTTTCTTTGGGATTGGAATGAAAACTGACTTTTTCCAGTCCTTTGGCCAGTTCTGAGTTGCTGTCATATTTAGTGCCAAATGCTGGTCACTCCCCTTCATAAGTTACATTTCAGTAATCGGCAATCTTTCAGGAAACGTTTATTAAATAGCTACTATGTGTCAGACTAACTACGTAAAGATGCTAAATAAGACATAGCCCTTCAAGCGTTTAAAATTCAGTGAGTGAGGACTCCCTTGGTGACTCAGTGGTAGAGATCCAGCTGGCCATGCAGGAGACACAGGTCCAATCCCTGTGTCTGGGAAGACCTCACATGAAGCGGAGCGACTAAGCCCATGCTTACTGCAACTGCAGAGTAATTCCCACTCGCCATAACTAGAGAAAAGCCCAACAAGGAATGAAGATCTAGCACAGCCAAAAACAGATAAGTAAATAATTTTCAAAAATTCAGTGGGAGAAACAACTCAAAAGGGATAATTGCAGAATTATCTATTGATAGAGATAGAGACATAGAGATATACAAGAGGAACTCCTCCTTAAATGTGTCTACACAGATCTCAGTAATTTCCCCAGTACCATGTGAGGTAAACAATGGGGTTAGTCATCCTGCCTTAAAGATGAGGAAATTGAGACTCAGAAAGATTAGGTAGTATGCCCGTGGTCATATAAGCCTAAAGCAGAAATATGAGTTTAACTTCCTTTCCATTTTATGCTTCATGAGCAACACTTCTCCGCATAGCACAGAGGACTTAGGAAGCAAAGGTGGGGCTCTTTCCTACTCTGTATGGATAGAGAACTATTATTAGTAATTGCTCTCTGCTCTTCCCCAGTAGAGCACCTTTTCACGGGGTTCATGGGGTTATCATGGCAAGAATACTGGAATGAGTCACCACATCCTTCTCCAGTGGATCACAATTTGTCAGAGCTCTTCACTATGACATGTTCATCTTGGGTGGCCCCGCATGGCGTGGCTCATAACTTCATTGAACTACGCAAGCCCCTTTACCGCAACAAGACTGTGATCCATGAGACACAGCTCCAGAAAGAATTAAGTGAGGAACAAGGCTCAGCTGTGGGTGTGTCTGGTGGTGAAATTAAAGTTTGATGCTGTAAAGACCAATATTGCTTAGAAACCTGTAACATTAGGTCCATGAATCAGGTAAACTCAATGTGGTCAAGCAGGAGATGGCAACACTGAACACTGACATCTTAGGAATCAGTGATCTAAAATGGACAGGAATAAGAAAATTTAATCCAGATGACCATTATATCTATAACTGTAGTCAAGAATCCCTTAGAAGAAATGGAGTAGCCCTCACAGTAAAAATAATAATAATAATAATAAAGAAGAGTCTGAAATGTAGTATTTGGGTGCAACCTCAAAAATGACAGAATGATCTCAGTTCACTTCCAAGGCAAACCATTCATATCACAGTAATCCAAGTCTATGGCCAAACAATAAATGACAAAAAAGTTGACTGGGTTCTCTGAAGACCTATAAGACTTTCTAGAATTAACACCAAAAACATAAGTTATTTTCATCATGGAAGATTGGAATGCAAAAGTAGGAAGTCAATAGAATCCTGGGATAACAGACATTTTGCCTTCAACTACAAAATGAAGCAGGGGAAAGGATAACAGAGTTTTGTCAAGGCAGCGTGCTGGTCATAGCAAACACTCATTTCCAACAACACAAGTGATGACTTTATACATGGATATCACCAAATGGTCAATACTGAAATCAGATTGATTATATTCTTTTCAGGTAAAGAAGCTCTATACAGTCAGCAAAAACAGGACGAGCTGACTGTGGCTCATAACATGAGCTCCTTACTGGAAAATTCAGGCTTAAACTGAAAAGAGTAGGGAAAACCACTAGGCTATTCAGGTATGACCTAATTCAAATCCCCTGTGATTATGCAGTGGAGGTAACAAAAAGACTAAGGGATTAGATCTGATAGACACAGTACCTGAAGAACTATAGATGGAAGTTTGTAACATTGTACAGAAGGCAGTGACCAAAACCACCCCAAAGGAAAAGAAATTCAAGAAGGCAAGGTGGTTGTCTGAAGAAGTTTTACAAGTAGCTGAGGAAAGAAGAGAAGTGAAAAAACAAGGGAGAAGGGGAACGATAAACCCAACTCAGTGAAGAGTTCCAGAGAATAGCAAGGAGAGATAAGAAGTTCTTCTTCGATGAACAATGCAAAGAAGTAGAGGAAAACAATAGAAAGAGAATGACTACAGATCTCTTTAAGAAAATTAAGGGTATCAAGGAAATATTTCATGCAAAGATGAGCACGATAAAGGACAGAAATGGTAAGGACCTAGCAGATGCAGAAGAGATTAAGAAGTAGCAAGAATACACAGACTTTTCAAAAAAGTCTTAATGATCCAGATAACCACTATGGTGTGGTCACTCACCTAGAGTCAGACATCCTGGAGTGTGAAGTTAAGCGGGCTTTAGGAAGCATTGCTACAAACAAAGTTCATGGAGGTGGTGGAATTCCAGCTGAGCTAGTTCAAATCCTAAAAGACGATGCTACTCAAGTTCTACACTCAATATGTCAGCAAATTTGGAGAACTCAGCAGTGGCCACAGGACTGGAAAAGGTCAGTTTTCACTCCAATCCCAAAGAAGATCAATGCCAAAAATTGTTCAAACTACCAAACAGTTGCGCTTACTTCACAGACTTCAAGGTTATGCTCAAAATCTTTCAAACTAGGTCTCAGCGGAATGTGAATCAAGAACTTCCAGATGTACAACATGGATTTTGAAAAGGCAGAGGAATCAGAAATCAAATTGCCAAGATCCACTGGATCATAGAAAATTCAAGGGAATTCCATAAAAATATCTACTGCTTCATTAACAATGCTAAATCCTTTGACTGTGTGGATGGATCACAGCAAACTGTGGGAAATTCTTAAAGATACAGGAGTACCAGACCACCTTACCTGTCTCCTGAGAAACCTATTTGCCAGTCAAGAAGCAACAGTTAGAACCAGACATGGAACAATGAACTGGTTCAGAATTGGGAAAGGAGTAAGATAAGGCTGTATGATGTTACCCTCCTTATTTAAATTTATGCAGAGAACATCATGCAAAATACTCGGCTGGATGAATCACAAGCTGGAATCAAGATTTCTAGGAGAAATAACAAAACAACCTCAAATGTGCTCATTAATGGCAAAAAGTGAAGAGGAACTCAAGAGCCTCTTGATGAGGGTGAAAGAGGAGAGTGTAAAAGATGGCTTGAAACTCAACATTCAAAAAAACCATGATCATGGCATCCAGTCCCATCACTTCATGGCAAATAGACAGGGAAACAGTGGAAACAGTGACAGACTTTATTTTGGGGGGGCTCCAAAATCACTGCAGATGGTGACTGCAGCCATGAAATTAAAAGATGCTTGCTCCTTGGAAGAAAAGCTATGACCAACCTAGACAGCATATTAAAAAGCAGAGACATCACTTTGTCCACAAAAGTCTGTATAGTCAAAGCTATGGTTTTTCCAGTAGTCATGTATGGATATGACAGTTGGATCAATAAAGAAAGCTGAGCACCAACAAATTGATGCTTTCAAGTTGTGGTGCTGGAGCAAACTCTGTAGAGTCCCTTGGACAGCATGGAGATCAAACCAGTCAATCCTAAAGCAAATAAACCCTCAATATTCATTGGAAGGACTGATGCTGAAGCTTCAATACTTTGGCCACCTGATGTGAAGGGTTGATTCATTGGAAAAGACCCTGATGCTGGGAAAGATTGAAGGCAAAAGGGAGAGGCAGAAGATAAGATGGTTAGATATTAGCACTCACTCAGTGGACATGAATTTAGCAAAATCCAGGAGAAGTTGGAGGCCAGGAAAGCCTGGTACACTGCAGTCCAAGAGGTCGCACAGAGCCTAACAGGACTTTGCCACTGTTTAACACCAGATAGAGAAGTAGGGAGAGAAAACGCATTGATTCAGAGAATTTCATGCACTGCTACCAAGTATTTTAAGTATAAACTTAAAAGCCATACATTTATGACAGACATAAATAAAAATAGCCAAGTTAGAAACTTAGAACATTAACTCGTCTACTTATCAAGAATATAGTAGTCTCTTTTAAATAAATTGAAAGTCATCTGAAGGTACCTTGTCTCATTACTGAATACTTTTTATGGTCTTTCATTTCTCAGATTCAAAAGAAAAATGCTACTACTTCAGGAATCAACAAACAAGCCCTCCAGGCATGCAGGAGTACCTGAACCCAAGTCCAAGTTCCTCTGAGGTGAGTGAAGTTAGGCCATACAGGACCAAATAAAAGACAGGGGGAATCATAAGACTGCAACATTCTAAGTCTCGTTTTTCCTCAATAATTGACTGCAGTTGTGTCAGCTTCTCAGCTTTTAAAATCCATTCTAGCAAACTTAGTATTCATGAAAAAAAGTTGCTCTTATTAAATACAGTCTCCTACCCAAGCAGACACTCCTTCCACGCCAGTTTGATTGAAGAATGCACTCTCAAACAGCTTTGCACTCAAGTTTCCAACAATCAACTGCAGATTTCCAAGAGAGCCTTAATTTGTAGATAGACAAAAGAGTTTTGTGTGTTTGTGTTCATGTGTATGTGTCTGCCCTCTAAAGTAAAAACAGACATGGTAAATTATGAAAACAAGAAAATATAAAGATGTTTCATTAATAGTGATATCATTATTTTTCATTACTTAATGTTAATAATACATGTTTTATTCTAATATAAAAATTCAAATGAAAGAAGATATGCTCAGTAGTAAATCCAGAGGTCCTTTGCACTCAACAACTACAACCACAAGTTCTCTCCCTCTCCATGACTTGTACTCAGCTTTCTGTTCTACTAATCAATACTTTTGCACACCTATATGTGTACTTACACATACGTATCTTCAGAGGTTTTTTTTAATAAATTAATCATCCTTACAAGTTTCTCTGCAACCTGTGGTTTCAATTTAACAATGTTTTTAAGCTCTTACTTTATCAATGGGTACAGATCAAATTTTTGTAAGGATTGCTTGTTATTCAAAGTATTAATGACTCATAATATATTTGCTTACTTAGTAAGTTCCTTTTATGGTGCCACTGCAAAGTGTTTCACAAAAAATCTGCCATCTTAGATCGGTTTCTTTTCAGCTCATGACTCGCCTTTAAATAATTTAAACACCAGTGTTTGACACTAGAAAAACATACTAGTAAACTAGGATGGAAGTTTCTATTTATTAATCTCATATTAGTACTGAGCTACACAGTCAGACAAGGTTTAGTGAAAGAATAACAACAACTGAGCTACACATTTATAGGAATGAAATCTGTGACACCTGAAAAAAAGCCAATAAAAAATTCATGTGTTTTAATATGATTGATCCCTAATTTTCAACTAAAGTGGTACATATAAAGAAAAAACAATATCATGACCTATTCTCCTTGAAATGACATTCATAAATTACCACTGAGAGTTTTATTGCTAAAAGGATTACAGAGTATGTAATCATAACCATTATAAACAATGAATTTTCCTTGGGGTTTACATTTCAACGTTTTACAAAGTTCTTAAGCACTCTCTCACAGCCAAAACAGCCTTATTTTTTATTTCTATTGAGAAATCATGTCAGGACTATCTCTGCTTTCATGCATTTGTGCTCAGAGGGGGATAACCCTCCAGTCCCAATAAATTGTCATCATTTGAAGTTAACATACAAGACTCGCTAAATGGGAAGAAATTAATGTTTCACAACCAAACCCCTATACCACGCTCTTTCTAGTCCAGAATTTAGTCTCAAATCTCATCCATACCAAAGAATGATCATAAATTCTGCATTGAATAAATCTTCACAATTATACTCAGAAAAACAGAATGATGTATTGAGGGTAACAGACGGTTGGTTGACAAGGCGCTGCTTACTTTTTAAAGGCACATATTTAAAAAAAAAACAAAAAAACAGATCACAAGATCAGAAGAACTGATTACTAAATTGACCAGGAACAAGTTAAATGGCCCAGCATGATCAGTACACAGAGCTAGAAAAGTCATTAGACATGGACCTTGTTTAATTGCCTCAATTCTACTTTTGCTAAGAATTACACAGAAATGACAAATCTTTATTTAAATATTTACTATCATAATATTGTGGTTTGGTTGCTAATTCATGTCCAACTCTTTGCAACCCCATGGACTGTAGCCCGCCAGGCTCCTCTGTCCATGAGATTTCCCAAGCAAGAATACTGGAATGGGTTGCCATTTTCTTCTCTAAGAGATCTTCCCGAACCCACATGTCCTGCATTGACTGGTAGATTGTTTAACATTGCATTTCTGTGAAATATAATACTGCTTTGCTGTCATCTTTCCCAGAAAAACATGAGAGGACTGAACACAAATGTAGGTTAATTTGTCCCTCCCTCCATCCTTCCCTTCCTCTCTTACCTCCTCCCTTTCTTCATTCTTTCCTGCTTTCCATTCCTCCTGTTGCTTTTTCTTTTCTTCATCCCTGTAGCACACGGTTTCTCCATCTCAACACTACTGGCATTTGAGACCACATCATTCTGTCTCGTAGGAGCCTGTCCTGTAAACACAGGAAGTTTAGCAACGTCCTTGGCCAATACCGACAAGGTGCCAGCCGTCCCTCTTCATTTTGGCAACAAAAATGTTTCAAGACATCATCAGATATACCAAGTAAAATCACCCCAGTTGAAAACCACTGTTGTAGCATTTGTGAAGTATGAATCTCCTACAGCAAATTCTTAATCCTACCCACTCTATCCACATACCTTGCAGCCCATAAACTGAGGTAACGCCTCATTGCCCACTGCACCAGGTGATGCCGCCTTAACTACTGTTCTCAACATCCTCCTCACCCCAACCAGTAGGAATATATCAAAACTATTAATAATAAAAATAATCATCAGCACCTGTTCTAAGAACTTTAATATATTTTAACATAATTTCTTTGAGTCAGTTTTCTCTTGTTTAAGAAGGAGATAACAATACTCACTACCTAAAAGATCTTTGTGAGAACTCAATGAATTAATGTAGCTAAAGCTTAAGTTGAGCACTTATTAAATGTCACTTTAAGTACTAATGATCTTTATTTTTACTGCTATTATCATCTTCTCATTCAAGTCTCTCAGCTGCCCTAATAAACAGAAGAACTGAAATGCAAACACGACTCTATCTAATACCAGAGCCTGGGCTTGTAAATATTAATGTTGTTAAAAGATGAGGCACTAAGAATGGCATATTAAGACAATTAAATCTGTGATTTAAATTTTTTTTTTTTAGGATTCAGAGTTTAAGAAGTAAAAATAAACAAGAGAAAATAACTTTATAATAGCTATTTAATCAGGTACATCAAAATATTGTCATTTCAATGTGTAAATAAAATTGTGGATGATACTTCTTTTTTTAAGAAGTATCAAAGTCTGGTGCTTGCAGCTCATCTTAATCTAAACCACACATATTTCAAGGGCTCAATAGCCAAATGTGGCTAGGGTACTCTATTGAACAGTGCAAGTTTAGACTAAGGAATATCAAGGATATTATGTTTGTGCAAACCTCACTGCCTCCTCATCACATGTCAGTCATGTGGTTGAAAGTCTTGCCTTCCTTGTTAGGTTAGATCTCCTTTAGTGAAGAAGACTATACCTTGTTAATAATAGTGTAGCACACACAACTGAATGTGCTATTTATCTAACAGAAGCATGAACCAAAAAATAAGCAAGTGAATGAGTGAAATAAAATGAAAATCAAACAGCAAAACTGCATATTTTTTATTCAGAAGCGTGTTATTTAGCCTCCATATGTTTGAATTTTTAATAGTTTTTTCCTGAAATTGAGATCTAGTCTTACTGCATTGTGGTCAGAAAAGATGACTGGAATGATTTCAATTTGTTTGAATTTACCAAGGCTAGATTTATGGCCCAGGATGTGATCTATTCTGGAGAAGGTTCCATGTGCACTTGAGAAAAAGGTGAAATTGTTTGTTTTGGGGTAAAATGTCCTATAGATATCAATTAGGTCTAGCTGGTCCATTGTGTCATCTAAAGTTTGTGTTTCCTTGTTAATTTTCTGTTTAGTTGATCTATCCATAGGTGTGAGTGAGGTATTAAAGTCTCCCACTATTATTGTGTCATTGTTAATTTCCCCTTTCAACTCAGCATTTGCCTTACATATTGCGGTGCTCCTATGCTGGGTGCATATATATTTATAATTGTTATATCTTCTTCTTGGATTGATCCTTTGATCATTATGTAGTGTCCATCTTTGTCTCTTTTCACAGCCTTTATTTTTAAGTCTATTTTATCTGATATGAGTATTGCGACTCCTGCTTTCTTTTGGTCTCCGTTTGCGTGTATTTTTTAACCTCAGAGAAGCAGAGAGTTTGAAAATCTACAATATCTATAGTAAGAATCATTTGGCTGCTGAGAGAAGAGTGCAGAACTATAACAGATGCACAACTCAGATCTCCTGCTGTCAATCTGATAAAACCCTGAATATTTTCACATTAAAAATGCACTTTAATTTTTTCTGTATTCACATCCTGCCTGTAGAATTGCATGATTTTACACAATTCTTTTTAAACTTTCTTAAGAACAGAATTTAAGCAAAGTATCTTTAGAAAAATTTACAGAAATATTACAGAAGAATGGACAAGTGATACGAATACTAAAGTCTGGATTGTGCATAGCATATCCATTTGTCAAAGGATGACTAAACAGTCTCAATTGTTTGATCCATTTTGAGCACTAATCCTTAAACACTGTTTTTTTCTTAAAACATGAAGCCCAAACCAAGTATAATGTTCTGGATAAGTGAACAAGCACAGATACAACGAAAGTATTAACTCTCTTAATAGACTTTGTGGTTATAAACCTGTTCATTACACTACATTTTAAATCAATCTTTGTCCGATTTCTACATTATATATATGGACATGAGTATACATACATAAAATTGAACTTTAACATAGAATCATATGAGTTCCTTTTAGACCTTCTTTTCTTAAGTTTCTTAAGTCATATTTCAAAATTTTTAGGTTAAAATTCATTTTAATTCTAACATCTACTACATTAACTAACTTTCCTAGTTTTATGACAACGACAAATCTGATCACCACATTGATGTCTTGAGCCAAATGTTTATGAGAATATTAAATGACAGCGTTTGGAAGTTCCGTGGAGCACCACCAGTTGTAGTAGTTCTCAAAATTCAAGTGCAGAAGAATTGCCCTGTGGAGCTTTAAAATAGACAGCTAGGCCTGCCCTCCATTAAATCGGATTCAGTTGGTCTGGATGAGGGCCTAGGAATACAAAGTTTTAAAAAGCACCCGCAAACATAAATGCTCTGGAGAAATGAGAAATAGCAAAGGAGGAAAGGCATGCTCTATTCATTCAGAGCTTACTACACCGAGGCAGTCAGCCCTGTCTCTCACATGTAACAGAGGCAGGCGTGGAGGATAAAAGGCCTTATAATGAGGGGGAAACAGAGAAAGACGTCAGGTGTTACGGACTGTGTATTTGTGTCCCACCCAAAACTTCTATATTGAAATTCCAACCAGGAATATGATGGTTTTAAAAAGTGGGGACTTTGGGAGGTAAGTAGGTCATGAGGGTGAAGCCTTCAGGAAAGAGACCCTAGGGAACTTTCTCACCCTTCCTAGTGCATGAAGACACGAAGAGTCTGTCTGCGAACCAAGAGGCGGTCTTTCACTCTGAATCTGCCAGAGCCTTGATCCCAGCCTCTAGCACTGTGAAAAATAATGTTTATTGTCTAATCTCCCCAGTCTATAGTGCTTTTGGAATAGCAGCTCCAAGAGCCTGAGAATTCAAACGTGGCCTGGTTGGAGGCTGTTGGCCTAAGGAAACTGCAGGCAGGGTAAGCGGACGTGGGACGTCCTATGTGACTGGTTGGGTGCTTTGACTTTCTCCTGTTGATCCTAAATTGGAAGCAGGGGCAAAATTAGGTCAGTTATTGACCAAGTCCTGGTTACCTGAAGCCAATTTTTAGAAGGGCTACTGTCTGGCTTCCTGGACTGTCTGACTATAGGCAGTAGTCTGACTTCCTGGACTAGTTACTCTAAGTAGGAGGTTGGCTTTCTAGGCTGATGGCCACACATTGTGGATCAGAATTCTATTTTTATATGTAGTCTAGTCATTGTCCGTATGTGTATTGTCTTTCAAGCTCCAGGAAATCCCAATACAAGAGTTTCTGAAACCGTACATGCTAGACATTTAAAGACCTACTCCTTGGTCTCCTGGTTGACTCATTAAACTTATGGTCTCAGAAAGCTGACATTTCCTTGTATGGCCCCAGTCCATAAAGATATTAAGACCTAACGACCAATTGAAATACAATCTCTGACTTGTGTAACTGTTCACAATTTACAGTATTTCACATTCTTTTTCACATTTAATCTTCATATTGCCTTTCTTTATGGACATGATTGTATTAACATGTGATAACTTGCAACAGGCTACAGATTACACCAATTAGACATAAATGAACAAAAAAAAGCACAGAAAGTTTTTCTAAACCTATTTTGCCACCAGAAGGAAGAGGTATGTGTTGGGGGGGAATTTATCCCAATACAGTCACAGAGAAGAAAAAAAAAAAAAATATATATATATATATATATATAATTTGGTGAAATTTTTGATGACTACATACCTATTAGAATGGCATAAAGAAAAACAAACAAATAAAAAAGCCTGACAATTCTAAGTAACAGAGGGAATGAAAAGTAATCGGTGCTTTCACATGTTGCTAGCGGCAATGAAAACTGGCCCAGGCACTCTCATTGGCTTCCACTTTGGAAAAACTGTTCAGAAATTTCTTGTAAAATTAGATATACACCTACCATCTGGCCCAGCAACAAAACTACAGATATTTACCCTAGAGAAATGAAAACTTATATGCATGCAAAAACCTATATGTGAGCATACATAACAGCTTTATTTATAAATGTCAAGAACCAGAAACGACTCTGATGTCCTTTAAAATTAGGGAATGGATAAATAAACTGCTCCATCCATGTGATAAAATAATACTCAGCATTTAAAAAAGAATAAACTAATGATTCAAGAAACAACGTGGATGTATCTTAATGCATTTTGCTAAGTGAAAGGCCACATAGTTTATGCTTCGATTTGTTTGACATCCTTGAAAAGGCAGAGTTATAAAATGGAAAAATCAGTTCTTGGCAGGGGGTTGGGGAGTGGGAGGGAGAAGTAAACTACAGAGGTGCAACTGAAGGGCGTTTTGAGGATGATGAAACTGCTCTTTAAAAAGCGATCGTGTTAGATACACGACTCCGTACATTTGTTAATCTCCGTAGAGCTGTATTCCACAAAGGATAAATTTTACTATCTGCAATTTTTCAAGTAAAACAAGATATAGAGGGAATCCAAGACAGAAAGAAGTCTGTGAAAAATGAATTTAAATGTGCTATAAATGAACAACACAGGGCGTGGGGAAGAAAGGAGCTGACCCAAGTAACTTTGGGGGAATGGTGGTAGGACTGGATACTGTAAAGTCAAGGATAAAAAGAACTGCATATAAAAATTTTTGTTGTTCCGTTGCTGTGTCCAATTCTTTGTCTTCCCACGGACTGTAGCACGCCAGGCTCCTCTGCCCTCCAATGTCTCCCAGAATTTGCTCAAAATCGTGATCCTTGATTTGGTGATGCTATTGGACCATTTCACTCTCTGCCACCCCCTTCTCCTCCTGCCCTCAATCTTTCCCAGCATCAGGATATTTTCCAATAACTCAACACTTCGCATCAGATAGCCAAAGTATTGGAGCTTCAGCTCCAGCAACAGTCCTTCCAATGAATATTCAGGACTGATTTCCTTTAGGATGGACTGGTTGGATCTCCTTGCAGTCCAAGGGATTCTCAAGAGTCTTCTCCAACATCACAGTTCAAAAGCATCAATTCTTCAGTGCTCAGCTTTCTTTATGGTCCAACTCTCACATCCATACATGACCACTGGAAAAAGCATTGTTGCTTTTCAATTACCGAGTGGTGTCCGACCCTCTGCCACCCCATGGACTGTGGCAGGGCTTCCCTGGTGGCTCAGCTGGTAAAGAATCTGCCTACAATTCAGGAGACCTGGGTTTGATCCCTGGGTCGGGAAGATCCCCTGGAGAAGATGGGATGGGCTTCCCATCCAGGTGAGACAGGCTTCCCAGGTGGTGCTAGCGGTAAAGAACCCACCTGCCAATGCAGGAAACATAAGAGATGTGGGTTTGATCCCTGGGTCAGGAAGACCCCCCTGGAGGAGTGCATAGCAACCCACTCCAGTATTCTTGCCTGGAAAATCCCATGGACAGAGGAGCCTGGTGGGCTATGGTCCAGCACACACATGAGAAAGTGACACAGGACAAATTCTTATTCAACTGAGGAATAAAGAAGCTGACCTCAGGAATTTATATTTTGGGGGTTTCCCAGGTGATGCTAGGGGTAAAGAACCTGCCTTTCAATACAGGAGATGAAAGAGACATGGGTCTGATCCCTGGGTCAGAAAGATCCCCTGGAAGAGGGAATGGCAACCCACTCTGGTATTCTTGCCAGGAGAATCCCATAGACAGAGGAGCCTGGCGAGCTACCGTCTATAGGTTTGAAAAGAGTCAGACACAACTGAAGCAACTTAGCATGCAGGCACAGATTACAGCACACCAGACCTCCCTGTCCCTCACCATCTACTGGAGCTTGCCCAAGTTCTTGAATCAGTGATGCCATCCAACCATCTCATCCTCTGTCATCCCCTTCTCCTCCTGCCTTCAATCTTTTCCAGCATCAAGATCTTTTCCAATGAGTCAGCTCTTCACATCAGGTTGCCAAAGTATTGGAGCTTCAGCTTTAACATCAGTCCTTCCAATGAGTATTCAGGGTTGATTTATTTTAAGATTGAGTGGTTTGATCTCCTTGCTGTCTAAGGGACTCTCAAGAGTCTTCTCCAACAGCACTATTCAAATGCATCAATTCTTCAGTGTTCTGCCTTCTTTATGGTCCAACTCTCACATCTGTACATGACTACTGGAAAAACCATAGCTTTGACTACAGGGACCACGGTCAGCAAAGTGATGTCTTTGGTTTTTAATATGCTGTCTAGATTTGCCATAACTTTCCTTCCAAGGAGCAAGTGTCTTTTAATTTCATGGCTGCAGTCATTGTCTGCAGTGATTTTAGAGCTCAGGAAAAGAAAAACTATCACTGTTTCCACTTTTCCCCTTCTATTTGCCATGAAGTAATGGGATTGGATGCCATGATCTTAGTTTTTTCAATACTGGGTTTTCAGCTGACTTTTTCACTCTTCGCTTTCACCCTCATCATGAAACACTTTAGTTCTTCATTTTCTGCCATTAGAATGGTATCATCTGCATGTCTGTTTGTTAGTATTTCTCCTGGAACTCTTGATTCCCGCTTGTAACTCATCCAGCCTGGCATTTTGCATGATGTGCTTTGTATAGAAGCTAGATAATCAGTGTGACTATATTCAGCCTTGTCATACTCCTTTCCCAATTTTGAACCAGTCTGTTGTTCCATGTCCAGTTCTAACTGTTGCTTCTTGACCTGCATACAGGTTTCTCGGAAGACAGATAAGGTGGTCTGGTACTCCCACCTCTTTAAGAATTTACCACAATTTGTTGTGATCCACACAGTCAAAGGCTTTAGCATAGATGTTTTTCTGGAATTCCCCTGCTTTCTCCATGATCCAATGAATGTTGACAATTTGATCTGTGGTTTTTCTGCCTTTTCTAAATCCAGCTTATACATCTGGAAGTTCTTGGTTCATATACTGCTGAAGCCTAAATTAAAGGATTTTGAGCATAACCTTGGTAGCATGGGAAGTGAGTGCAATTGTCTGATATTTTGAACAATCTTTGGTCCTGCCCTTCTTGGAAATTGGGACGAAGATTGACCTTTTCTAGTCCTGTGGCTACTGCTAAGTTTTCCGAATTTGCTCACATATTGAGCGCAGCACTTTAATAGCATCATCTTTTAGGATTTTAAATAGTTCTGCTGGGACTCCATCATCTCCACTAGCTATATTGGCAGCAGTGCTTCCTAAGACCCACTTAACTTCACACTCCAGGATGTCTGGCTCTAAGTGAATGACTACACCATCATGGCTATCCAGGTCATCAAGATACTTCTTGTGCAGATTTTCCATGTATTCTTGCCATCATTTTTTTATCTATTCTGCTTCTACTAGGTTTTTATTGTTTCTGTCTTTTATTGTGCCTGTCTTTGCATGAAATGTTCCTTTGATATCTCCAATTTTAAAAAAATTTAAAACTTTAATCTCCCTTATAACAAGACCCTATTACAACCTGTTATGAAGTCAGTGTATGGATTACAACAGGAAATAGTAAAATATATGTGCCAGATGATCAATAATGATAGCTTTCCTAAAGACTGCACATTATAAAGTGAAAATAAAGAGCTTCTAACTCACAACCAGAATGAGCTTACTCTTCTTCTTTTCAATGGTACTGAAGTAGATAAAATGAAGAAATTGTACTGTGGGATCATTTTCAACCTATCATAAATGAGGAAGACTCCTCCCCTCATTTAATGTAATGTTTCACAGGTGGGATCTTCTTTGCAGAGTTGCCTTACCACTTTTCACATTTATTGATAATCTACACTCTCTATAGTACTGAGTATTCTCACTGAGTTTTGTGAGCCATGTATCCTATTTTGAGTCACTCTGGCTGAATAGAATTAATGAGTATTTTGTAACTCCACAAAACTTTTCTTGGGTAGTGCTCATGATTTTTAATCAGAAATGCAAAGTAGTCAGTAAGTAAACCACAGCATCTTAAGAGTGACTGAATTAAAGTCATAATATTGAGTCCCAATCTTGCCACTTCCTTGTGTGGATAAAGAACTTACTTACTATGGGCCTGTTTCCTTGGTAGCCAAATGTTATAATAATCCTTTCTTTGATTATTCCACAGGGTTGTCATGAGGACCATGAGAAATTATGAAAGCATTAAGGTTTTATAATCTCATTACATAAAAACTAAACAATTGAGAGTTGCCATGATGACTACAAGTAGTAATCAGGAAATTCTTAAAATGAATGAAAATCAAATAAAAATTCTTTTTATATTGATAGGAACAGTACATTACTGACTGTGTACCCTGACCAAATGATATGATTCTGAAAACCATAAATATAATCATTGAAATGTCTTCTTCCAATTATAAAATATTCAATAATAAGGAAAAGAAAAGTAAATTATAATGTATTGTTTAGTCACTAAGTTGTGTCAGACTCTTTCATGACCCAATCAACTATAGCCCATCAGGCTCTTCTCTCCACGGGATTTCCCGGGCAAAAATATTGGAGTGGGTTACCATGCCATCCTCCAGGGAATCTTCCCAAATCAGGGATCGAACCTGCATCTACTGCATTAACAGGTGGATTCTTTACCACTGAGTCACCCGAGAAGCAAATAGTGTAGCAAATCAATTAAATAATTTTCCCAAGGGATCTACCTCTCTGCTCTTCTGTCTCAGCAACATCATGAAGCAGTTGAATTTCTTTTGTGGAGCTTTTTCTTCAGGACCCTGTCAAGAATTTAGGTGTTTTTCCATTGTTCTAGGGAACTGTGGCAACTTACTGTTCACTTCTCCATAAGTCAGCTGCTGAAACAAGACTTACAGACCTGATGAAGCCATGATCACTTTCAACTTCAGTTTCATTACCTGAAAAATGAGGTTGTGTTATATTGACAGGCAGATTCCTTACCACTGAGCAACAAGGGAAGCCCAGGGAAGCCTTCAATTTTGAAATTAAAAAGAAAAAGACTCTTCTTAGGGCCTTGGAAGGCACCAGGTAAGAGCCCCTCAAGAACAATTCATTAGCTTCATGCCAAATCTTGTCTCTCCAGCCAGCCTGAGCCTGCCCCTGGTCACCTGCCGGCTGAGTAGAAGGGAAACCCAGACTGTGATACAGAAGATGACACTTGAGGATTGAAGCTGAAAGGTCATGGGAAGGAACAAACTCTAGAATGCCTAGAAAAGCTCCTAGATGTAGTGGAAATGTAGTTACTACCTCAATCTTGCATTAATGACAGTATGAAAATAGACATCCGCTTTCCTCGACAGAAGAATAGGAAACTGGACTGAAACCAAATTCTGCTAAAGAATCCAGAGCACGTGCACGCCCCAGGGGATACTGCCAACTGCACATCGGCGGCAGAGTGGCAGTCACGATCAATGAATTACGGCTGTCAGGGCGCTGAAGTCTAAGGTGACCCAGAGAGTTAACGGCCTCAGCCTGACTGTGTCAGTCCAAACCAGAGAACTCGGGTAAGCTGAATCGGAGATAGCGAATAGAGATTCAAACTACATTCTTCACAGTTGGAAGAATTCAGCAAATCTTCTGGTTCTAGTATATATTTTTAAAAAGATAAAAACACAATCTCTGCCCTCATGGTGTATATATTTACATGGAAAATTGTTTTAGGTCATAGACCTTGACATGGAGATTTGTTTATGAAAATCTTATTGAGCAGTGTTCTCAGGAGGACTTCTCAGGTGGTGCTAGTGGTCAAAGACCCGCTTGCCAATGCAAGAGACATGAGAAATGCAGGTTGCATCCCTGGGTTGGGAACATTCCCTGGAAAAGGGAAAGGCTACCCCCTCCAGTATTCTTGGGTTTCCCTTGTGGCTCAGCTGGTAAAGAATCTGCCTGCAATGCAGGAGACCTAGGTTCAGTCCCTGGGTTGGGAAGATCCCCTGGAGAAGGGAAAGGCTACCCACTCCAGTATTCTGGCCGGGAGTCCATGGGGTCACAAAGAGTCGGACTCGACTGAGCGGCTTTCATTTAAAGACCATTCACCTCTGATCTCCCCAGCAAAGAACTAGCAGCCTTGTGTTTTAAAATGTAGGTTATGGTTTTTGCCATACATTGACATGAATCAGCCACGGATTTACATGTATTCCCCATCCCGATCCCCTCTCCCACCTCCCTCCCCATCCAAAAGTAATTAGCCTCCAACTAATAAAAATAAATGAAAATAAATAAATTAATTAATCAATTAAATGCAGGTTATTATTCAGGTATAGGGAATAATAGGAGATGACTGCCATTGAAAGAATAGCTTGTTAAGTTCCCTAGAGGAGGGGCAGACACAGGGGAACACCAGTGTCAGCCAGGAGGCAGAGGAAGTGGGAGGAAAGGCGTGCGGGAGCCTTGACTGTGGTTTCCTCAGAAAAGAAAGGGCTCGGCAGGGTAAGCAGAAAGCGAAGAGGAACTAAAGAGCCTCTTGATGAAAGCGAAAGAGGAGAGTGAGAAAGCTGGCTTAAAGCTCAACATTCAGAAAACTAAGGTCATGGCATAAAAACTCAGTCACTGAGTGACTTTCACTTCACTTCTCTGAACTGAGACTATAGGGCTTTCAAAACTTCCCGCCATAATATAAACAGGCCCCTTGAAAATTATAAGGCACAGTTCTAAAGACACCAATGGCCACTTAAAGAGCAGAATGAAGGTAGGTATGTTTAGATGGAGTGCGCTGCAAATGAGTATCCTCACTGGATTACAATGGAAGACTGTGACTCACCAAAGTGCTTGGTGAGAAAGAGCCCACCTGCCGATGCAGGAGACCGGGCTTCGATCCCTGGGTTGGGAAGATCGCCTGGAGGAGGAGATGGCAACCCACTCCAGTGTCTTTACCTGGAAAATCCCATGGATGGAGGAGCCTGGCAGGCTACAGTCCATGGAGTCGCAAAGAGTAGGACACAACTGAGCAACTTAGCACAAAGTGCCTTGTGAGGCCGCTGGCTACCCCATAAGGACATAGTGAGCTGAAGGAGTCATCTCCGGGAGAGAAAGAGCATTTCAGTAGAATGTGTTATCCCTTCCTACTTTACTAGTCCAGTCCTGCTGCTCATGTCCTGTTTTAAATATTCTATTTCTGTTTGACTACATTCTGTGATTCTATCCCCCGATAGCAGATGGTCCACACTTGGCAAATTCTGTGGGTAATTCAAAGATTTGTTTACCTTTGCTCTGAAGCTCTGTGACATTTGTTCTTACATTCCAGTAGAGGCAACAGAAGGAGAATAAATGCATAACATAGAGACTCAACTACTGTTCTCAAAAATAGGTTGGCTTGATATGTTTTCCCTTAACTACCGTTAAATATTTTTTATAATAGTGAAAGCCAAATAAGTGCAATGGTCCAAGAGAAAATAGGGAAAACAAATGCTAACAGGCTTCATGTATAATGCCAGTTGTATTTGGATATAATGCAACTTTGCTTTTTGAAAACTTAGAGTGGAAAATGTTATTTTCTAACATTATTCAGAAACCTTGCAAATAAAGTTTCTGTCAAGTCCTTTCAAGATTTGTACTTAAGATTGGTGGATAAATATTAGGAAGTTTTCAGGGTAGGACTGAGAAATAGTATCTGTTTTTTCACCAAGACAGGAGACACAAGAGACATGGGGTCAAATCTGGGTCAAGAAGGTCCCCTGGAGGAAGAAACAGCAACCCACTCCAGCATTCTTGCCTGGAGAATCTCAGGGACAGAGGAGCCTGATGGGCTGTGGTCCATAGGGTGGCAAAGAGTTGGACACGTGACCTAGCATGCACACATCTGTTTTTTTCAAAAACATATTCAGCCTCTCTTCTAAAGAAAACTGAGGCTAACACAGGACAACTTTTCAGTTCACAATCTATGGTTTTATAAAAATGATTTTCCTTGGAGACCATGATTTGAACTACATCATTTCTATGTTAGGGCTTCACAGGTGGTCCAGTGGTAAAGAATCTGCCTGCCAATGCAGGGGATGTGGATTAGGTCCCTGGGTCAGGATGATCCCCGGAGGAGGAAAGGGCAACCCAGTGTCCTCACTGGGATAATCCCATGCACAGGGGAGCCTGGTGGGCATCCATGGGGTCGCAAAGAGTCAGACACGAATGAGAGACTGAGCACTTCTATGTTATGTATATAAGCTGAATTCTTAAGTCAACTTTCAATTTCCAGACACAAATAACCTCTTATTTAGAGCACTGAAACTGCTTGTTGTCTTTCCTTCCTAAATTGTACCTTTTTATTTTCACAGAGCCAACTAGATCTGCCAAGTGCTAAAGTTCAAACACATTTGTGGGTTTCTGGCCAAAATAATCTTAGATCTATTTGTACTTATTTCATACATGAAATAAGGATTACTTTATATACAGCTTGCATGGTTTTTTATTATTAATAAAAAATATTTAACAAGCGTGAGAAGTCACTGCAGTCGTGTCCAACTCTTTGTGACCCTACGGACTATAGCACACCAGGCTCCTCTGTCCATGGAATTCTCCAGGCAAGAATACCAGAGTGTTAGTATACTATAATGGTCTTTATCTTTCTGGCTTACTTCACTCTGTATAATGGTGCACTAGGAAGACCCAGAGGGATCGGGTAGAGAGGGAGGTAGGAGGGGGGATCGGGATGGGGAATACATGTAAATCCATGGCTGATTCATGTCAATGTATGACAAAAACCACTACAATATTGTAAAGTAATTAGCCTCCAACTAATAAAAATAAATGGAAAAAAAAAAAAAAAAAGAATACCAGAGTGGGTTGCCATGCTCTCCTCCAGGGGATCTTCCCAACCCAGTGATCAACCTGGGGTCGTGCCTTAATTATTTCTTTCAATTTACTTTTAAATACTATTCTGTTAAGTATTTCCTTCCCAGAGAGTTAGACAGATATGCTTAAATATAGTGTAATTTTATACACTTCCATCTCAAATTAGATGGTTTTGTTTACTTTGGGGGATCCTGATTATACTCTGTTTAGTTGCTCAGCTGTGTCCGACTCTTTGGAGCCCTGTCCATGGGATTTTTCAGGCAAGAATGCTAGAGTGGGCTGCCATCTAGGTTATTTATATTTCACTTCAGTTGAATTTTTTAACATTTTTCTCAGAGTAGATGAGACTGGATCACGCTGGTCCAAGCAGGACTTTGAGAAGAGAACAATCACAGAACCGATATCCCCAAGAGTAAATAGGCACTTGTAATATAAAATTCCTCTGTCAATTATAACTGCCCTTTTGTGGTTTGTGAATCATTTTATATGTTTGAAGTAGGTCTCTATAATAAAGTCAAACCTTAAAGTTCTTTCCACTTGCTCTTAAGTGTCAATCTTTTGGGACTATAACTGAACGTAAGTTTCTCAAGAAAAGAATTCAAATTCTAGCACAAAGAGTCTCCTTTAGACATGTTAGATAACACTTAATGAAGCATTTTATATATTATTAAGGCTTTATGCTATGCAGCCTGTGTATAAAATGGTTGTTGAAATGGTTTTAATATTTTAAAACTTATATAATTTCTCATCTAAGTACTAAAAAGTCAGTACTTACACTCTGGCCACAAGTAATGTATAATATGTGTTATTCTTAGTCACTGTATTAATATTAATAATACTCATAAGGAATTAAACTATTAATTTTTGATTAGACCCCAAAAAGTCATATTATTGCACTAATTCAATCACAGGAAACACAAAGGGTGCTGGATTTAAGCTGAATGCAAATAAAATTTAAATATTTATTGTTTGCTTTAACCACACTGGTATATGCTCTAGATGTGGCTTTGCTTTTATTCTAGTTATAGAAAATAATTCAAACAACTCTCTTATTTGCATACAAAGGGAATATTTTTCCAACATGATTTTCTGTTCATCTGACCTAAAGAAATCTCTTCTACCCTGTCTTTAATCCATCTTTTAGAGCCATATCATAGCCCAATCTGAAGTGAATATTATTCCTAGGCAACCAAGTGTTTTGCTAACTCCAAAAAGTCAACTTTTTTGCATTTACACAATCTGGAGAATTTTTAATTAGAGAGAGCAACTGGCATTACCATAAACACACCCAAGCGTACCCTCTTGTAGGGCTAATAGCTGTCTGTGCCTGAGGTACAGTATTCCGCTAGCAAGCAAATGTAACTGAGTCAGACACTTCTAATAGTGGAAGAGGGGGTTGAAACACACAGCAGTACCAGAAGTCAGTTGATCCCAAAGTGAGCTCTTTCCACTCACCTCTCTTAACTGGGGCTTCCTTGATGGCTCCGTGGTAAAGAATCCACCTGCAGCGCAGGAGTGCAGGAAACTCAGGTTTGATCCCCGGGTCTGGAAGGTCCCCTGGAGGAGGGCATGGCCACCCACTCCAGTATTCTTGCCTGGAGAATCCCATGGAGAGAGGAGCCTGGCAGGCTACAGTCCATAGAGTCACAAAGAGTTGGACACAGCTAAAGCAACTGAGTGTGCACACACACAGCTCTTTCAACACTGGTCAATTCCAGGTAACTGTTGATGATCAACTGAGGTAGCATTCAAACATGACTTGTCCGGCCTGCTTAAGTCATCTCCATGCTTCACTCACATTCACTAGGGTAGGGCCTGCCTCTAGGACACTTGCCATTTTCCCACCTCCTACATCAGCAAAGTATTTCCTACTATATCAGTCAGGATGAGTTAGTTTTGGGCATTGTAACAAATTAGCCCTGAAATCTCAATGGCTGAATAGCCCAAAGATTTGTTTTGCACTCATATGAAGTCTGATAGATATCAGGTGATTTTCCAGAACATCTGACCTCTAAACACTAGACTCAGTGTGATCCAGCCATTCTATCTTGTGACTCTGCTTTCTCAACAATTGCAGAGAAAGATATCACCTAGAGATCACAGTTGCTCTTTGCACTTCAGTCCAAAAATGACACAAGCACTTGTACTCAATTTATTGGCCAGAATTAGTCGTTCAGTGCTTAATCTGAAGCCAGGACAGGTGGCCCAGAGTGTCATTTTCTGCTGGTTGAATTCCCTTTATACTCATCACTTTACCACTGTGTAATAGCATAAAAAATTTACAAAGATCAATCTTTTTTGACCCTTTAAATGAAGACAGGGGACTGACAGTATAGGCATTTCTTGAAATAACTCTTTAGTTTTGTTCTGTTGTTTTATTTCTTTATGAAATAAGTGCAGTTGCTGAATAAAATAAATATATAATTTGAACCTTCAATTAGATATAAAATATTATTTATAGAATCTGATTAAATGCTTTAGGGCTTTAAATTTACTTTAAAATTTCATTTAGAGGGACTTCCTTGGTGATCCAGGGGTTAAGACTCAACATCCCCTGTGCCCAGGTTCCATCCCCAGTCAGGGAACTAAATCTCACATACTGCAACTAAGAGTTTGCTTGCTGCAACTAACAGCCTAGGTACTGCAACTAAGACCTGGTGCAGTCAAATAAGTAAAAACAAAATAAAATACAGTACACTCCTACACTATTGGAGAGAATGCAAATTGGTACAGCCACTATGGAAAGCAAGATGGAGGGTCCTTTGAAAACTAAAAATAGAGTTACCATACGATCCTGCAACCCCACTCCTGAGCATATTTCTGGAGAAAACTATAATTCTAAAAGATGTGTGCCTCTGAACGTTCATTGCAGCATTACTTTCAATAGCCAAGACGTGGAAACAAACTAAAACTCCCTCCACAGATGTATGGATAAAGAAGTTGTGAGAGAGATATATATATAAAATATTACAATAATGGACAGAAACGGTATGAACCTGACAGAAGCAGAAGATACTAATAAGAAGTGGCAACAATACACAGAAGAACTGGACAAAAAAGGTCTTAATGACCAGGATAACCACAATGGTGTGATCACTCACCTAGAGACAAACATCCTGGAGTGCGAAGTCAAGTGGGCCTTAGGAAGCATTCCTACAAACAAAGCTAGTGGAATTGATAGAATTCCAGCTGGATTACTTCAAATCCTAAAAGATGATGCTGATAAAAGTGCTACACTCAATATGCTAGCAAATTTGTATAACTCAACAGTGGCCACAGGACTGGAAAAGGTCAGTTTTCATTCCAGTCACAAAAAAAGAGCAGTGTCAAAGAATGTTCAAATTACCACACAATCGCACTCATTTCACATGCTAGCAAGGTAATGCTCAATATACTTAAAGCTAGGTTTCAGCAGTACGTGGAGAACTTCTGGATGTACAAGCTGGATTTAGAAAAGGCAGAGGAACCAGAGATAAAACTGCCAACATCTGTTGGATCATAGAAAAAACAAGGGTGTTCCAGGAACACATGTGCTTCATTGACTACACTAAAGTCTTTGACTGTGTGGATCACAAAAACTGTGGGAAATTCTTAAAGAGATGGGAGTACCAGACCACCTTACCTGTCTCCTTTGAAACCAGTGTGCAGGCCAAGAAACAACAATTAGAACCATACATGAAAAAATAACTGGTTCAAAATTGGAACAGGAGCACGACAAGGCTGTATATTGTCACCCCACTTATTTAACCTCTGTGCAGAGTTCAGTTCAGTTCAGTCACTCAGTCGTGTCCGACTCTTTGCGATCCCATGAATCACAGCACGTCAGGCCTCCCTGTTCATCACCAACTCCCGGAGTTTACTCAAACTCATGCCCATCGAGTCGGTGATGCCATCCAGCCATCTCATCCTCTGTCTTCCCCTTCTCCTCCTGCCCCCAATCCCTCCCAGCATCAGGGTCTTTTCCAATGAGTCAACTCTTTGCATGAGGTGGCCAAAGTATTGGAGTTTCAGCTTCAGCATCAGTCCTTCCAATGAAAACCCAGGACTGATCTCCTTTAGGATGGACTGGTTGGATCTCCTTGCAGTCCAAGGGACTCTCAAGAGTCTTTTCCAACACCACAGTTCAAAAGCATCAATTTTTCAGTGCTCAGCTTTCTTCACAGTCCAACTCTCACATCCATACATGACCACTGGAAAAACCATAGCCTTGACCAGACAGACCTTTGTTGGCAAAGTAATGTCTCCGCTTTTTAATATGCTACCTAGGTTGGTCATAACTTTCCTTCCAAGGAGTAAGCGTCTTTTCATTTCATGGCTGTAGTTACCATCTGCAGTGATTTGTGGAGCCCAAAATAATAAAGTCTGACACTGTTTCCACTGTCTCCCTATCTATTTCCCATGAAGTGATGGGATCAGATGCCATGATCTTAGTTTTCCGAATGTTGAGCTTTAAGCCAACTTTTTCACTCTCCTCTTTCAGTTTCATCAAGAGGCTTTTTAGTTCCTCTTCACTTTCTGCCATAAGGGTGGTGTCATCTGCATATCTGAGGTTATTGATATTTCTCCGCAATCTTGATTCCAGCTTGTGCTTCATCCAGCCCAGCATTTCTCATGATGTACTCTGCATATAAGTTAAATAAGCAAGGTGACAATATACAGCTTTGACGTACTCCTTTTACTATTTGGAACCAGTCTGTTGTTCCATGTCCAGTTCTAACTGTTGCTTCCTGACCTGCATACAGGTTTCTCAAGAGGCAGGTCAGGTGGTCTGGTATTCCCATCTCCTTCAGAATTTTCCACAGTTTATTGTGATCCACACAGTCGAAGGCTTTGGCATAGTCAATAAAACAGAAATAGATGTTTTTCTGGAACTCTCTTGCTTTCTGATGATCCAGCGGATATTGGGAATTTGATCTCTGGTTCCTCTGCCTTTTCTAAAACCAGCTTGAACATCTGGAAGTTCTCAGTTCACGTATTGCTGAAGCCTGGCTTGGAGAATTTTGAGCATTACTTTACTAGACTGTGAGATGAGTGCAATTGTGCAGTAGTTTGAGCATTCTTTGGGATTGCCTTTCTTAGGGATTGGAATGAAAACTGACCTTTTCCAGTCCTGTGGCCACTGCTGAGTTTTCCAAATTTGCTGGCATATTGAGTGCAGCACTTTCACAGCATCATCTTTCAGGATTTGAAATAGCTCATTTCATCACATCCACATAATGCAAAATGCTGGGTAGGATGAAGCACAAGCTGAAATGAAGATTGTAGGGAGAAATAATAGTAACCTCAGATATGCAGATCATACCAACCTTATGGCAGAAAGAAAAGAGGAACTAAAGAGCCTCTTGATGAAAGTGAAAGAGGAGAGTGAAAAAGTTGGCTTAAAACTCAACATTCAGAAAACTAAGATCATGGCATCTGGTCCCATCACTTCATGGGAAATAGATGGGGAAACAGTGGAAACAGTGACAGACTTTATTTTTCTGGGCTCCAAAATCACTGCAGATGGTGATTGCAGCCATGAAATTAAAAGACGCTTACTCCTTGGAAGAAAAGCTATGACCAAACTAGACAGCATATTAAAAAGCAGAGACCTTACTTTAACAACAAATGTCTGTCTTGTCAAAGCTATGGTTTTTCCAATAGTCATGTATGGATGTGAGAGTTGGACCACAAAGAAAACTGAGCACCAAAGAACTGAAGCTTTTGAACCGTGGTGTTGAAGAAGACTCTTGAGAGTCCACTGGACTGCAAGGAGATCAAACCAGTCAATTCTAAAGGAAATCAGTCCTGAATATTCATTTGGAAGGACCGATGCAGAAACTGAAACTCCAATACTTTGGCCACCTGATGCAAAGAACTGACTCATTGGAAAAGACCTTGATGCTGGGAAAAATTGAAGGCAGTAGGAGAAGGGGACAATAGAGGATGAGCTGGTTGGATGGCATCACCAACTCAATGGACATGAGTTTGAGCAAGCTCCGGGAGTTGGTGATGGACAGGGAAGCCTGGCGTGCTGCAGTCCATGGGATCGCAAGGAGTCATATACCACTAAGTGACTGAACTGAACTGAAAAATTGTGTAGGATTATGAGATTACAGTTTACATATTCATTACTTTTATTCTCTTTTACTTACCCTAAAATGTGCCATGAGAATATAGCATACTTTGGAGAGGAAAGGGAAAATAATGAATTTCTCTGGTCTTATTTCTAACTGTTGCCTTAAGCAATGGAAGTTTCTGAATGTTTGAAACAATGAAGATCCTTAATTGCATCAAATGATTTGGCCTAAATGAAATTTTATCTATTATACCTGGTGGAATGATTTCATCTCCCTTCCTGAAGAATGAGGTAGTTAATAAGCATAGATTGAATGTGGATTCAAGTTAAATCATACATTAATATTAAATTGTATTTCCTTTAAAATTTTTTAATTTATGAAATCATCTTGTTTTTAGGAAAAAAAGAATAATTAAACTGATTTCCACCATTGCTCAGAGAATACTCCCAGCTGCAGGCAAAACCCATTAAAAGAACATCTCTATTAGAATGAAACACAAATCCAGTGAACATTTATATGCAACATTTGGAAATTCATGCTTTAGGCTTATGGAAGTGATTCAAATGACTGCCTCTCATTAAATGTTGAGAGCAAAACCGAACTGATATGCCATTCTAATGAGCAACTCTTTCAACTGTTATAAAGGGTACTATGGTGGGTATCTCAAGCATTCAGAGGCATAAATCAATCATTACATAAAGCAATGGAGGCAGGCTTAACCAGGAAATGCAAGAAATATATACATATAGCCACATTGCTAAAAATGGAATCAGTGGCTGCCATAATAAGATTATTTTGGAGTTGAGGGTCACTCTTCGGCCTGAGTAGACCAAGACAATGCTACGTGGGTTGGGTGGACGGCTGGGGGATTGGGCTGGAGAGGAAACAGTAAATTGGGAAGAGGACTCAAGGGACAGCCTGGGCGCTTGAACCAGCGTAGGAGGGTTGAGGACTGCAAGACCCAAGGTTAGAAATGTAACCTGAGAATATTGGATCCAGCCAGGGCTGGGAGAGGAACTCCGCTTGCCGAGTTACGGAGCAGTAACTTCGAGGAAATTCAGCGTCATCCTTTATACCAGAAAGCTGGCGGGCGCTATGGTGAAAAACAAAAGAAGAAGAAAGTGGAGGAGGTGCTAGAAGAAGAGGAGGACGAGTACGTGGTGGAGAAAGTCCTAGACCGCCGAGTGGTGAAGGGCAGAGTGGAGCACCTGCTGAAGTGGAAGGCGTCCTCAGATGAGGATAACACATGGGAACCAGAAGAGAACCTGGATTGCCCTGACCTCATCGCTGAGTTTCTGCAGTCACAGAAAACAGCACACGAGACAGATAAATCAGAGGGAGGCAAGCGCAAAGCTGATTCTGATTCGGAAGATAAGGGGGAGGAGAGCAAACCAAAGAAGAAGAAAGAAGAGTCAGAAAAGCCACGAGGCTTTGCCCGGAGTTTGGAACCAGAGCGGATTATTCGAGCTAGGGACTCCAGTGGAGAACTCATGTTCCTGATGAAATGGAAGAACTCTAATGAGGCTGACCTGCTTCCTGCCAAGGAAGCCAATGTCAAATGCCCGCAGGTTGTCATATCCTTCTATGAGGAAAGGCTGACGTGGCATTCTTACCCCTCAAAGGATGATGACAAAAAAGATGATAAGAATTCACTTTCTTGAATACCAGCCCCTGTCACATCTGACTGTGGGTTTCAAGTAGGGAAAGGAGGAGTTCTACTCGTCTTGACACCATAAAGGTGGCTTGAGAAGATGTCCTTTGGAGAGCCAGTATAGTTTCTCTGCCCTGCAGCAGCCCAAGTGCTTTAAAGCCGTTCCATGCTGTATAGTTTGCACATCCATCCCAGTGGAGGGGAAGGAGGGTCAATGTTTCAAGCAACCCATTCTGAACTTTGCTTAAAAAAAAAAAAAAAAAGCAGAGGGCCTTCTATGAAGGACAAAACGCAGAATGGGATGTGGGAGAGCAAGAGATACTGTAAATCTTCAAAGAGCGTCTCCACAACCCACACAGCCTTCTTCCCGGTAGTGTTAACTCTGCATTTTACAGCGTAGCATGTGTGTAGTTTTTGGCTATTACTGGTGTATTATTTGGGGTGGGTGGGGTGGGGTGGGAAAGAAGGGAGGTGGGTTAGGACCATCTTTGTTAAAATTTGGGGAAATGGTGAAACAAAAGAAAGAACAACTAATGATGATTGGGTTCTCTGTCCAGAATATTATTAAAAAAAAAAAAAAAGATTACTTTGCTCACATTATTACTCCCACAGTATTACTTTACTTTTATTATAATAGAATGATGTAATATATTTTTAAAAAGATTCTCCTGATTGATTTTTAACTTGTGTATTTATTGTATTTATTTATTGATGGAAGTTATTAAACATGTCTCAAAGAAAAACACTTTCTTTTTTCAGTTTTGAACATTTAACCAAAAATTATCAGTTATTCTCAAAATTATTTCAATAATATCAAACCCAACTAGTCTGTAGAAAAAAAGGATAAAAATCAGTTAGCTCATATATAAAGAGTGGTCAAATTATGATTTAATGACAGAGGAAGTTTATTGCATCAATTTTTAAAATAATACATTTTCATGTCAGTCAACAAAGAGAATTAAGGAGGACAGTTCTCCCTAAAAGAATATAAGGGAGGAATGGAAGAGAAAGAGTAAAAATAATTTGATGGGTATGACCACTAAAAGGAGTGGTAAGTGAGGGTAAGTAAAGTAAGTAAATATCAGTTTACAATGGCGAGAAACCCAGGCAGACTACTCAGGAAGTTTGCCCCTCTCCTCCTGCAAGTCCACCATCCTACATAAGGGGATACCTCCATATCCAATTGTTTTACAACTCTCTTTATTCCAGGGACTTTGCCCTGTCCATGCTTCATAATATCCACTAGAGTAGTTTCCTACCCGTGACTCTCAGAGTTTTCTAATTATGCTTCATGTATGGCTTTCTGATGCCCACGAAAATCTACCAACAAAGAAAAATGTCAGAACCCTTAGGTCAATCAAAAGGATACTTAAGGGGGTTCATTCTTGTGTTTTCCATTTCCAAGTGTTCTTTCAGGCTTGAGGTGATGATCAAGAGCAATGATTCAAGCCAGTTAAAGTAGATATCACGGGGAAGCAGGGGCAACTTGGAGTAAAAATGGTAGGGGACTTTGGGTGTCCATTGCCCCAACCCTACCACCAGATCCACTGTCTTCCCTTCACGACCATGCTCTCTACCACAGGAAGCTGTGTTTCGTGAACTTTATTATCCAGGCTTCTTTACCCTCTGGCTTCCATTTTGGTTTGGCTAAAAAGAGTCACCCACAGGAAAATTGGAACATAAAAGGAGAAATACTAATGGGCATTTCTGTCCCTCTTCCCTGTTTTGGCACTCTACTGTCTTCATTCTTCAATTGAACATAAAGCTCCCATCACTTCTAGTCCTCCCAGGATCTAAATTCTTTTCAGATCCAGCATCACATTCTCTCTTATTGTCCCTTCAAGCCTTTAATAACCATAGTGTCCCTTATAGCCAGTCCCTGAAACTTCAATAGTCTTTGATCATCCATTTAACTCCACCCACACCACAGTATTTGTTCTACTCCTTAACTTCTCTCTGCTCAGCCTCTTTGCTGTCAGAACCCTGACACAGCCTGGAGATTGTCTTACATCGCACATCACACACTTTTCCCTCAGGAACTCTAAGAAGTCAAAGAACTGGTCACTCTAGACCAACGCTAGAACTGAAACTTACAACTCTATAACATCTCTCCACCTTCTTCCACTGACCGGGATTCATCTACCTGAGAAATTTGTCAGAGATGATTGCAAATAGCTACAACATTTGTCTTTGTGTCATTGACAAAGAAGAGGATATTCCTAATAAAATACAGTGTGAGAACAGTGGATATTGAAATAAATGAATACAAATATTACCCATAATTTTTAATCCCCTCAAAAATGTTAAAGAAATAGTCCCTTTATGATCATTCTATGACAGTTCCCTATTTCTTTCCAGCAATATATTGAATAAGTTTGCTAATCTGCTTTTATTTATTTTTGGCTCCCTCACTGCACAGAAGCCACATGAAGGCCCATGTCTGCACTTATTATTGTGTATGCCTGGTGTCAGAGAAGAGTAGAGCACAAAATAGTCATTCAGTAACAGTATTTGTGAATAAATTAAGAACTTTATTTTCATTATTTCATGAAATTGTTCTTACCATCCTTCAATGGGTCCTGTATTACTATTATTCCCATTTACACATGAGGAAACATTATCAGAAAAGATAAGTAACTTGCCCAATTTCACACAGTTAGTAAGTAGTCAAGTTAGGACTGGAGCCTATATTTGTCTTATACTTCCCTATTCTAGTTCATGGAAGCTCTGAGCATGGTACCAATTAATTCAATTAATATTCATGTGAATACAATACTTATTTTGTATCATATACTAGTTCTGAGAGCTAGGTATATTGCAGTAAACAAAAGAGAAAAAATCTCTTCCTTCACTGAGCTAGTCAAAATTAAAATTACAAAGACAAATAACAGAAACAAATCAATAAGATATATAATAAGATATCCAAGTGATCATTTTTTGAAGAAAATTAAAACAGAGTAAGGGGATAAAAATAGTGAGTGGGTTGCTATTTTACCTTGCATTGTCAGTGAAGGCCACCCGGAGATCTGGGAAGTTGCTGGCCTATATACTATCTTTTGAGCACATTGGAAAAAGGCAGACCTTCCTTCAGGCACTTGCAACCCTTCTTGTGAACCACCATGGCTCTCTGCTTCCATGGCAATTACCATAGTCCAGCCTCTCATTTCTCGCTTTAGGTTTACTGCAAGACTTTTCTGATTTGTCTGTCTACTCCTTCTGCCCTCTGCTATCAGACTAACCTTAATTACTCTGGCCTAGCAAACCACGCAGAGGCTGGATTCTGGGCTCCATTTCAATCTCTTTCAGACAGCTTTGTGTAGAAATCAACTCAATGTGGCAGCCTGTTTCAGGAGGTGATGTTTGACCAAAGGCCTGAATAAAATTAGGGATCAAGCCATGAGAACACGGGGCAGGAAGAGCATTCTTTAATCCCTAAAACTAGATCATGTTTGGTATGTCATAGTAGAGCAAGATCAGTGTGGTGGAGGGAGCAAGGAAAATATTAGAAAAAGGAGTAGCTCTGGTAAGGACTTTGCATTTTATTTTAAGGGTATGGGAAGCCCATTAAAGTACGGAGTTATGAATTCTCTCTCTTAACATGAAAAAACTCCTTTACATAGGAGATAAGATTTGACCTGAAAATACGAAAATGAGTTGGAGTTGTCCCGTGCATAGAGATTCCATGTAGAAGAAATCTACAAATCTGCAAGGTAAGATCATATGAAAGAAACAAAAATAGGGAACCTAATCCTTGCTACTGAAAATTTCTAACACAGATGAACCTCATCCACATCACCATAGAAGCTGTTAGCAATGCAGAATCTTCGGCTTTTCTCTAGATCTACTGAACCATAATCTGCATTTTAAACAAACTTAGAAGTAAATTGTAAGCCTGGCAAGGGATAGTGGATGAGAGGAAATAAATTATAAGTGATCTAGTGTTCTCAGATTATGTGCATTAGGCAATAAGGGATGTAGAAGTTTATGAGCCTGGATAGTTAGGTTGAACTCATTGGGACTCACTATACTTTGAGTATAGTGATTGAGGTTCTGGAACATTCTGACAAAAGAAAACATTCCCATAACAATAGTCACCTCACAATGGTTGAGTACTATTGTCTGTGAAATTTAGTATGTTAAAAGTAGAGAAATTTCTTGTAATATTTCATGTAAATTTCAGTTTAAGATACTGATATAAATATGTATTTTTTTCTTTAAAAGAGGCCACATTGTCTATATGAAATAAAAACTATTATCTGGTTATATATGGATATTTATCCCATGTTAGTTTATATACATTCCTTAGAAGCCCTTAAACATGCTGAACAAACTGAGAAACAAAATAGTCCTTGTAGATGTACATCAATGAACTGTTTATTCTTTTCATTTCTCATATTCCAAAGGCCAGGCTAAATTGCAAATGTGTTATTTCTAGGAATGTAAATGTGATCAATTACACGACTTCTCTACATCTTTGTTTTGGCAAACATCCTGTTCCATCTTCTCTTGCTTATTAAAAACAATAAATAGGGACATTCAGAATTCACCAAAAGGAGCAAGGGTCAATATAGCAGATAAATTGACACATCCCCAAAATGACTTGAATATTAATTTTGCCAGAATGTTTCACGGGGTGATTTTTATTTTTCCTTATGTCTTTAAATCTTTTCTTAATGCTATTTTGGCAATCTTGTGCCTCAAGAAGCGTTAGGATGGACAGAGGTAGTAGGTATCCAAGGGCCTGGAAGATACACAGAAAGGAAGTATGAAGGACACAGTTTGCAATTTATGATAAACAAGAAGTTCCAGTCAGATTCCTTGTCTTCAGAGAAAGCTGATATCAAAAGCTGGCAGAGATTCAGTGTGAAGGAATGGACAGAAATTCCCTAGAGGAAAACCTGAGCTCTGAAGATAAAGGAGTAATCAAGAGCCAGACCTGGAAGAGTCTTATGTACGCAATGAAGAGTTTGTGCCTTGTCTTGACCTCTGAGAGGAATTTATCTTCTCTTCAAAAGCAAACATCCAAGCTATGATCAATTTTCATCCACAGTCACCTTTATTCTTGCCCTGTCCTTTGGCCCCAACTTTACTCCATTTCTCATAAAATAGCTAGAGGGGGAATCTTTTCATTTCGCTGCTAAATATTCTTCAAAGACTTCCCTGTGCACTGCAAATGAAATCCAAATTCCTTATGACTTGGTCCAACAATCTACATATGGAAAACACAACTCTACCTCTTGCTTATATAGTGACCTCCTTTATTTCTTCCAATGGGTCAAGTTATTTCATATTTCACAGCATTTCCATCATCCATTCTCTCTGCTGAAATGTCTTTCTACCTTCCACTCCACTCTTAAGATTGCTAACTCCTCTTCACTCTCGAGTTTTGGCCAATGGAACATCTCCTCCTGATTGTCCCATCCAAAGTATATAGTATCTCAATTTTCTATCTGTAATAGCTCCTTAATTATTTCCCTCACACGTCTTAATTCAACACTGCTTATCTGTTGGGAGTGGAGATCCACATGGCAGAGTGGGAAGACACTTAGCTCACATCCCCGCCATGAATTGCTCTTCTACTGAAAACAGCATGGAGACTAGAAAGACGCTTATGCAACCAAGGAAGCAAAGAGACCCACAGGAAAGGGAACGGTCTGAATCTGCACCCACAGAAAGGGACACAGAAGAGGAGGGGATGTCATGGTCTCAGGGGTCTTCCCTGGGAAACAAGGAATCTTGAGTCACACCCGAGGCAAGCCAGCCCTGGGGTCCCACAGCAGAGAGACAATCCCCCTCAGCTGGTTTGAAATCCGCGGGCGGACGAACTGGAGGGCTGTCAGAAGCCGAGACTCTGCTCCTCAGCACAGACACAGCCGCTTACTCCGGGTAACGGCAGGGAGGCGCGGGCTGAAAACTGCCTAGGGCCCGGGTGGTTCCCTGGCCCACCCCAGGGCGCACCCCAGCCCGCACCAGGTGCCAGCTCCAACGCTTGGCTCCAGCCCTGCTCTCAGCAGGGCAGAGGCTGCCCTTGCCAGGGGAGGGCAGGCACACGTGGAGGGAATGATCCCAGCCTGGACTCGACCCTGCCTCTGACCGCGGCAAAGGCAGCCCTTACCAGCGCACACAGCCCTGCGCGTGCCCACGCCCGCTCGCTCCAGGCCGCAGCGTGCAGGCCGCAGGTAAAGCTGGTGCTCTCAATGGCTCTCCACGACTGATCACTGAAACGATAACTACTGTAAGGAGCTTTTCCAAGAGGGTGGAGGACGAGGAGGATCCGGAGCTCATCTCTCCCCACAGACTCACCAGGAATACATATGCTGGCACTGCGTTGGTGCTTTGGGGATTAAGAATCCAGCTCCCAACGTGGGAGACTCGGGCTTGATCCCGGGTCAGGGAACTAAGACCCCAGACGCCGCAGAGCAGCCAAGCCCGCACATCCCAACTAGAGAGCCCGCGTTCTACAAGCAAGACCTGATACATAAAGAAAAATAAATAAATAAAAATATTTATTCACAGCTAGGTGAATAAATATTTGTAAAAATACATACACACATGAAAGGATTCTCGCAGAACACCTGCTTCACGCTAGCAGAGGACTGCAGAGACCCAAAAGGATAAGAAAGATCCCCATGCTACCAGGATGAAAGATAAATGCAGGGACAGGGAAGGGATGAGGAGGCAGGACAGGACTGGCGCCCTGGCAAAAAGCTGAAGCGGGGGCGAGGTTCCTGCATCCGGAGAAGCCCTGTCCCCAGCCGGGGAGAACAGCTGGGCCGGAAGGGGAGCTGCAGGGGCTCACGGCGGAGCCCAGCCCCGGGGCGATGGCAGAAAGGACGGAGGGAGACCTACTCAGATGTTCTGTGCAACAAACCTGTGCGCCCCACCCCTACGACGAGCGACTGCCAGGGCGTACAGGGGGCTTGGGGCAGGAACTTAGGGTTTGGAGACTAGACCCAGGGAGGGGACCGCTGCTGGCTGTGAGGGAACCGGAGGGAGGACCCAGGAATGCTGGCGGAGGAAGCCTGGACAGTACCGAGGCCAAGAGATGCAGAAAGGGCGGGGTCACCATGGCAACATCTCTTCTCGCGCTCCATACCCGCCTCCACAAGCACTAGGGAGGGCTCCCCCCAGAGCTGGCTCACCCACACCCGCCTCCCCACTCTGCCCAAAAAGGGCGACCCACTCACCCCAACCACCGCCCGATGGGCTGTCTAGTTCTAACCGCTACCCCGCACTCTTCTACCAAGGCAGCTAGCATATCTCAATCACTACCTCCTCTCCTTTCCTCCCAACTGGTTCATGCTTGGGAACCTCTGAAACGGATTTTGGTAGGAGAAGCACACGCAGAGGTGGGGACGAAACCCTAGGGGCTGAGTGATTAAAGAAGAAGAGATGAAATCATTATTCATGTGTGCACAGACGGTGAAGTGACGCCTCCTAAGTGTACAGCTTCCTAAGTTGAGCGCCCATGAAACATCTGAAAGAACAACTGCTTCTACAGTTGGGACAGGTCTGGCTTTAGCAGCTGTGGGTTTGTGGTCAGTTTTGTTGTTGTTCAGTCACTCAGTTGTGTCCGACTCTTTGCAACCCCAAGGACTACAAAACTCCAGGCTTCCCTGTCCTTAAATATCTTCTGGATTTTGCTCAAACCCAAGTCCACTGAGAAGATGATGCTCTCCAAACATCTCATCCCCCTTGTACTCTAATTTTTTAAAAAAACCTGTTTATCTATTTGTGCACATTCCTTCTTCATATATTAGTTTTCTACTGCTATAGATCAAGCTTAGCAGCTTAACACAGCACACATTTGTTCTCTCACAGTGTCTGTGAGTCAGGAGTTCAGACAGCCTAAGCTCCATCCACTGCAGGCCTGATCTTAAGGATGTCTGCAAGTATTTTTGTCACATCTGGACACTTGGCTGAGGAAGACTTCACTTAGGCTCACTTAGGCTGTTGGCAGAAGCCAGTTCCTTGTAACTGTGAGAATGAAGATCTCAGTTTCTTTCTGTCAACTGGAGACTGCTTCTTGCCACATGGCTCCCTTAATTCTTTCAAGCCTGCAAGAGAGAAAAGTCTTTAGAATAAGTGTGCTAACAAAATAGAGCTTTATATAACATAATCATGAGAATGCCCTCCCATCACCTTTGCCATATTCCATGGTATAGAAGCAAGTCACAGGTACCACTCACACTCAAGTGGAGGGGATTATATAAGGGTAAGAACATCACTGGTTGGAAATAATTGGGGTCGTCTTAAAGTCTGTTCTCCACAGCCTGCCCTTTGACCTCTAATGATTTATTGATACACCCCTCTCAAAAGCAAAATACATTCAATCCCCTCCCAAGATTCTTCTTATAGCATCCTGTTATGGTATCCTAACATAACATCAGTTCAAAGCCAAAATTTCCATCTCTAAATCAGGTCCAGGTGAAGATGACAGTCCTGGAACTAATTTGTCAAGTATAGTTCCCGGGACATAATTCCTCTCCATCTGTGGATCTGTGAAACTAAAGAACAAGCTGTTGTTGTTCAGTCACCAAGTCAAGTCCAACTCTTTGCAACCCCATGGACTGCAGCATGCCAGCCTCTCTGCCCCTTACTGTCCCATGGAGTCTGCCCACATTTATGCGCATTGAACCGGTGATGCCTCCCAGCCATCTCATCCTGTTACCCTCCTCTCCTTCTGCATCAGGGTCTTTTCAAATGAGTCAGCTCTTCATACCAGGTGGCCAAAGTATTGGAGCTTCAGCTTCAGCATCAGTCCTCCCAATGAATATTCAGGACTGATCTCCTTTAGGATGGACTGGTTGGATCTCCTTGTAGTCCAAGGGACTCTCAAGAGTCTTCTCCAACACCACAGTTCAAAAGCATCAATTCTTCAGTGCTCTCCCTTCTTTATGGCCCAGCTTTCACATCCATGCATGACTACTGGAAAGACTGCCTCAACTGCCTCAACAGGCAAGTTATCTACCCCCAATTTCCTCCAAGAAGCATCTTTGCTCTATGAATGTGGAGACTAAGCCAATCTTGTTCAGCACTTTATGGTCAAGAATGCACTATACTTAAAATGTTTAATAAATGTCCCTGAATAATTAATTCATAACCAAAATGTCAGCAAGCAGACAAAGCATGGTCCTGAGGTTTGATAAGGACCCAGAAACAGAGAATAAATATCAAGACTGAGAAGCAAACAGTCAAAACTAGAAAATAATAGTTTGAATATGAAATAAAGAAGAAAAAGAAGGAAGGAAGGAATGGAAGGAGGGAGAAAGGAGGGAAAGAGGGGAAAAAAGAAGAAAGGAAGGAAAAACATAGCAGGATCAGAGTATGTGATCAGAACAAGACCAGTAACAAAGAGGATGCTACTGAACCAGATACTTATTCACTAATTCATCTAATAAACCCTTATAAGCATTATAAAGATTTTACAATTCTAAAAATTATGGTATCTGAGATAAAATAATATACCAGATACAGTCTCAGCATTCAAAGAGCTAGTCTAATGGGAGATACAAAATGTAAGATGATAAATAGTAAAAATTAATAAACAGAGGGCTAACGAAATACATGGGGAAAATAACTACTCTTGTATGAGGGTATGTCAGATAAATTGTCCCCAAAGATATCCCCTCTAAATGTAGTTCTAAAGATAAGTAAGATTTAAGTCAACAACTGCTATCCGGATTATGCTGGAAAGGGGAAGGAAAGATGATGTTTTAGGAAGAGAAGAAAAATACATGTTAAAAAACCAACAGTGAAAACCAGCATGGTATATTCAGACAACTAATTTTTTTTTTTTAAAGTACTGGAGAGTAGAGCTGGATGATAAAAACCGATGAGAATTGAGACGGCACGCTTGATAAAGGGGACCCAGGTTATAATATGAAATTTGAACTTTATTTTTAGTATAGTGGAGAGCTATTAAAAAGTTTCCAGTAAGAAAATTTTAAAAATCAAACTTATGCTTTAGAAAGATCATTCTGACTAATGCAGAAGATCAACTGGAATGAATAAGACCTAAAGACAGACAGATTAGCGATGAGACAGTTATTTCTGGAATCTAACTAAGAAACACAGGAAGTTGGAAAAGGCAAAGAGCACAAAGAATTGAGCAACAATGAGTAGAGCTGGGGTTTAGTTGCACGCTGGGATCAGGGGAGAGACAAGAGGAGATACGGCTGAGGGCCAGTTCTCTGTTTTGAAAACTGATTGAGCAGTGGCACTGTGTGCCAAAGTAGCAAATAAAGCAAGAGAGAAGTTTAGGGTCTAGGCTGGATGGAGGTGAGCCACGCTAGAAAATCTTAGTTTTGAGTTGCCCCTGGGAATTCCAAGTGGAGACGGCTTGAAGGCAGTCAGTTGTACGTGGCTCTGGAGCTCAAGAAAAAATGCTGATCTAGGGTTACTGATATTTCCCTAACTGAGGAAAAACGTTGGCCACAGAGTTCAAGGACTAAAGAATGACTGGCAATGGAAAAGTGAAAGATGAATGCTGTCTGCTACACAAGTCAGAGGAATTTGGAAACCAAAAAAAAAAAAAAAAAATCAGCAAAATGTTTTCTAAATACTTGTCACAAGTTTTCTCATCTAATCCTACACAATACAGTGTGTAAAACATCAGTGAAGATTTCCAATCAGCCATGTCAGATGTGTTTATCTCTGCTCCTAGTGGAAATAATGCATATTAGAATGTCAATACTATCTTTTTAAAGGTTATAAATCCCAAGAAAAAAGGAAAAATGAGTGGAGGTGAGAGTCACTGAAAAATGTCAACAAATATTAACAAGTTGAAAGCAAATAGTGAGGTGGCAACTGACTTACTAAGTAAAAAAACAGTTGAAACATAAAAATTTACAGTGGGAGGCAAGCTGAAAAGTGGGATTTTCCATGTAGATCGTGAAAGATTTGGAACTTGAGACACTGGACATATTGGTTGGCCCCAGTGACGTGAGAATTAGTTGAAAAATCTGCATATGGAGTAATCAGATGCCTTCTTCCTATTCATGCCCCCCATTACCATACATAGCCAGGTTAATACCACTTTCTAGTTTGTTTAGGAAACCAGAGATTTAGTCTCTGAGAAATTGATTCTGAAAGACTCCAGACTGGAGACACCAAGAGCAATGGAGTTTGATGGTGCTCAAGTGAAGACACATTTCTGAACAGTACTTTATTATAAACTTTCCAGCAGTATTCTATTTTTAAGTAATGCAAAAGCAATAATTTAATACATTTAAAATTTTCCAAATAAAAGACTATTAAACCATTCAAGAAACCATCCTTATGCATTTTTTTCCTTTTTTTCAAAAGAGGTAGAAATATCTAAAACTATCCCGGTTTTTTGACACCAAGGTGCCTGTGGGCGTGCCCTTTACTAGCAACATAAGGGAAAAGAAAGGCACTGAGGTTGAAATCAGCATCTCTACAACAAAGCCTTTTGCTGATTCATTCAGGACCATTAGTGACAACAAAAAGATCATCAGAGACTGGAGTCCCAGAGAATTTGCATCTTCCTCTTCAATTCCTTTTCTCTCTACTGGAGGATTCTCCCAATGGAAGGACCTGGGCATTTCTTCAAATCGTGAAGAGGTTGCCAGGGAGATGAGTGTGGAATGGGAGTCCATACTTTCTCTTCCCTGCAAGCTTCTCTGACTCAGCTGTTAGAGTCCTCACTGCATGAACTGTTTTGGACTCTTACATGCAAGATATAGAATGCTGCTACATTGCCTTACAATTCCAAAGGCTGCCAAACCCCCATTTATCCAAAACTACCACAGAGATGCAGAGTATGAAAAAAGTGTTTATTTACCTCTACCCTGCTACCTATAATCTAGGTGGCCCAACCAACTCTTTCAAATCCAATTGTTTCACCCCTTTACTTCACTCCTGAAACAAACTAGCAATATTATGGCCATGAAATTCTTCTCTAAAATCATGCCCCCCTTCATGGATCACAGTCTTGTTGTGGCGAAGGGGCTTGCATAACTCAATAAAGTTATGAGCCATGCCACACAGAGCCACCCAAGATGGACAGGTCGTAATGAAGTGTTCTGACAAAATATGGCCCACTGGAGGAGGGACTGGCAAACCACTCTAGTACCCAGAGTAACAGGTAAGTTTGGTCTTGGAGCAGAAAAATGAAGCAGGGCAAAGCCTAACAGAGTTTTATCAAGAGAAAACAGTGACCAAACAAGCCCTCTTTCCCAACAAGCCGAGAGACAAATCTCCTCATGGACGTCACCAGAGGGTAAATACCAAACTCAGATTGATGTGCTCTTTGCAGTCAAAGATGGAGAAGCTCTATACAGTCAGCAAAAAAAAAAAAAAGACCTGGGGTTGACTGTGGCTCAGATCATGAGCTCCTTAATGCAAAACTTAGGTTTAAATTGAACAAAGTAGGGGAAATCACCAGGCTATGAAGGTATGAACTAGACTAAATTCCTTATGATTATACAGTGGAGGTGGTGAGTAGCTTCAAGGGATTAGATCTGATCAAGTGAATGAAGAACTGTGGATAAAGGTTCATAACATAGGATAGGAGGCAGTGACCAAAACCATCCCAAAGAAAAAGACATGTGAGAAGGTAAAGTGGTTGTCTGAAGAGGTTTTACAAATAACTAAGGAAAGCAGAGAAGTGAAAAGCAAGGGAGAAAAAGAAAGATATACCCAAATGAATGCAGAGTTCCAGCGAGTAGCAAGGAGAGATTAGGTCTTAAATGAACAATGCAAAGAAATAGAGGGAAACAATAGAATGGGAATGACAAGAGATCTCTTCAAGAAAAGTAGAGATAGCAAGGGAACATTTCATGGAAAGATGGGCACAATAAAGGACGGAAATTTGGACCTAACAGAAGCAGAAGAGATTAAGAAAAGGTGGTAAGAACACATGGAAGAAATATGCAAAAAAAAAAAAAGATCTTAATAACTGGGAAAATCTTGATGGTGTGATCACTCACCTAGAGTCAGACATCCTGGAATGTGAAGGCAAGTGGGCCTTAGGAAACATCACTATGAACAAAGCTATTGGAAGTGATGGAATTCCAGCTGAGCTATTTAAAATCCTAAAAGATGATGCTGTGAAGTGCTGCACTCAATATATCAGCAAATTTGGAAAACTCAGCAGTGGCCACAGGACTGGAAAAGCTCAGTTTTCATTCCAATCTTAAAGAAGGGCAATGCCAAAGAATATTCAAACAATTGCACTTATTCCACATGCTAGTAAGATTATAATCAAAATCCTTCAAGCTAGGGTTCAGCAGTACATGAACTGAGAACTTCCAGATGTACAAGCTGGTTTACAAAAAGAGGAACTAGAGATCAATTGCTAACATTTGTTGGATCATAGAGAAAAGCAAGGGAATTCCAGAAAAACATTTACTACTGCTTCATTGACCATGCTAAAACCTTTGTGTGGATCACAACAAACTGGAAAGTTCTTCAAGATGGAAATACCAGACCACCTTACCTGCCTCCTGAGAAATCTGTATGAAGGTCAAAAAGCAACAGTTAGAACCAGACATGGAACAATGGATTGGTTCAAAATTGGGAAAGGAGTAGGACAAGGCTGTATATTGTTACCCTGCATTTTAAATTTCTATGCAGAGTACCTCATGTGAAATGCCGGGCTGGATGAATCACAAGCTGGAATCAAAATTGCCAGGAAAAGATCAACAACCTCAGATATGCAGATGATAATATTCTAATGGCAGAAAGTGAAGAGGAACTCAAGAGCCTCTTGAAGAGGTTGAAAGAGGAGAATGAAAAGGATGGCTTGAAACTGCACATTCAAAAAGCTATGCTAGTGGCATCTGGTCCCATCACTTCATGGCAAATAGAAGAGACAAAGGTAGAAGCAGTTGCATATTCTATTTTCTTGGGCTCTAAAATCTCTGCAGGCAGTAACTGCAGTCATGAAATTAAAACGTATTTGCTTCTTGAAAGGAAAACTATGACAAACCTAGATAGCATATTAAAAAGCAGGGACATCGTTTTGCCAACAAAGTCAAAGCTATGATTTTTCCAGTAGTCATGTACCAATGTGAGAGCTGAACTGAAAAGAAGGCAGAGGGCCAAAGAATTGATGCTTTCCAAGTGTGGTGCTAGAGAAGACTCCTGAGAGTCCTTTGGACTGCAAGATCAAACCAGTCCATCCTAAACGAAATCAGTCCTGCATATTCATCGGAAGGACTGATGTTCAAGCTGAGGCCCCAATACTTTGGCCACCTGATGCGAAGAGCTGACTCATTGAGAGAGATTCTGATGCTGGGAAAGATTAAGGGCAGACGGAGAATAGGGTGGCAGAGGATGAGATGGTTGTATAGCATCACCAACTCAGTGGATGTGAATTTGAGCAAACTCAAAGAGACGGTGAAGGGTAGGGGAGGACAGGACTGGGGTGCTGCCATCCAGGCAGTTGCAAAGAGTGGGGCACAACTCACTGACTAAACAACAACATTGTGGTGTTTATTCACTCAGTCACGCCCAGCTCTTTGTGACCCCTAGGACTGTAGCCCGCCAGTCTCCTCTGTCCACGGGATTTCCCAGGCAAGATTACTGAGTGGTTGCCCCTTCCTCCTCCATGGGATCTTCCCGACCCAGGGACTGAACCCACGTCTCCTGTGTCTCTTGCATTGTCAGGCAGACTCTTTACTGCTGAACCACTTGAGGAGGACAACAGCATCAGGAGACAAACCTAATCTCTGGCACTAGCTATGTGGCCTTGAGTGATTCGGCCAGCATTCTTGTTCCTCCTTGTTTGACCTCACAAACTAGAAAGACAAACCCCATTTGTCATTATGGAGAACGAAACCCTTTTCCTTCATTAATTTCTCTTTTCTTTGTGTTTAAATATATAATATCTTGATCACTCCCCATTTATTTCTTCATCTCTTTTCTTAGATATTTCCTTTGTTTCATTGTTTTCCTTTACCTCATTTGATCCTACAGGCAACTCATTTAAGCTTCTTTCTTATTCCTAACAATATGCTTCTTAAATTGCATGCTCATGAAAACACACATACACACAGAAGTGATCATTCCCTAATAGCAGTTTTACTGTTACCATAGAGACATATCAGTTTCTTATCAAATGAGGGAGATGAATCATGACTCATGAGTATTTGTTTCACTTTGTATTTAATTAATCCATTTTTAACATCTGTGGCAAAAATGGATACTTTGTTTTCAATATATTTTCAGTTAAACTTTGTTTCTTTTAAAGACAGCATTTCTTTATCACTCCAAAACTGCAATGTAATAGTCTAATGCTATTAGGGCCATTGTACTAATAATTTGGGTTTTCCTGATGGCTCTGTGGTAAAGAATTCACCTGCCAATGCAGGAGACGTGGGTTCAATCCCTGGGTCAGGAAGATCCCCTGGAGAAAGAAATGCAGTATTTTTGCCTGGAAAATCCCGTGGACATAGGAGCCTGCTGGGCTACAGTCCATGGGGTCGCAAAGAGTTGGACACAACTTAGTGACTAAATAACAACAACTAATAAGTTGGTTTCTAAACAAGTTGATAAAGTTTAAATACATATAAATTTTTGGTACTATCATATGCTATATGTTTATTAGTCAATATACTCACCTGCAAAAGTATACATTATTATTAGGGTTTCTTCTAATTAATCACTAGATGTTTGTGCCCATTCTTGCCTACCAACTCCTGTGATTCACTTAAATGAAGAAATTTGGAAAATATCACTAAATCAAAGTAGTATTCCAATAGCATTTACCAAGTCTTGGAGGCAATTCAATGTTTTTACATTTCTTTACATTTCTGGATCACTTTTCAGTTTCCAAAGCATTCACATATGTGACAGGGTATGAGCATTCAACCTGCTTTATTATAGATACAACTGTTTTGCTCATCTTTCTTTTCTGTGATGCATTAGAGAGATAGAGTGCATATATTTCTCCACATTTCCCAAGAGTATTTGAAGTTACAGAAATTTTTTTTACTTCAAAGAAATAAAACATTTTTGCTTGATATTAATTCTAACTCTTAGTTTAAGGGACCAACAAAGCAAATGAAAGCAATGAAAATAGAGAGTTTTGGTGGGAAGGTGTGTTCATGTGATAAAATAGAGGACATAGTGAGGGAGTCAGAGAGAAAGAGCAAGTCAGTCGGGGCTGGGGAATCTGAGGAAGAATGGCCTTGGCTTGAAACAAAGCAGGTAAACAGACCCAGCCAAGGACCATACAAAAGGTGTTATTTGGATGACGGCTTTATATGGCCACCAGGAATGATGTCTTTCCATGGCTCCAAGAATATATCCAAATCCCAAAGCCTTCATAAACCAAAAGAGGGGCCTCTAGGACGAGTAGGAGAATGGTAGTGAGAAAGTCTCTTGCCAGAACTTTGGGGGCTAAACTGGATAATCTTCAGACCTTTGTGCTAGGATGGGTGACTTGCATTTGGGACACCAAGTTGATCATATATCGCTGAACTTGACAAAAGCAGAGTGAAGTGGGTTATGCAGGTGAAGTCACAGAGCAACATGGTTGGGAGCACAGACTCGGGAGCTAAGGAGATTTAGACTTTCATTCTATGTCTTTCCCTTAGAATCTGTGCTAAAAAAAGGTCAAATTTTATTTCTTTAAGCCTCTCTTTTTCCATCTGGAAAAAAAGTAGAGAAAGAAACTTCACAGAGTTGTTGCACAGATTAAGTTCAATCAAGTAAAGAACATAACCCAAAGCCTGAATCAAGATAAGTGCTCCATAAGTATTACTGTTATCATTAGTTAAAGTAGAAAGAGACCAAGCGATTTGTTCAGGGTGATGTGTCCAGCTGGCAGCCGAATGAGGGATCGTTTCATTAACCCTCAGTACTTTTGGCCCACCAAGAGGACTTCCCTTCTGCAAACTGGAAGCATCACGAGAGAGCCTGCCTCAGGTTTTACCAATCTAACTGATGATGCCTAAGAGAGTGCACTTGATTTATGTTTTCTCACTCAGACTCAATCAAAACAGCAGATTGTTTGCTCAGTCATTCCACCTGCCTTCATCGAAAGAGTAATGTCTATGAGAGTTAGAAGTATATAACCCAGAAGTCAAGGCCCTCTGCCATTTGTCCCTAAACTTGCTTATTGGAAATGTGTAATCATGATGTTGACTGGACGACACTAGCTCCTGTGTCTTGAGCTCTGAAGGCACAAAATTGCCAGTATTTTCACAAAATTGATCAGCCCTGCCAGGTATATTTTCCAGACATCCAACAAAAGATATTTTTGTTTTGTTGATTTCCTGTTTCCACTTGTAAGAATACGGCTATATGATAAACACTTCATCTTTTGATCACACTTCCTCTTAAGTTTTACATATTCCATTTCGTCTTAATCCAGTCTGTTGTAAACAAAGACAGGTGTCCTGAAATATAAGAGCAAAGTTATATATGTCTAAATTTCTCTTCATCAATAAGAGAAACTATTTCAGACTCAGGTCGTGGAGTGGCAACTATTATCTATTGCATGATTTTTATATCCCTTTCCCCTAACACTGATTTGGAGTGAAATAATACTTCTAAAATATAATTTGGAGTAATAAGGATATTTCCACAAAGATTTTTCAAAGAAACATAAAATAAACAGGAGGGGAAAATGTTCTAGGAGATAACAAAAAATAATCACAGGTTGAGAAACTGTGATTTAATTGAGTATTTGCATTGCACGACAATAAAGAGAAGAAGTTCTCAACAACAATTTATAAAGAATTTCACTTGTAACATTTGCATTATGTCAAGAATCCCTGGACTCCCATGGGATCTTACTTGGTAGCTATGCTGAAACACTTATTACAATGTCTTCAATTTGATAAGAGATCTTATGTTATTTGACTTTGCATCTCTAAGCACTATCCTTAACACAGAGAAGGGTTTCAGTGAATCTTGAGGACTTAAAGTGAATTTAAAAAGGTTTTTAAAATGTAGATTTTAAGAAAGTAATCCAGGAAGAATTGCTTTTGTTACAATACAATATGACATAATAGAAGAGCAGCTTTGAACTTTAGTTCCATTAAATCACCTAAGAGGATATATCACCTAAGAGAAGTAAAAATACTCCATGATTGTACATTTTGATTGTACAAAAATTATTTTCAACAAATTTATTAATGATTCCCTAAGTCATATACATGGCTAAACTTAAATAATCCATATGTGGTTGTGACAGAACATGTATTCTTATAATATTAAGAATGTAAGAAATTATATTTTTGATTACCAATGATGATAATTCATGATGATAACTGTTAACACCTATTATTTGTTGAACACTATTCTAGGTGATTATGATGATTTCTGATATCAACTACCCAGAGTTTGGCCAAACTTCACAGGTTCAGAGGACAGTCCTAAACAAGACTATCCTTGCTTAAGATACCAGCAGAACTTTAGAGGTCCTCAGATAGCTACAGAGATCCTCAGAAGTCAGACCATATGGCCAAATTCAGGGATTTCCACTACCCCCTCAGGTTTAATAATTTGTTAGAAAACCTCAGAATTCAGAAAAGCTTAGCTACAGGTTTTTTGAAGTAAAATCAGAACCAGCAGAGAGGAGAAACAAAGTCAGTGAGCTCTGGGAGGCATAAATATAAAGCTTTCATTGTTCTCTGTCCTTGGAGTCAGGACACATCCCCCTCCAAGTGTATCAGTGTGTGACAATGTAAAGCACTATACAATACCATTCATTAAGCGCAGAGAAGTTCACCTGAGCCCCAAGTTTAGTTTTTATTGGGGTTTCATTACATCAACAGTATTGACGGAATCATTGGTCATGAGGTTGAACTCAATCTTTAGTCCCTCTCTCCTCCTTAGAAGTCAGGCTAAACTCATGTGGTTCTAGGTTTTTTACCAGCCTCTATCCTGGGTCTCCTCATTAGCTTAAAATATCTAGTGGTCCAACACAAGCCCACCAAGCCCACTATCAGAGCCCACCAAGAACAACAAAGATTCCCCTATCACTAGAGACACTACAAGGATTTAGATGCTACCGCCCAGGAACTATTTGAGCCAACAGGAAAGGTGGCTCAGACAGTAAAGAATCTGCCTGAAATGTGGGAGACCTGAGTTTGATCCCTGAGTTGGGAAGATCTCCTGGAGAAGGGAAAGGCTACCCACTGCAGTATTCTGGCCTGGAGAATTCCATGAACAGAGGAGCCTGGCGGGCTACAGACCATGGAGCTGCAAAGAGTCAGACACAACTGAGTCACTTTCACTTTCACTTTCCTAGGAACAGGGATAAAGGTCAGACAAATTCTTTGTTATACATGAGAGATTTTTATGTCTTATCTAATATAATTCTTCTGTCTCATATATCCACCTGTTAAGGTGGGTGGTATTATTCTAGACATGAAGAAATGTACTTTTGGAGAGCTTAAATAATTTTTTCCAAGGCTATATAGCTAATGTAAGTGAAAGCCAGGATTTGAAGCCATGTCTTTCTTTTTCTAACACCTTTCCCCAAATTAGATTAATCTTTCATGTGATTATGCCTCAAGCTCAATATTTATTCGTTACGTTATAATAATTTTCTGTCTCCTGTACTATAATTACAAGGTCATGTTTTCAATGGAAGAAAGAGCATTTTATACGAAAAACATTTAGCATGTTTCAGTAATTATCCTCAAACTCAGAGGAAACAATGAAATGTTGAGGACAGTAATAGGCTTGAGTGATAATTTCTGCCAACTCATAATCAGCCCCTAAATCTGTGACCTTAGCCAAGCCGCTTACAGTCTCTGGGCAGTGGTGTATACCTGTGAATGCTCTCCTATATTCCAGGAATGTTATGGAAGTCAAATAACAAGTGTGAAAGCAGTGGCCGTCTTCCCCAAATCCCTTATTTTCCTCTATTTTTCCATAACATTTAACATCTTGTTTGAAAACCATGTCATATGATGTAAATATGTAAGTTCCATAATTAAACTAGTTTGCAAACTCCTTATGGGCAGAGAGGCAGATAACTAGTTTTTTAATGATATATCACAAATTTCTAAATTAGGTATGGTAAGTATTAGAAATTCAGTTTCCTGGAAATATTATATACTATGGGCTTCCCAGGTGGTGCAGTGGTAAAGAATCTATCTGCCAATGCAGGAGATGCAAGAGATGAGGGTTTGATTCCTGGGTCGGGAAGATCTCCCGCAGTAGTAAATGGCAACCCAGTCCAGTATTCTTGCCTGGAAAACTCCATGGACAGAGGAGCCTAGCAGGCTACAGTCCCCTGGATTGCAAAGAGTCGGACACGACTGAGCGACTGAGCACACACGCAAGCATGCGTACGTGCCTATAAGTAGCAGTGAGTAGATTGGATTTAACTCATCTAATTCAATCATCCCACTGAGGGAAACTAGAGTAACTGGAAGAAAAAATTTAATATATACATTGTGATTGTGTGTGTGTGTTAGTTGCCCAGCAGTGTCTGACTCTTGGCGTCCCGAGGACTGTAGCCTAGGGAAGATAAAATTTTTAAAAATATGTTTTAATTATTGAACCAAGGGGGAAGGAATTTCAAAGAAGCCCTGTAGTTTAGGTTTTATATATATATATATTCCACCACCACCCCCCACTAGGGAAGACATAGATGGCCAACAGGTATACGAAAAGATGCTCAACTTTACTAATCATCAAGAAAATGCAAATCAAAATCACAGTGGGATAGCACCTCATACCTGTCAGAATGGCTGTCATGGAGAGAGCAAACCAGTAATTGTCAGAAGCAATGAGGTAGGAGAATGAGTGAAATATGTGAGAGAGATTATGCTGTATGTGCTTAGTCCTCAGTCGTGTCTGATCCTTGGCAACCCCATGGACTGTAGCCCACCAGGCTCCTCTGTCCGTGGGGTTCTCTAGAATACTGGAGAATAGTATTCTGGAATACTGGAGTGGGTAGCCTATCCCTTCTCCAGGAGATCTTCCTGACCCAGGAATTGAACCGGAGTCTCCTGTATCACAGGCGGATTTTTTACCAACTGAGCTACAAAGGAAGTCCATGAAAGAGATTAAGAGGTACAAATTTACAATTACAAAATAAATGAGTTACAAGGATGACATATACCATGTGGGGAATATAGTTAAAGATAATGTAATATCTTTATTTTGAGGGGCTCCAAAATCAGTGCAGATGGTGATTGCAGCCATGAAATTTAAAGACGCTTGCTTGCTCCTTGGAAGAAAAGCTATGACCAGCCTAGACAGCATATTAAAAAGCAGAGACATTACTGTGCCAACAAAGGTCCATCTAGTCAAGGCTAGATGGTTTTTCCAGTAGTCATGTATGGATGTGAGAGTTGGACTATAAAGAAAGCTGAGCACCGATGAACTGATGCTTTTAGACTGTGGTATTGGACACTTGAGAGTCCCTTGGACTTCAAGGAGACACAAAGGAAATCAATCCTGAATATTCACTGAAAGGACTGATACTGAAGCTGAAACTCCAATACTTTGGCTACCTGATGGAAAGCATGGACTCATTTGAAAAGACCCTGATGCTGGGAAAGATTGAGGGCAGGAGGAGAAGGCGATGACAGAGGATGAGATGGTTGGACAGCATCGCTGACTCTATGGACATGAGTCTGTTATGTCAAAGTTGTTAAGAAAGTAAATCCAAAGAGTTATCATCACAAGGAAAAAGTATTTTTCAGTATAGTGAAAATACATTTTGGATTCTTTTTTAATTGAAGTATAGTTTATTTACAATAGTTTCTGATGCGCAGCCAAGTTATACATATATATATATATGTGTGTGTGTGTGTGTGTATGCGTACTCTAAGTCCCTTCAGCTCTGTCTGACTCTTCACCACCTCATGGACTGTATGTAGCCTGTCAGGCTTCTCTGTCCATGGGATTCTCCAGGCAAGAATACTGGAGTGGATTGTCATTTATTTCCTCCTCCAGGGGATCTTCCCAACCCGGGGATCGAATCCACATCACTTCTGCCTCCTGCTTGGGAAGGCAGTTCTGTACCAGTAGCATCACCTGGGAAGTAACTTCTCCTCCAGGGGATCCTGTTTCTATTTTGCATGTATGTTCATTCAGTAAGAATAACATTCTCTAGGTGCATCTATATGGCTGCAAATGCCAATATTTCATTCTTTTTATGGCTAAGTAGTATTTCATTGTGAATATATATGACTCATCTTAATCCAGTTGTTTTTCATGGACACTTGGGTTGTTTCCATATCTTGACTATTGTAAGTAGTGCTGCTACAGACGTTGGGATGCATATATCTCTTTCAATTATAGTTTTTGTCATCTCCTGGTATATACCCAGGTGTGGAATTGCTGAATCATATGGTAGCTCTATTTTTAGTTTTTCAGAGAATATCCATACTGTCTTCTGTAGTGGCTGCAACAATCTACATTCCCACCAACAATGTAGGAGTATTTCCTTTTCTCCACACCCCCTCCAACATGTATTATTTGTAAGGGGCTTCCCTAGTAGCTCAGTTGGTAAAGAATCTGCCTGCAATGTGGGAGACCTGGGTTCGACCCCTGGGCTAGAATGATCCCCTGGAGAAGGGAAAGGGTACTCACTACAGTATTCTGGCCTGGAGAATTCCATGGACTGTACAGTCCAGGGGCTTACAAAGAGTCGGGCAAGTCTGAACGACTTTCACTTTCACTTTTCAAGATATTTTTAAAATTTTTATCTATTTTTGGCTGTTCTGTGTCTTTGTTGCTGCACTCAGGCTTTCTCTAGTTGTGGCAAGCTGGAGTTATTCTCTGGTTGCAATACACAGGCTTCTCATTACAGTGGCTTCTCTTGTTGCAGAGCACGGATGGCCTCAGTGCACACTGGCTTCAGTGGTTGTGGAGTATGGGCTCAGTTGTGGCTTGCAGGCTCCAATGTGTAGGCTCAGTAGTCATGGAGCATGAGCTTAGTTGCCTCCCAACATGTGGGATCTTCCCAGGTCAGGGATTGAACCAGTGTCCCCTGCATTGGCAGGCAGATTTGTAACCACCAGACGACCAGGGAAGTCCAATTTCCAGACATTTTTGATGATAGATATTCTGACCTGTGTGAGGTGATACCTCATTTGATTCTTATTTGCATTTCTCTAATAATTAGTGATATTGAACATCTTTTCATATACCTGTTGGCCATTTGTCTGTATCCTTTGGAGAAATGTCTAGTTAAATCTTCAGCCTACATTTTGGTTTTGATTTTTTTTTTTCCTCCATTGAGTTGTGTGAGCTGTTTGTATGTTTTGGATATTAACCTCTTTTGAGTCGCAGCATTTGCAAATATTTTCCCCCATTCTGTAGGTTATCTTTTCAATTTCCTCCACTGTGCAAAAACTTTTATGTTTGAAAGTCTCATTTGTTTATTTTTTATTTTATTTTTTACCTTGAAAGAGTGATAAAAGAAAATATTGCTATGATTTATGTCAGAAAATAGTTTGCCTATGTTCTTTTCCAGTTTTATGTTGTCATGCCTTATATTTAGGTCACTGAACCATTTCGAGTTTATTGTATACTGTGTGAGGAAGTGTTATAATGTGATTGAATGATATGTAGCTGTCCAACTTCCCCAACACCAGTGAAGAGACTTTTTTTTCTGCATCATATGTTCTTGCCCCTTTTGACTTCTTTGCTGCAGATAAATCAACTGTAGATACGTGGGTTTCCTTCTGTTCTCTATTCTATTCCATTGATCTGTATGTCTGTTTCTGTGCCATTACCACACTGTTTTGGTTACTGAAGCTTTGTAGTATAGTCTGAAGTCTGGAAGGATTATGCCTCCACCTTTGGTCTTTTTCATTGGGATTGCTTTGGAAATTTTTTTCTTTCATTTTGTATCTATATGAGATGATGAATGTTCACTAAACTTGAGATAAACATTTCATGATACATATAAGTCAAATCATTACATGTGTTTGTTAGACATCTGTATGTCTTCTTTGGAGAAATGTCTGTTTAGGTCTTTTTCCCACTTTTGATTGGGTTGTTTGTTTTCCTGATTTTAAGTTGTATGAGCTGCTTGTATATTTTGGAAATTAATCCTTTGTCAGTTGTTTCATTTGCTATTATTTTCTCCCATTCTGAGGGTTGTCTTTTCACCTTGTTTATAGTTTCTTTTGCTGTGCAAAAGCTTTTAAGTTTAATCAGGTCCCACTTCTTTACTCTTGCTTTTATTTCCGTTACTCCAGGAGGTGGATCATAGAAGGATTTTGCTTTGATTTTTGTCATCGAGTGTTCTGCCTATGTTTTACTCTAAGAGTTTTATAGTTTCTAGTCTTACATTTAGGTCTTTAATCCATTTTGAGTTTATCTTTGTGCATGGTGTTAGGAAGTGTTCTAATTTCATTCTTTTCCATGTAGCTGTCCACGTTTCCCAGCACCATTTATTGAAGAGGCTGTCTTTGCCCCTTTGTATATTCTTGCCTCCTTTGTCAAAAATAAGGTACCCATAGGTGCATGGGTTTGTCTCTGGGCTTTCCATCCTGTTCCATTGGTCTATATTTCTGTTCTGTGCCAGTACCATACTGTCTTGATGACTGTAGCTTTGTAGTATCATCTGAAGTCAGGAAGGTTGATTCCTCCAGCTCCATTCTTCTTTCTCAAGATGCTTTGGCTATTCAGGGTCTTTTGTGTTTCCATATGAATTGTGAAATATTTTGTTCTAGTTCTGTGAAAAATGCCATTGGTAATTTGATAGGGATCACACTGAATCTGTAGATTGCATTTGGTAGTATAGTCATTTTCACAGTATTGATTCTTCCAACCCAGGAACATGGAATATCTCTCCATCTGTTTATGTCATCTTTGATTTCTTTCATTAGTGTCTTATAATTTTTCTGTGTACAGTTCTTTCATCTCCTTAGGTAAGTTTATTCCTAGGTATTTAATTCTTTTTGTTGCAATGGTGAATGGGATTGATTCCTTAATTTCTTTTTCTGATTTTTCATTGTTAGTGTGTGGAAATGCAAGTGATTTCTCTGTATTTATTTTGTATAAATAACAGCTTTGCTGATTTCTCTGATTAGTTCTATTATTAGAGCTAATAATTATCTTTTTCAAATTTTGCCAATGGCCATTGTTGAAGAACCCTTTTTAGAGGCAGAGATAAATATTTTCCTTTTTCCTATTCTTTAATTCTTCCTTGTCTATTTTTTCTTTTTCTTTTACCTTCAACCTACATTTCCTATTATTATATTTTTTTAAAGTTACTTCTTTCCAGAGGGTGAAAGGAGAGACACCACTGGCATTATTTAATAATCTTTTCACATTTGGAGGAAATTAGTGCATTATGAAAAGCAAACTTTATTCTAAACTAACAACTGTGACATCAGTTAAGTTAATGTGATAATAACCAATGTGCCCCACTTGTTTTCATTCAAATTAGAAGCTTGTTGCAAAAGTGATTAGCTGAACACTAATTGGATTTGGTTAGGAGTCAAGCCTCATTTTATTCATTAGTATTTATGGACTATAGATAGTGGGCCTGCTTCAGCACTAAGCAATTAGCATAGTAAAATAAATACCACCTGGGCCCTCTTTTCAAGGGAATCAAAATGTATTGGCAAAGTTTGACGTGCAAGTAGATAATTACCATGCAATGCAGAAAGACAAAGTATAGCAGAAACCTCTTCTTGCTAAAATTCCTTCAAAGTAAGATACAACTGCAGTCACAATCCTTCCCCCAAGGAAACCATTTCTCCTTCCCTAATTCCTCAGAAAATTGCATGACATCCACCTAGTTGTAGATAATAGACACCTGAGGGCTACTTTTCACAGTTCTTCCTATCCTCCTGACCGCTAGTACCAGGTACACCACCAAGTTTTGGCTATCCTAGCACCAATATGAAATTAATTTAATTCCCTGCATGTCCACTTCTACCACCTTAGTCTAAGCATCCATAACCTCTTTCTTAAACTCCATCAGTAACTCTCAAATTGTCTTCATACTTCCAATTTTTCAATAAATTCCTATCACTACATTCAGAGCAATAATTTTTGTAACAATTCTTATCTATATTTCTTTGGTCCTAAGACCCTTCAGTGTCTTTCTGTTGCTCTGGAGATGCAAAGAGGACCTAGGTTTAGAGGCACTTCTCAAGTACAATAAATATTGTATGACATATAGAATGATGACAAGAGAGTTTTAAGAAGTTTCCCAAATTAGCTTGAGATACTGGATTAATAAGCTTCCCACGTGGTTCAGTGGTAAAGAATCTGCCTGCCAATTCAGGAAACCCAAGAGATACGGGTTTGATCCCTAGGTCAAGAAGATATTCTGAAGAAGGAAATAGCAACCCATTCCAGTATTCTTGCCTGGAATATTCTATGGACAGAGGAGCCTGGTGGGCTACAGTCGACTGGGTTGCAAAGAGTCTGACACGACTTAAGCAACTGAGTGTGCACGCACTGGATTAATCATATCACCTTAAAAGATTGAGTTTACAGGGTTAATGAAAAGAGAACATGGATTTAATGTCAGACCTGCTGACTCACAGAGTCTATGGAAAATTCAAGCGGTGATGAATAGCCGTAGTAAAGGCAGCAGCTAGAGACAGAGTCAGTTGTTGAAGCCGCGGACATGAATATGCGATGCCTGTGTGCCCGCTCCTGCCCAGCCCTGTGCGGCCTGACGGACTGTAGCCCGCCAGTCCGTGGAATTTTCCAGACAAGAATACTGAAGTGCGTTGCCATTTCCTACTTCCGGGAATCTTCCCGACCCTGTCTCCTGTTTCTCCTGCATTGGCACATGGATTTTTTATGATTGCACCACCTGGGAAGCCCCATAGGCGTGACTACATGAATCAAATTCTAAGGTAGTGTTTGTAGAGCAAGAAATAAGGACTAAGAACGTAACCCGGAGGAATACTAACATTTAAGGGGGTAGGATGACCGAAGATGAAAGGTAGACAAAGAACAAAGGGAAAAGCCAGGAAACACTGGAATAAGGAAAGAATGTATGCTGGCTTTTATTATTAAGTGAAGTCAGTTCTAATTAGTAGCTTTTGAAAAAAATGTACCATGGCAGGAAAAATGCCTAGTAATTTTGTGTGATCATTTCTTTAACATTTGAACTTTGCATTTTTAGACCTCAAGTGAACAGAGTTGAGTTAACTTTGCTTCTTATTTTATTATACATTACAATTGATACATATAAGCCTCTGTGTTATTTTATTTATTTGCTTATTTTATACTCTCTTAGCCCCCAATATATAATAGTTAACCTCTCTATTATGTTTAATGTGTATCCTCTTTTGGTATGCATTCTTGTAAAGTGTGCTCTGACTGGTGAGCAATATTTTTAATTAGATGAATTGTGTGCTGTATTTAATGTTTACTCTTCATTTTTTACAGGCATATTTTAAGATACATTCATTTCTATGTGTTCTTCTAGTTCATTGCCTCTAATTGCTTCATGATAGTCCACATGCGTGTCACATTGTACCTATTAATATTACCCATGAGAGACACCCACGTTGCTTCCAATTCCCAAAAACAATGGTATTGCAATAGCATTCCATTTATATACATCTCCTTACGGACTTATGAAAGAATTTCTTTGGGTTATATATTCAGGAGAAGATTTTATTGGTTAAAATATATGCATATACTTAACTTGGGTAACTATTTCCACAGTGGTCTCTGAATGGCTGCCCTATTTCACACTCCCTCCAGCATAGCAAAAGGGTTCTTGTATCCTCCCATACTGATCAAGAGTTGGCATACCTATCTTGGTTATTTATTGCCAGGCTATTAGTGAAAAGTGATATCTTACCTCAGTTGGCACTTCTGATTATTAATAATTTATGACAGCTCTTCAGATATTAGATGTCTTAGTTTCCTTTTCTGTAAATTGCTTGTTCATGTCTTGTATAACTTTTTATTGGTTTTTTTCTTTGATAAAGAAAAAATTTGATTTGATGAAGGTCTTGGACATTCTGTTAGCGCTTTGTCATTCGACAGTGCATATATAGTCTTGTGGGCTTTCTGGGGGCTCGGATCGTAAAGAATCTGCCTGCAGTGTGGAATACCTGGGTTCGATCCATGGGTCGGGAAGATCCCCTGGAGAAAGGAATGGCTCCCCACTCCAGTATTCTTGCCTGGAGAATCCCATGGACAGAGGAGCGTGGCCTACAGTCCATGGGGTGGCAAAGAGTTGGACAGGACTGAGCAACTAACACTTTCATGTAATCTTCCATTACACCACCTGTCTGATATATCTGTCCATGGAACCCATATTAGTTTCCCAGAAATTCCACAGCAGAGCATACAAACTGGATGACTTGAAACAACAGAAATGTATTATCTCACAGTTTTTAAACTTTGAAGTCTTAAAGTGTTGGCTCCCTCTGAAGGCTCTAAGAAAAGCTTCTTCTTGCCCCTTTTAGCTTCTGGGAGTTCCTGATGTTCCTTGGATTGTAGCAGCATAACTCTAATCTCTGCCCTGACGGTCACACGGCTGTATTTCCTCTGTTTGTCCCCGTGCATTTGTGCTCACATGGTCTTACTCCACCCCTGCTGCAATAACAAAATTCCACAAACTAAGTGACATGAACAACTGGCATTTATTTCACACAGTTCTGAATGTTGGAAGTCTAAGATCAGGATGCCAGCGTGCTCACGTAGGTGAGAGCTCTCTTCCAGGTTTCAAACTTCCTATTGTTTCCTCACATGGTATAAGGGGCCAGCTAGCTCATTGCAGCCTCTTTTATAATGAAATTAATTCCATGCGTGAGAGTTCCACCCTCACAGCCTAAGTACTTTCTAAAGGCCCCACTTTCTAATATTATCACACAGGTCTTTAGGATTTCAACATGTGAACTTTTCAGGAACACAAAGATTAAGACCACATCTCATAGCAACAGTTATTGCATTTGTTGTTCAGTCACTAAGTTGTATCTGACTCCTTGTGACCACAGGGACTGCAGCACACCAGCTTTCCCTGTCCTTCACTACCTGCCAGAGTTTGCTCAGACTCACGTCCATGGTGTTGATGATGCCATCCGTCCATCTAGTCCTCCATCACCACCTTCTCCTTCTGCCCTCAGTCATTCCCAGGATCGGGGTCTTTTCCAGTGAGTCGGCTCTTCACATCAGGTGGCCAAGTATTGGCGCTTCAGCTTGAGTATCAGTCCTTCCAATGAATATTCAGGATTCATTTCCTTTAGGATTGACTGGTTTGATCTCCTTATTATCCAAAGGACTGTCAAGAGTCTTCTCCAACATCACAGTTCAAAAGCATCAATTCTTCAATGCGCAAGCCTTCTTTGTGGCCCAACTCTCACATCCATACATGACTGCTGGAAAAGCCCTAGCTTGGACTATACAGACCTTTGTAGGCAAAGTGATATCTTTGCTTTTTAACATGTTGCCTAGGTATGTCATAACTTTTCTTCCAAGGAGCAAGAGTTTTTTTAACTTTGTGACTGCAGTCATCATCCACAGTGATTTTGGAGCCCAAGAAAATAAAATATGTTATTGGATTTAGGGTCCACCATAACTCAATATGCAAAGCTTCCCTGTGGCTCAATCGTAAAGAATCTGCCTGCAATGCAAGAGACATGGCTTCAACCCTGGGTTGGGAAGACGCCTGGAGAAGGGAATGGCAACCCACTCCAGTATTCTGGCCTAGAGAATCCCATGGACAGAGGGGCCTGGCAGGCTACAGTCCATGGGGTCACAAAGAGTCAGACACAACTGAGCTACTAACATTTTCACTTTCATAACTCAATATGGGCTTCCCTGGTGGCTCAGTGGTAAAGAATCTACCTGCCAATGTAGGAGATGCAGTTTCTATCCCTGGGTCTGAAAGATCACTTGGAGAAAGAAATGGCAACCCACTCCAGTACTCTTCCCTGGGAAATCCCACAGACAGAGGAGCCTGGCAGGCTACAGTCCATGGGGTCACAAAAGAGTCGGACACAATTCGGTGACTAAACAGCAAGAATGTAACCTAGTATGACCTCATCTTAATTTCCCAAATTACAATTGCCAAGACTGTATTTCCAGATAAACTCACACTCTGATGTTCTGGGTAAACAGGAATTCTGGAATCTTGGGGAGACACTGCTCGATTCCGTACAAAGTCCTTCTTGTAATTTTATTTTTATTTATTAATTCTTACTACACCAAGTCTTTGTTGCTGCGTGGGCTTTCTCTAGTGTCCGTGAACAGGAGCTACTCCGCTGCGGTCCACCAGTTTCTCACTGCAGTGGTTTCCCTTGTTGCAGGCTCTAGTGCACATGGGCTGCATAGTTAGGGCCCGAGGGCCCAGTAGCTGAGACTCCCTGGTTCCAGGGCACAGGCTCAGTATTTGTGGACCACAGGCTTAGTTGCTCTGCAGCATGTGGCATCTTCCCGGCCCAGGGATCAAACCCATATCCTCTGTGTTGGCAGGCGGATTCTTTACCACTGAGTCACCAGGGAAGCCCCCAATATCTTTCTTTAAATAAATGAAAATGTTGTTTATATAGGTGATGATACTCTATTATACACTTGAAACTTGCTAAGAAAGTTGATCTTAAACGTTCTCACCACAGAAAAGAAAATAGTGATTAATGAAGTGATGGAGGTGTTAACTAATGTTACTGTGGTAATTATTTTACAATGTACAAGTGCATGACATCAACACACTGTATACCTTAAACTTGCATAATATTATATGTCAATTTTATCTCAGTAAATCTAAGGAAAAATTAAACATATTGGTGTTATAAGTAAATAACTGAATTTTTATAAAATTACAGTGGCCTACTTAAGGGAAGTCTTCAGTCTATATAGCTATGTTTGGAAATCATTGTTATAAAGCAATGTTATAAATCTTGAGAGAAGATAACTGTACTTCTAGCTTGACCCTGATTTAGTTTATTCCCATGGTCATAGTAATTGATTCAGGCCTGAACACAAGACTGAATTGAGGACAAAGAGACATTTACTGAAGATATCTGGAAAAGAAACATCTTTACTATTGTAAAGAATTCCCAGAAAAGGGTTCTCTCTTCTAGTTGGAAGTGACCAAGGAGACTTGTAGCCTTATGTAGCTACAGAAAACCATTTTGCTACCATAATGGGAGCTGGCCTAAGGAGAAAGCTAACCACAAAGTTGGGAAACTATGAGAAATTGAAGATAAAGTGAAGTTGAGTCCTAAGCTCAACTTTCAGTTATAGTGATATAACATTTTCTAGGAGAGGTCCAGAGTTCTAACACTCTGCAGTATATGACATGAAACAAGTCACTTTAGCTTCTATAAGCTTCCCTTTCCTCATCTGCAAAATGTAGCATCGATAGTACGTAACCCATAGAATTTTGTGAGAATTAAATAAAGACAATGTGTGGCGCTTAGTCCAGGATTAAACAGTTTTAAATTTGAGATAACTGTGAGATGCTGTCATCATCATCATCATTACCACCACCATCATTATTAATTGTATCACTGACATTGTTATTATTAGACTAAGAAGCAAACCCAGGATGAACTCTCAAATTATCTATCTCTGAATCTTGTGCTTCTGCCACCTAAACCAAGTTACCCATTGGCCCTCTAGCCGCTGCGTTAAAGTTTCCAGTATATTTGTTAACTTTACAGTTATTTATTTTATAAACAGGGACTCCTGTTGTATGCAATGCACTAAGCTAAGTACCAAGGACACAGCTGTGAACAAGATAAAGATGATTTTTAATAGTCAGGAGTTTATGAGGGGCTGGAGAAGCTGGCCTGGAGTACCATCTACGGGTGATGAGTTAGCCATCCTTAAACAAGTCAGCATTGACTGATTGTTCAGATGAAACAGGATTTCAGGTTTGGAAATCATTGTTATAAAGCAATTTGTTTGGAAGCTTTAAGAGCCAAAGAAAGCAAAGAAGAACAGTCATAGAAATTCTAGCCATCTAAATCTATGGTGCATTTAGAAGATAATAATAGATACCTTGCAGAGAACAGAAGTATAGGATAGGGCCAAGAAAAGCCCTTCTCATCTGAATTCACTCCAATTCTCTTTCAATTATGGGTCTCTTTAAGATATTATTAAGCTTCTATAGCATAAGAACTTCATAAATTTATTAATACTTCTCAACATAAAACCAAGTATCACATCAATTAATAAAAACAGAAATCTAAAACAACAGGTAAAATTTTTACTTACCAACATTGGTAAATGAAGAATATTCCATCAGAATTCTAAAACAGGTTGATTATTTTCATGACTTAAAAACAAATCCATTGTTTACTTCACATGTATGTATTTTTCCATGCAGGCAGTTTTTAAGTATTTTATCACAGAGGATAAACATATCAGAATTATAATGCTGGGGGGGTGGAGGGGGGGGAAATTGCTCAAAAATATTTGGAGGACAAAGTCAGCTAGAAAAAGAAAAAAATGTTTTTCTTTGTAAGAAAATAACATAGAATAAAATAAACAAGCAAGCAAAGGAAGAAAAAAATGGGAAATAAAACACCACTACAAACACTTGAGGAATAAGAGACAGAAAATCTATGTAGCCAATAAACCCCCTTTTCAGAGAATCTATACCCTGTCCAATTTTGGAAGTGATGGCAAGGGTGGAGAAGGATCAATTATACCAGTCACTGCAAAGATAAAAAGCGAAAAGAAACATATAAAAGAGATAGGAAGCAGACACCTGACTCTTCTGTGACAATAATTACAAATCAAATCTTCTGGTTTCCGTGTTTCCAGGGAGCTTTTCAGTTTTCTGGGCTTGAGATAAAGTGAAAGAAGGAAAGGCCTTTCCCTCTCTGCCTAGAACCCTAATTCCCTGCCAGTATAACCAGAAGACACCCCAACACCCCTCGGAGTTACCACTCAACTGTCTTCATCTTCTGTCCAATCTGGTATTTTTTTCCTTTCCTGACCTAGTCTTTCCTGCTATACATTTTTGGGACCCATACTGCTCAGATCAAAAAGAAAAGGAGGAAGAGTACTGGGATGAAAAACAAAGAGTGGTCTATCAGAGAGGGCTGTGGGAGGCAAGGGTGGGGTTCATGTCTTCTACACAATGTCCCACCCACACAGTGTCTCTCCATCACAGCGCTTAAAATTCTTGTTTACTTGTCCATATTCCCTCCAAAGACAGACAGCATCCTGTGTAGTTGTCCCCATTACTCTAAATGCTGAATAGGAGAAAACCCAATATTTTAGAAGAGGAATTTTAAGAAAACATACTTGAAAAATTCTACTCAGTAGCCAAGTATATGAAAGGATCTACACTAATTGACATTATGATAGAGCTCAGAGCCGTTGGGAAGAGAATCAGCCAAAGAAAACCCTCTTATCTAACTATCTAGTCCTTTGGAGTCTGAAAGCCTGGTAATCACTACGTCCATAAGTATTTGTCAAGGGTCGAGTGAGTTACATTAAAGTCCTGGGTGGCATAAAATACATGTCACATAGGATCCAGGCTTTGAATACATTACAATAAAGTAGAATGAACCAGGCAGTATCATGTATTCAACTTACATAATGGTTCAATTTAAGGGTTAAGCTACTCAAAACAAATAATGGATATGAATGTACATGCTAAATTAAATATATTTGTACATAGAAAATAAGTGCTTAATGAAGTTAGAGAGGAAGGTAGAAGTTATCAGGTATAACTTGGGTTTTGAAAGATAATTCCAGTGTGGGGAGGTATTTAAGATAAAACTTCTGGATTTCAGTTTTAATACCAGAAGTTTAAATAAAGAGCCAAGGATAATTTTAATGAGGTAAATTCCATTTATATCTCTTATAGAATATTAACTTTCTTAAATTATTTTTAGAAATTAAGAATTTGAATATATGTAAACATTTTAAATCAGTAGGATATAAGTTATAGTTACAACTTTTTTAAAGTTTATTTTTAATTGGAAGATAATTGCTTTACCTCTTAATTGGAGGATAATTTATTTTTAATTGGAGGATAATTTTTATCAGAGGATAATTTTTTGGAGCTCCAAAATCACTGCAGATGGTGACTGCAGCCATGAAATTAAATGACGCTCACTCCTCGGAAGAAAAGCTACGACCAACCTAGACAGCATATTAAAAAGCAGAGACATTACTTTACCGACAGAGGTCCATCTAGTCAAAGCTATGGTTTTTCTAGTAGTTATGAATGGATGTGAGAGCTGGACTATAAAGAAAGCTGAGCACTGAAGAATTGACACTTTGCTCCGGAAGTTGGTGATGGACAGGGAAGCCTGGCATGCTGCAGTCCATGGGGTCGTAAAGAGTCGGATACGACTGAGTGACTGAATGAACTGAACTGAACTGAACTACGGTGTTGGAGAAGACTCTTGAGAGTCCCTTGGACTGCAAGGAGATCAAACCAGTCAATCCTAAAGGAAATCAGTCTGGAATATTCACTGGAAGGGCTGAGGCTGAAGCTGAAACTCCAATACTTTGGCCACCTGATGTAAAGAACTGACTCACTGGAAAATACCCTGATCCTGGGAATGATTGAAGGCAGGAGGAGAAGGGGACAACAAAGGATGAGAAGATTGGATGGCATCACCGAGCTGATGAACATAAGTTTGAGCAAGCTCTAGAAGTTGGTGATGGACAGGGAAGCCTGGCGTGTTGCAGTCCATGAGAGGCCAGAGTCGGACACGACTGAGCGACTGAACTAAACTGAACAGGCAGTGAAAACTACTATGAGGAGTCAAAATAAAAAATCAAATCACATGCTTTATATACCCACATAGTGTAGTATATAAAACCTATTCTATAGGTGAAAATGTAGACTGCCTTAGTGGGGGAAGTTTATGTTAAAAAAATTTAGAACCTTTTTTCCAAAGTTTTCAAGGTCAATTATAATTTAAGTCAATATGACAAGAATTTTTGTATTTCTATACTATTTTATTAAAATCACTATACACTTATTCTCAAAGAATAAGTTACAGAATAAATAATTAAAGCACAAATTATTGTATGGTTAATATTTCTTTAGGTTGTAGCTCAGTCATACAGGTCTCATCTTTGCTTCAACATCAGCCAATACTTCTCCATGCTTTTAACTTATTATCTTTTTAAAACTTTCACAACAGTTTCTCCTCATTTATTCTATTCATGTCTTAACTGTGTATTACACTGCCTTCACCTAGAGGCAGACACCACTAGGGAGTACATATAACCTATTCCCTCTTCCTTCTCGAAGACTGATTTTATACGGGATGTATATGTGCCAGGTTGAAAATGCTCACCTCCCAGTCTCCTGTGTGGCCAGAGGTGAATGTCTGACTCAGGTCTGGTGGATGAGACATATGCTGAAGTCAACTGAGTGGGTGTTACAAAAGCTGTTGTTTTGATCAAAGTGCTAGAAGTACCTTTTTGCCTTTCATTCTCACCCTTATCTTCTTACCTGGAACATAGATACGGTACTAAAGATGGAATGGCCATCTACTGAACACAAAAAGAAAATGACATGCCAAAGATAGCAGAGCAAGGTGTAAATGAAGCCTGGAAAACTGCTGACTTTCTTAAATAGCTACCATGGTTCTGGACTGCCTACCTCTGGACTTTTTGCCACAACAGAAACATAAGACTTCTTGTCGACTGAAAAATATAGTCACAACCTGAAAGTAGAGTTATTTTTTTTGGTGGGAATGTTTAGGACTCCTGGGACCAGAAGACAGCATCTCAGTAGCTCTGGGAAAACTGCTCCAGGGAGGCAGGAAGGGAAGTCAGACTATATACAAGTTTGCAACAAAGGGAACGGGCAGTCTAAACATTGAAGATGAGGTATCAAGTTAAGGGACATGGAAGCAACCTAGATGTCCATCAGCAGACAAATGGATAAGAAAGCTGTGGTGCATATACACAATGGAGTATTACTCAGCCATTAAAAAGAATACATTTGAATCAGTTCTAATGAGGTGGATGAAACTAGAGCCTATTATACAGAGTGAAGTAAGCCAGAAAGAAAAACACCAATACAGTATAATAACTCATGTATATGGAATTTAGAAAGATGGTAACGATAACCCTGTATGCAAGACAGCAAAAGAGACACAGATGTATAGAACAGTCTTTTGGACTCTGTGGGAGAGGGCAAGGGTGGGATGATTTGGGAGAATGGCATGTATGTTAACATATGTGAAACGAATCGCCAGTCCAGATTTGATGCATGATACAGGGGATGTCAATGTATGGCAAAACCAATACAATATTGTAAAGTAATTAGCCTCCAATTAAAATAAATAAATTTATATTTTTTAAAAAAGGAATTTAGCATTCTGTGTATGGGAATATACAAGCCTCTGGTCTCACTGAATTTATTCCTTTCATATGCACCTCAGCTATCTGGGACCAATTCCGTCTCCTCGTTCACCTTGCTTCTTGCATTCCTCCAGCTCCCCAGCAATCACTGCTGGGGGTGGCAGCTGGATCTCAGTTTGGGGAGCCCGCATTCACATTTGGAGGCCAAAAAACGCTGATGGCTGTGACATTTCTGGCTTATTAATATGGCAGGAGATATTTTCATTTCACATTCTAATTGTTTAAATCACTGTAAATGTTTCTTTTATGTGGAATAAAATGTAATCCTAATCAATACAAACAGAAAATAAGTGACCTCTCTCCCTACAATAGCATGTGCATAAATACTTATCCTAAATTCTTTATTTTTTTAATCATAGATTGATAAATAAATTTTAAAAGAAAGGAAGAAATAAATATTCAGGGGAAATTTTAAAATATACACAAACTCTTTGGAGATTCTGTTTTGCTTTGTTGATGTTATTGGTTGTTAGTTTTTCTTTCCTCTTTTTTTTTTTTTTTTTTTGTCCTTGGTAAAACAGCTTTTTAACGTTATATGCAATATCCTGTTGTGATGTGGGGTTTTTTTTTGCTTTTTTTGGGGGGGGTCACACTCCCCAGTTTACGGGATCTTAGTTCCTGACCGGGGATCTCACTCCAGCCCCATGCAGTAAACGGAAGCACACAGTCCTAACCACCGGATTGCCAGGGAACTCCATGTGTTCTTTACTTGTTTGTTTTAATGATGGTTAATTCTTTCACAGTCTTCCCTCAGAATAGGGTCTATGTCCCTTTCCCTTTGAATCTGAGCAGCCTTGTGACTTGCTTATGACCGAAAGAATTCAGCAAAAGAGACTGTGTGATTTCCAAAGCTAGGTCAGCAAGGGCAGGGCAACCTCAACCCCGTTTGCCTGAACATTTGCACTTGTCGCCCTGAGCCGAGCTGTAAGAACTCCAGCCACTCTCAGGCCGCCGTTCTGCAAAGCTGCCCCCTGGAGAATGATCCTGTAGAAAGTTCTTGTCTTCAAATTCTTCTAGACCCTGAGCCAAACACGGGAGTAAGCAACACTTCGGCCCCCAGCAACTGAGTCATTCCTGGCATTTGCGTCTTTTCAGCAGAAGCCAGACATCGTGGAGCAAAGACCAACTGTCCTCAGATAAATCTGTCCAAACTCCTCACCTACACAGTTTGTTAGCGAAATAAAACAGTTACTTTACACTTTTGAATTTTGGGGGATTTTGTGCTGCAGAATAAGTAGCTACAACCCTGGAGAAAACCACTCCTCACACCTATAGGAATATGTGAAAAGTTTTCCAAAATGAACACAGTGGCCCATCACAATGACCAAATAGAGGATGGCAGCAATCATAAGAGCAATATTGTATATTTATATTGCATCTTTGAGTCTATGGCATTCAGGACCCATTACAAATTTGACTGCTTAACAACAACAACAAAAAATAAACAAAAACCCTGTTGTGTGTCTAGGTGTGCTGAAATTCACAAGAAAGATAGTTCAAACAGCCAGAGATAAGAATCTAAAATCATCAGATAATGTTGAGCTTTCAAACACACATGAACTTTTAGTTTGGCAAACAGTATTCCTTTCCAGGGTATCTAACACATTCCTCTTCCCTCCTCCCGTTATAAGAACAGCAGCATCATTCTCATCATAATCGTATTTATCTCAAGTCTGCAACCCAAATACTGAAGGTACAGACCATGAAAAATTTCTATATCATGTTAGGCACTTCTCTTATTTTCCATATTTAGTGATGCTTGATTTCATCTTTTCCCTTTGAGACTATAAATTTAACAAAATCAGAGGCCAGTATCATAAAATTTTATCTATCAGTAAGATTATTACCCTTAGCTAGACTGTAATGGCCCATAGTGAAAACACAATTTCATTGTTTGAACCATTTTCATTCTTCTTATTAAAAGGTTAAGACATACTTTCTAAATATTTTATTCACTGAAGAATTTCCCTATGCTTTTTGTTATTATAGCAGCAGCATTTCTACAAAATGTTTGCAAAAAAAAAAAAAAAATGCCTTTGGGGATTTTGGTCTCTAATTATCTTCTTTTCCTGCATGGTTTGTCTTGTAGATATAGATGAGATGTTGAAAGCAAAGTGTCATTAAAGACAGACTCACTGATAGTAATCCAACAATTTTCCTTTCAGTTCTTTGAAACAAAGTTGAAAATTATGAACTTTTTCTCAAATCCTGATATTGTCTTGCTCAAAAAAATCCACTACTTCCTTCCAAAGGTTTTATTTACTGTCATATACAGACAGCTGGTATTCTCTCTAAGTTGCTCAGATTACTGTCAAAATTCACTCAATCCAGCCTAAAATTGTGAAGTTAACCTCCAAAAACTTTGTAGTGAAAAACTGAATTGGGGTTTCCTGCTTTGTGCCAAGAATAAAAAGGTACAAAGTTCTACAATATGAGTACAGATTTTAAAGTGACTAGATAGCAGAAAGAAATTTACAAGAATTATCTGGCAAACTAATTTATGTTACTTACAAGTATTACAAAGCTGCTTTTTTTTTTCTTTCAGTTTCTACCAGAGTATTTTATAGGTTTGTGAATGCACACAACTATTGCCAAACTCAGTATGTTAGATCATTATTTGAGGTTTCAGATTTCATATCAATGCTATAGTTTTAATAAAATGTGGCTATTTATTAATGTTTTAATAATTGTATTTTATTTTTCTTACATGCTTTGAATCTGTTCCATGTCTTTAAAAGAGTTTTCCTTCTCATTAGAAAGAAATTCTAAAATATTTCCTCAAAGAAGCTAATTTTTTACAAACATGATTTATATGAATTGATTATCTTTCAGTGAAATGATATTTTTATCCCATGCTTTGCATCTAAATTGATTTCCAAAATATCAAATGTCCTATGTTTGTAATGTTGTTGGATTCCCATTAAGTTCATATGTTGGCATGACACTTAAATTTAAAAAACATAACAGCTTTTAAGTTTCATTAGGTCCCATTTGTTTATTTTTGCTTTTATTTCCAATATTCTGGGAGGTGGGTCATAGAGGATCCTGCTGTGATTTATGTCGGAGAGTGTTTTGCCTATGTTCTCCTCTAGGAGTTTTATAGTTTCTGGTCTTACATTTAGATCTTTAATCCATTTTGAGTTTGTTTTTGTGTATGGTGTTAGAAAGTGTTCTAGTTTCATTCTTTTACAAGTGGTTGACCAGTTTTCCCAGCACCACTTGTTAAAGAGGTTGTCTTTTTTCCATTGTACATCCTTGCCTCCTTTGTCGAAGATAAGGTGTCCATAGGTTCGTGGATTTATCTCTGGGCTTTCTATTCTGTTCCATTGATCTATATTTCTGTCTTTGTGCCAGTACCATACTGTCTTGATGACTGTGGCTTTGTAGTAGAGTCTGAAGTCAGGCAGGTTGATTCCTCCAGTTCCATTCTTCTTTCTCAGGATTGCTTTGGCTATTCGAGGTTTTTTGTATTTCCATACAAATTGTGAAATTCTTTGGTCTAGTTCTGTGACGAATACCGTTGGTAGCTTGATAGGGATTGCATTGAATCTATAGATTGCTTTGGGTAGTATAGCCATTTTGACAATATTGGTTCTTCCAGTCCATGAACACGGTATGTTTCTCCATCTGTTTGTGTCCTCTTTGATTTCTTTCATCAGTGTTTTATAGTTTTCTATGTATAGGTCTTTTGTTTCTTTAGGTAGATATACTCCTGAGTATTTTATTCTTTTTGTTGCAATGGTGAATGGTATTGTTTCCTTAATTTCTCTTTCTGTTTTTTCATTGTTAGTATATAGGAATGCAAGGGATTTCTGTGTGTTAATTTTATATCCTGCAACTTTACTATATTCATTGATTAGCTCTAGTAATTTTCTGGTAGAGTCTTTAGGGTTTTCTATGTAGAGGATCATGTCATCTGCAAACAGTGAGAGTTTCATGTCTTCTTTTCCTATCTGGATTCCTTTTACTTCTTTTTCTGCTCTGATTGCTGTGGCCAAAACTTCCAAAACTATGTTGAATAGTAGTGGTGAGAGTGGGCACTCTTGTCTTGTTCCTGATTTCAGGGGAAATGCTTTCAATTTTTCACCATTGAGGGTGATGCTTGCTGTGGGTTTGTCATATATAGCTTTTATTATGTTGAGGTATGTTCCTTCTATTCCTGCTTTCTGGAGAGTTTTAATCATAAATGGTGTTGAATTTTGTCAAAGGCTTTCTCTGCATCTATTGAGATAATCATATGGTTTTTATCTTTCAATTTGTTAATGTGGTGTATTACATTGATTGATTTGCAGATATTAAAGAATCCTTGCATTCCTGGGGTAAAGCCCACTTGGTCATGATGTATGATTTTTTTAATATGTTGTTGGATTCTGTTTGCTAGAATTTTGTTAAGGATTTTTGCATCTATCTTCATCAGTGATATTGGCCTGTAGTTTTCTTTTTTTGGTGGCATCTTTGTCTGGTTTTGGAATTAGGGTGATGGTGGCCTCATAGAATGAGTTTAGAAGTTTACCTTCTTCTGCAATTTTCTGGAAGAATTTGAGTAAGATAGGTGTTAGCTCTTCTCTAAATTTTTGGTAGAATTCAGCTGTGAAACCATCTGGTCCTGGGCTTTTGTTTGCTGGAAGATTTTTTATTACAGTTTCTATTTCCTTGCTTGTGATGGGTCTGTTAAGATCTTCTATTTCTTCCTGGTTCAGTTTTGGAAAGTTATACTTTTCTAAGAATTTGTTCATTTCTTCCAAGCTGTCCATTTTATTGGCATAGAGCTGCTGGTATTAGCCTCTTATGATCCTTTATATTTCAGTGTTGTCTGTTGTGATCTCTCCATTTTCATTTCTAACAAAGGAAACTATAAGCAAGGTGAAAAGACAGCCTTCAGAATGGGAGAAAATAATAGCAAACGAAGCAACAGACAAAGGATTAATCTCAAAAATATACAAGCAACTCCTGCAGCTCAATTCCAGAAAAATAAATGACCCAATGAAAAAATGGGCCAAAGAACTAAACAGACATTTCTCCAAAGAAGACATACAGATGGCTAACAAACACGTGAAAAGATGCTCAACATCACTCATTATCAGAGAAATGCAAATCAAAACCACAATGAGATACCATTACACGCCAGTCAGGATGGCTGCTATCCAAAAGTCTACAAGCAATAAATGCTGGAGAGGGTGTGGAGAAAAGGGAACCCTCTTACACTGTTGGTGGGAATGCAAACTAGTACAGCCACTATGGAGAACAGTGTGGAGATTCCTTAAAAAACTGGAAATAGAACTGCCATATGACCCAGCAATCCCACTTCTGGGCATACACACCGAGGAAACCAGATCTGAAAGAGACACGTGCACCCCAATGTTCATCGCAGCACTGTTTATAATAGCCAGGACATGGAAGCAACCTAGATGCCCATCAGCAGACGAATGGATAAGGAAGCTGTGGTACATATACACCATGGAATATTACTCAGCCATTAAAAAGAATTCATTTGAATCAGTTCTAATGAGATGGATGAAACTGGAGCCCATTATACAGAGTGAAGTAAGCCAGAAAGATAAAGACCAATACAGTATACTAACACATATATATGGAATTTAGAAAGATGGTAATAATAACCCTATATGCAAAACAGAAAAAGAGACACAGATGTACAGAACAGACTTTTGGACTCTGTGGGAGAAGGCGAGGGTGGGATGTTTTGAGAGAACAGCATCGAAACACATATATTATTAAAGGTGAAACAGATTACCAGCCCAGGTTGGATGCATGAGACAAGTGCTCAGGGCTGGTGCACTGGGAAGACCCAGAGGGATGGGGTGGGGAGGAGGGATCGGGATGGGAAATACATGTAAATCCATGGCTGATTCATGTCAATGTATGGCAAAAACCACTACAATATTGTAAAGTAATTAGCCTCCAACTAATAAAAATAAATGGAAAAAGAAAAAAAAATAAAAGCAAAAAAAATAAATAAATAAAGTAAAAAACATAACAAAGTATACTGTTATATTTCATGACCTTATATTTCAGAAAGCAAAATGCTAATAATTAAGGAGTGGACAAACCTTTGGACAATTATTCAATTTTTTAACAGTTTTGTTATAATCGTTAGGGTAGTCAGTACTCTTGAGATCTGAGTGCTGTGTAATGAAAATATATTTATTATGTTTCTGTTGAGGGTATTCTGGTGCTTGATAAGAAAAGGCAAATTGCTTTCATTGAGACAGTGCATAGAACAACACAATAACATCCCCTTATAACAAATGCCCTAACTTCCAGAAATGTTAGAGAATTTCCAGATGCTGCAAAAAAAAAAAAAAAAAATCCAACCAAAACCAACCACTTTAAGTTCATGCACAATAAGAAAATTAAATGGTGATTTCTGCCTGGATTTATAAGATTTTTCAAATATTATTCTCAAGTCCTTAATCCACCCACACCCACTAACCATGACCCCACATTTTTATTTTTGCAACCTGTTCCTATGTACTTTATGTCTAGGCACATTGGACTCCAGTTCACTGTACTTACTGCCTGCCTGTTGCAATAAAATTTGAAGTTATCCAGGGCAGGGACAATTTTTTTTTTTATTCCTGTATTCACATCAACTAATAGAATGTCTGAGATAAAGATATGAGAATAGAATGGAATAGAGTGAAGTGGAATAAAATTACTTCAGTGAGAGGCATGATTAAATAAATCTGTATGAAAGTATCATCATGATCTTAGGTGTCCCCAAAATACATGCTAGGAAGTTTCTTAATGATTCACTTTCACCAAAAATCACAAAATTTGGTAAGTTGAATGATAGTTGAAAACACAATTAATGCTACCACTCTTTTATATTGTTCAGACATTAAATTTCACAAATATGATTATCAAAATGAAAAGGACAACATTGATTACTTTCCAGAGTTGCACAACTTGCTTCCGCACTGCCCTTCAGGGATTTTTAAAAAGATATAATTATGGGTCAACTTGATAATCGTAGTGAAAATAACATACACATGGAGCTAATCAGCTTAATAATTGTTTATTTTGGTAAAATAAATTAGACCTCTGCAATTACAGCAAAGGCCTACAGGGAGATAATGCCACTACACATTGCAATTTGCAAGGCTAACTTCAAATATAAATGCTGGCCATGACATAAAGTCAATGAGTTCTTACCAAAGGGTCAGTAGAATTTAGAAAATGTAGGTTTCAGATGAACTCAGACTTACACATCCTTCCCAAACTGCAAAAAAATGGATACAAGTGCTCTGCTGACAAATTCAGGATGTGGCTGAAATTTTATCAGTTATTATGTTATTCAGTTCATTCCTTTAAAATGAAGTCTATGCAGTGCCATAACAGTTTGGAAATAAAAACACAAATAAACAAATGGGGCCTAATTAAACTTAAAAGCGTTTTCACAGTAAAGGAAACTATGAGCAAGGTGCAAAGACAACCCTCAGAATGGGAGAAAATAATGGAAACTAAACAACTGACAAAGAATTAATCTCGAAAACACACACACAGCTCATGCAGCTCAATACCAGGAAAACAAACAAACCAATCAAAAAGTAGGCAGAAGACATAAGGAGACATTTCTCCAAAGAAGACATATAGATGGCTAATAAATACATGAAAAGATGCTCAACATTGCTCATTATCAGAGAAATCCAAATCAAAACCACAATGAAGTATCATCTCACACTGGTCAGAATGACCATCAGCAAAAAGTCTGCAAACAGTAAATGCTGGAGAAGCTGTGGAGAAAAGGGAACCCTCTTACACTGTTGGTGGGAATGCAAACTTATATAACCACTATGGAGAACAGTGTGGAGATTCCTTTAAAAAAAAAAAAACTAGGAATAAAAATACCATATAATCCAGCAATCTCACTACTGGGCATATACCCTGAGGAAACCAGAATTGAAAAAGACACATGTACCCCAATATACATTGCAGCACTATTTACAATAGCTATGAGAGGGAAGCAACCTAGATGTCTATCGGCAGATGAATGGATAAGGAAGTTGTGGTACATATACACAATGGAATATTACTCAGCCATGAAAAGGAACACATTTGAGTCAGTTCTAATAAAGTGAATGAACCTAGAGACTATTATACAGGATGAGGTAAGTCAGACAGAGAAAAATACTGTATACTAATGCATCTGTCTGGAATCTAGAAAGATGGCATCAACGACACTATGTCCAGGCCAGCCAAGGAGACCCAGGTGTAAAGAACAGAGTTTTGGACTCAGAGGGAGAAGGAGAGAGTGGGATGATTTGAAAGAAAAGCCCTGAAACATATACACCATCATATTTAAAATAGATAGCCAGTGGGAATTTGATGTATGATGTAGGGCAACCAAAGCCAGTGCTCTGACGACCTGGACCGATGTGGTGGGGAGGGAGGTGGGAGGGGAGCATAGGATGGAGGGGCAAATGTGTGCCTAGGGCTGAGTCATATTGACGTATGGCAAAACCGTCACAATATCATACAGCAATTATCCTCCAATTAAATTAATTTTTTTAATGTATCAGTGTTTAAAGTGAAAGTGAAGTCGCTCAGTCATGTCCAACTCTTGCAACCCCATGGACTGTAGCCTACCAGGCTCCTTTGTCCATGGGATTTTCCAGGCAAGAGTACTGGAGTGTGTTGCCATTTCCTTCTCCAGAAAATCTTCCTGACCCAGGGATTGAACCGAGTTATCCTACATTGTAGGCAGACACTTTACCATCTAAGCCACCAGGGAAGTCTATTTAGTATTTAAGCTTTCCCCTTATTCACCTCGCTTAAAAGATTTCTGAGAATAGCTCATTCTATCTCTTTTGCTCCCCACCCCTTTTCTCCTGAAATCAACTCTTCCTGGCTCTAAATGTAAAGCTAAATAGGATCAGGAGAGACAGAATGAAACTGGGTTTATAGAGTTAGAGATGGGGGGAATTTCTCAGAGAATGTGGGATGAGAAGAGGCTTGGGAGTTTGTTGCATAAGGAAATTACAGAGGAAAGAATTTTTTAAGTGTTACTGTCTTATTCTTAATCTTCCCCACCCTGGCCCCTTCACTGTTTGAGGAATCCAGTAAAGAACTCAGAGTGTGAAGGACTGTGAAGCTCATGTTTTAAGGATTACATGACATAAATAAAGCTCAGAGGGTTTACATATTCAGGATTCACCAAGATTCACCAGAGTACAGCAGATCCTGCAAGACTTCTGAAGAGACAGGGTTACATTACAAAAAGAAGTGCATGATACGGGGTCAAATAAACAAGCCTGACACCTGTTTCTCCCACTTACTCACTGTGTACTCACAGGCAGGATTATATAGAAAAAACTCAGTACCTGGTATGTGATCAGGTGGTTGTTGTAAACGCATATTCATTCGAACTGTGAATTATCAATTGTCAATGACAATACCCTTATGTCATTTTCTCACTGAACCTTTTGCCAGTTACCGAAAACAATGCCTTCTTCAGGAATATAATTAATAATACACCATATAGCATTTGCCATTTATAAAGCACTTTAAAAAAATTTAATATAATCCTTACCACAGCTCAGTTAGGTATACCTCAGTATTAGCCCCAACAATTAGATAAACTGAGTCTCAAAGAAGTACAAAGCCAGCCAGCAAGTGACAGGATTGAAGTTTGAATCCAGATCATCTGGACCTCATTCCTGTGTTATTTCAGCTACATCTCCACTGTTACAATGAGGTTATATCATGCAAAATATAGCAAAGATAGAGCAGAAGTTCCTTGAGAAGAAGATAATCTACAGCAAGGGAATCTACACCCAAGGTAGTCATATCAGAATATGAAGAGCCCCACTTCAAGAAATTTTTGATACAATCACTGGCATATTCCCTAAATTGAAAGGCAGTGTCATCTGTCCAGAGGAAGTATGCAGCTCCAAAGAACAGGAGCTTTTGCTTTAAGGAGGTAAATATCAGTGACCTCCTTACTGCTTCTACGCCTAACCCAAGTCCCCCAGTCTCTTCTCTGCCTGGCTAAACTGTCTCCTCCAGGAAACTGTGCTCATTCTTGGCCCCACCCCAGGCAAAGTCAGAGGTCTCATCTCTATCTTCTCACATATTTTGCACACCTCCATTGTAGCCCTCACATATACTAGAACGCAATCTCAGTGAGGTTTTTTGTCTAGTTCACCACTGTGTTCCCACCATCTATTAACAGAACAGTGCCAGGCATATAAAATGGCTCAATGAATATGCACAGAATAAATGAATTCACTGCTTTTGAATTGTTCCATGTCTAGATCACTGGCATAAACACTGTTTAAGAGTAGAGGTTCCTCTACATATCCTCAGGCCCTGGTATAGATTTTAGCATACCCAAATATTTCTTATGGATTTGTTAAGTAATACCTATTTAGCATCAGGCACTTAGTCCTTCTGTATAAACACCCCTATATTTCTCATCATGCTCCAGAAGGTAGGTAATATTATCCTGTCCATTTCACAAATGAGGAAACTCAGGCACAAAAGACATTAAGCAACTGCATGAAGTCACAAAGTTGAAGAGTGACAAGACCAGAACTACAGTCCAGGCAGTCCAGCTCCTGAGTCCACATTCTTAACCAATGCACTGTGTTAAATACACACATACAGGTCTGTCAGTCGCTAGTGAGCGAGCAGGAAGCAGTTGGCTACTGGAGTGGAGCAATGCGTAAGTCAAAGGAACTTGTTTCTTCAAGCTCTTCTGGTAGAGATTCTGACAGCGAAGTTGACAGAAAGCTAAAGAGGAAAAAGCAAGTTGCTCCAGAAAAACCTGTAAAGAAGCAAAAAAACTGGTGAAACTTCCAGAGCACTGTCATCCTCCAAGCGGAGCAGCAGCAGCAGAGATGATAACACGTTTCAGATTGGGAAAACGAGGTATGTTAGTGTTCGGGGCCTTAAAGGGAAAGTCTTAATTGATATTAGAGAATATTGGATGGATCCAGAAGGTGAAATGAAACCAGGAAGAAAAGGTATATCTTTAAATCCTGAACAATGGAGCCAGCTGAAGGAACAGATTTCTGACATTGATGATGCAGTAAGAAAACTGTAAAATCAGAGTCATACAAAATCCATACTGTTCTAGTTGTTTTAATCTGTCTTTTTACATTGGCTTTTGTTTTCTAAACATTGTTTTCCAAGCTGTTGTATATTTGGATTGCAGAACAATTTGTAAGATGGATACTTTTAAAAAAATGTGCATTATTAAAAATGTTCTGAGTGAAGCTAATTGTCAGTTTTATTAAGGAGGATTGCTTTTTGTGTCCACCACCTAGTGTAAAATAAAATCAAGTAATACAATCTTAAAATAAAATAAATACATACATACATAAACATACCTACAAAATGAAGATACAACAATGATACATTCAGTGATGGAAAATTATAGATGAGGTAGCTATTAATTTGACCGAGGGATGATGGAAGTCTTCATATTGTAAGTAACATTTGAGTCCCTCATTGAAGGCTAAAATTCAACAGGCAGTAAATAAAGTATTTAGTGATGATGTTTATTACAAACAACATTATCTACTTGCAATCTAAACATTCAACAGTGTTTTTATTTACCAGCAATACGAACTTCACTCATTATTTTTCACTTTTTTGGTCATATCCACTGTGAAGCATATCTCACATTTTTTTCTATTCTCCTTGAAAAAGACAATCTTTGGGGAAATGCAAGCCTTTGTCTTTGTGAAGTAGATTGCCTTTGCTGATACTCATGAAATGAACTAGAACTGAGTTGGAAAATATGAAGTAATTTTTCTTCTCTACTTCATAAGATATACTTTGGCTTTCAATTCAGACGAGCTTGACACTGTAAACTGACTACTCTGGGGACCACCAATCCATCTTACAAGGTTCACGTCTGGTTTTGCCAAACTTCCATTTGAGACCATGCCCAGACCTCAAAGGAGTCATAAGAAGGGAATAATGGGAAAGGGCTGATGGAAATGTGGCCTAATGTGTCCAGGGAATGTGATAGGAAAACGGGAGTCATAGGGATGATGTGGAGGTGAGCTAATGCCACCATGGCAACATCAGGTATCAAGTTACCCAAAAGGTTCTTACTAGAGATCAGACTTGCTAGACCTGATTCTCCCTGCAACCCTCAGCATACTCAGGCAAACAAGAACTTCCATTGCAAGTGCACAGCTGCTGGGCTTGCAAAGGAGCCGAGAAACAAATGTGGAAAACATCTGCAAGCATGTCACTCAAAAAACAACCTTGAGGTAAGTTAACTCTAAATGTGTCAGAGTTAGAACTAAGTCGACAAATAACTGTCATGTGACTTTACCCAGTTTCTGAATGGTGTGAGGAAGAAACAATATACCTGGCTTCCTCTCTGAAAAAGCTATTCATAGTTCCTTTCCACTCCAGAGATCGCTGTGTTGAATATTTCTGACAAAGAAATTTGAAACCAAATCTCCAAGAAACAAAGTTGCTGCATTTCAGTTTGCCATCCTAAAAGAAACATTTTATCCCCCATTGTACTACATCAGTCTATATTCTCTTAAGATCACACATTTATGCCCTAAATACCTGTAAAAACAGTAATGAAACACACAGAGATCACCTCCAGGTTACTTTAAACAGTTAATACAATGTAAATGTGGTGTAAGTAGTTGCATGTGGAAAATTCAAGTTCTGCTTTTGGAACTTTCCAGAATTTTTTTTACAATATCTGCAATTGATTGTTGGTTGATATCATCAATGTAGAACCCGCTGATCCACAGAGCCAGTATATAGTGTATACAGTATGGAAACCAAGAAAGGAAAGAATAAACCAAGAACAAACTGACATTGACAGATTGCTGAGTGCAGAAGTGACTATTTTAGTATGCTAATTATCTTAGCAGGGAGAATAATGCAAAGATTTCACTAGCATTTACCTAGTAAAAACCTGAAGAGTTCAAGACCATTGTTTTTTAAGCAGACATGAACTCATACATCTTTGTAAATATTATGATAATAATTTGCAATGCTTTATAGTCTTCAAATGTCTCTTATTTCATCCTCACTAGTCCATAAGACAGGGAAAACATGTATTACAGGTGAGAAAGTGACTTACTTAAAACTGTTCGGTTATTCTTTTATTCAGCAAATATTAAGGAAGCATCTGCTATATTTCAAGTGCTGCTTGACACAGGTGACAAACAGGCTATGTCCTTGCTCTCCGGGAGCTTACCTCCTAAATAATTTCACACAAGAGAAACGGAATGAAGACAAACGGTGATGTGAGAAGGCAACTGCAGGATGGTGCAGCTTCACAGAGGACAGGAGTGAGGGCCATGGAAAGTCTCGTTGGAGAGAGAGCAGCTGAGCTGAGGTCTGAGGGATGAAAGGGAGCCATGGGCACCAGGATGCGGGAAAGAGGATTCCAGGAAGAAAAAATAACAAATTCACACAATCATTAAATAATACGGTAGAAAAGTGAACTCAGTCTTCTACTGTCTCCGTGAGATCACGCTCTCTCTTTTTCCTTGGTAGATAAAAAACTATGACTGAGTAATAAAGTAATAAAACAATGAGTAATAAAGCACTCAAGGTCACATTAAGACCATCATAACAAAATACTTATTTGTAATTTATTTTAAATCACTATTGATTTTGTTAATGTGTTCCAGGAAAAATGTAAATATCTTTCATTTTAATCAACATAAGATCATTATAATAGAGAACAACATCTTTGTTTTCAATAAGGTTCATATTTGATATTTAAATGTAATTTTTTTCATTCAATGCATTTTAACCAGTTCATCTTAATTCATAGTTCAGTAGCCCAAGAATAAATATACAGACCTCAGGTTAAAAAAAAAAAAAAGTGTTCTTGTTGAGAACCTAAAACTGCTCGAAAAATAAAATTATTTAAAAAATTAAGTAACACATGTAGCATTACCAATAAAAGATTTAATTATTCAAAAAAAAACTTAATGTGAGATTTAAGGGACTATAGGACTCCATAATCTAAAAGATTCACACAACTGCTAAACTAAAGGATTTGGCAAACAGAGAGTAAATCCCAAAAATAAACATTTTTTATTGCTTTTTTATAATTTCACAAACATTTAAACTAAAGAAGTTATATGTATAATTTAAGTAAAAATAATCTGGTACTTCATTCTCCAGTTTGAATTCTTTGGGTTCAGATCAGAACTGGTCCTCAAAGAGAAAAGGAAGCTCAACATGTAATTATATTCAACATCAAAAGTATCAAAAGCATATAACAAGAAATACCAAAATCAGAGGTTCTAAGAAGACAGCACTGTGTAATAGATAGAGGTCTAGACTGGGAATAGTTAGATTTGGCTTCTCTTTTGACTTTGTGAGTAGACAGGCATGAGACCTTAGAAAATTAACCTTCTTAAATCTCATTTTTCTCATCTATAAAATGGATTTATAGATATTTTTCTGGCTCTCTATTACATTGGTTGTTTTGCAAACCAACTGAAATAATATGTCAAATGATTTTCAAAATACAATATTACCCAATATAAACAAAGAAAAAATGATGACTTTCTCCCACCTACACAGTCATCCTTCTAAAAACATTACCTGAAACCTGGGCTTCAGTCGTGGATCCATCACCACTTGAAGAGGAAGATATATTGGCATATTTTTGTTCAAGCTTATCTATAAAAATCAGGAGTTGCACATGAAATTATAAAACTTATACATTTCTACTTTGTAATGCATGTTTAAAGATCGTCACTAATTAAAGCAGAATGAGTAGAGAAATTCATTTGCAATTTTAAAATGTTGGATTTTTTAAAAATCTTCAAAAGGTTTTTCAACTTTCTGTACTCACCATTTTAATTTATTTTTTATTAATTTATACAGGGTGTTTTGCTTTACAATGTTGAGTTTCTGATGTACTACAAAGTGAATCAGCTATATGTTTACATATATCCCCAGTTTTTAGGATTCCCTTCCAGGTGAGGTCACCACAGAGCACAGAGTAGATTGCCCTGTGCTATACAGTAGATTCTCATTTGTTACCTATTTTATAATATCAACAGTGTACATACGTCACTCCCCATCCCCCAGTTTATTACACAAACCCTTTCTCCCTGGCATCCATCCATTTGCTCTCTACATCTCTCTCTGTTTTTGCTTTGCAAATGAGATCATCTTTACCACTTTTCTGGATTCCACATACATGCGTTAGTGTACAATATTTGTTTTTCTCTTTCTGATTTCACGCCATATGATAGACTCTAGCTCCATCCACATCTCTGCAAAGGGCACAATTTAGTTCCCATTAAAGCCTGAGTAATAGTCCATTGTGTATATGATCCACATCTCCTTTATCCATTCCTCTGCTGATGGACATTTAGGTTGCTTCTATGTCCTGGCTATTGTAAATAGTGCTGCAAGGAACATGGGGAGGGCGGGCATGTATCTTTATGAATTATGGCCATTCTCTGGGTTTATCCCCAAGAGTGAGTTGCCGGGTCATATGGTAATTCTATTTTTAGTTTTTTAGAAACCTCCATACTGTTCCCTATAGTGGCTATCTTAATTCACGTTCCCACTAACGACGTAAGACAGCTCACTTTTCTATACACCCTCTCCAGGTTTTATTGTTTGTAGATGTTTTGATGATAGCTATTCAGATCAATGTGAGGTGATACCTCATTTTAGTTTTGATTTGCATTCAGTGGCACTACTAGTAAAGAATCTGCCTGCCAATGAGGAGACGTAAGAGACACAGGTTTGACCCTGGGTCAGGAAGATCCCCTGGAGGAGGGCATGGCAACCCACTCCAGTATTCTTGCCTGGAGAATCTCATGGACAGTGGAGCTGGTGGGCTGCAGTCCAGAGGTTGCAAACATTGGGCACAACTGAAGCAACTTAGCACACACAATAACTAGTGATGTTAAGCTTATATGGGCTTCCCTCATAGCTCAGTTAGTAAAGAATCCGCCTGCAAAACAGGAGACCCCAGTTCGATTCCTGGGTCGGTAAGATCTGCTGGGATTGCAAAGAGTCAGACACAATTGAGCAACTTTCACTTTCAAGCTCAGACAGTAAAGAATCTGCCTGCAACGCTGGAAATCTGGGTTCGATCCCTGGGTCAGAAAGATCCCCTAGAGAAGGGAAGGGCAACCCACTCCAGTTTTCTTGCCTGGTGAATGTCATGGACAGAGAGTCCTTGCAGGTTATAGTCTGTGGGGTCACAAGGAGTTGGATGTGAATGAGCGATTAATACACAGGCATCATTCCATGTGTTTGTTAGCCATCTGCATGTCTTCTTTGGAGATATATCTATTTAGGTCTTCTGTCCATATTTTGATTTTTATTTTTTGAGCTACATGAGCTGTTTATATATTTTGAAGATTAATCACTTGCCAATTGCTTCATTTGCAAATATTTTCTTCCATTCTGATGGTTGTCTTTTGGTATTAATGATTTTCCTTGCTGTGCAAAAGTTTTTCAATTTAATTGCTCCCATTTGTTTACTTCTCTTTTTATTTTTATTACTCTAGGATATGGGTCAAAAGCAATCTTTCAGAGATTTATGCCAAAGAGTATTCATAGACAGAATTTCTATGAGTTTCACACTGTATGGCTTAGTATTCAGGTCTGTTGGGGAAATTAACAGTAGTTTCGATTAGGCATCAGAGGCCATGATAAGCTTTTGACTGAAAACAAAACCCTGAAGGAAGATATGTGCCAAACTGCTGACTAGAAGAAACAGCAATAGCACCACACACAAAAATAAACCCAAAATGGATTAAAGACTTAAAGGTAAGGCTATAAAGCTCTTAGACGAAACCGTAGGCAGTAAACTCTCTGACATAAATCACAGCAAGATCCTCTACAACCTCCTCCTAAAGGAACGAAAACAAAAAAATAAATAAATACACAAATGAGACCTGATTAAACCTAAAAGCCTTCGCACAGCAACGTATTAGTGGCTCAGTCGTGTCCGACTTTTTGCAACCCCACGGATTGTGGCCTGCCAGGCTCCTCTGTCCATGGGATTCTCTAGCCAAAAATACTGGAGTGGGTTGCCATTTCCTTCTCCAGGCAAAGGAAACGATAAACAAAGTGAAAAGACAACCCTCGGATTGTGAGAAAATATTAACAAATGAAACAACTGACAAAGAATTAATTTCCAAAATATACAAGCAGCTCATGCAGCTTAATACCAGTAAAACAACCCAATCAGAAAGTGGACAGAAGACCTAAACAGACATTGCTCCAAAGAAGACATACAGATGGTAAATAAATGCATGAGAAGATGCTCAACATCATTCATTATTAGAGAAATGCAAATCGAACCTACAAAGAGGTATGACCTCACACAGGTCAGAATGGCCTTCATCAAAAAATCTAGAAGCAATGAAAGTTGGAGAGGATGTGAAGATAAGGGAACCCTCTTGCATTGCTCTTGACAATGTAAATTATACAGCCACTAGGGAGAACAGTATGAAGACTGCTTTTAAAAATAGGAATAAATCTACCATATGACCCAGCAATCCTATTCCTGGGCATACATCCTAAGGACACCATAGCTGAAAATGACACATACACCCCAATGTTCATTGCAGCACTGTTTTCTTTTTATTTCCATTTATTTTTATTAGTTGGAGGCTAATTACTTTACAATATTGTAGTGGTTTTTGCCATACATTGACATGAATCAGCCATGGAGTTACATGTATTCTCCATCCCAATCCCCCCTGCCACCTCCCTCTCCACCCGATTCCTCTGGGTCTTCCCAGTGCACCAGGCCCGAGCACTTGTCTCATGCATCCAGCCTGGGCTGGTGATCTGTTTCACCCTAGATAATATACATGTTTCAATGCTGTTCTCTTGAAACATCCCACCCTCGCCTTCTCCCACAGAGTCCAAAAGTCTGTTCTGTACATCTGTGTCTCTTTTTCTGTTTTGCATACAGGGTTATCATTACCATCTTTCTAAATTCCATATATATGTGTTAGTATACTGTATTGGTCTTTATCTTTCTGGCTTACTTCACTCTGTATAATGGGCTCCAGTTTCATCCATCTCATTAGAACTGATTCAAATGAATTCTTTTTAATGGCTGAGTAATATTCCATGGTGTATATGTACCACAGCTTCCTTATCCATTCGTCTGCTGATGGGCATGTAGGTTGCTTCCATGTCCTGGCTATTATAAACAGTGCTGTGATGAACATTGGGGTGCACGTGTCTCTTTCAGATCTGGTTTCCTTGGTGAAGGAACAGATCCATTCAACAGATGAATGGATAAAGAAATTGTGATACCTACATACAATGGAATATTACTCTGCAATAAAAATAATGCATTTGAATCAGTTCTAACCAAGTAGATGAACCTAGATTCTATTATACAGAATGAAATAGAAAGAGAAAAACAAACATTTTATATTAACGCATATGTATGGAATCTAGAAAGTTGGTACTAAAGAACCCATTTGCAGAGCTATAATGGAGACACAGACATAGAGAACAGATTTGTGGACACAGTGGGGACAGGAGAGGGTAGGATGAATCAAGAGAGTACCATTGAAACACATACATTCAGTTCAGTTCAGTCGCTCAGTTGTGTCCAACTCTCTGTGACCCCATGGATTGCAGCACGGCAGGCTTCCCTGTCCGTCACCAGTTCCCAGAGCTTGCTCAAACTCATGTCCATTGATTCAGTGATGTCATCCAGCCATCTCATCCTCTGTGGTTCCCTTCTTCTCCCGCCTTCAATCTTTCCCAGCATCAGGGTCTTTTCAAATGAGTCGGCTCTTCTCATCAGGTGGCCAAAGTATTGGAGCTTCAGCTTCAGCTCAGTCCTTCCAATGAATATTCAGGACTAATTTCCTTTAGGATTGACTGGTTGGATCTCCTTGCAGTCCAAGGGACTCTCAAGAGTCTTCTCTAACACCACAGTTCAAAAGCATCAATTCTTCAGTGCTCAGCTTTCTTTATGGTCCAACTCTCACATGACCACTGGAAAAACCATAGCTTTGCCTAGACGGACCTTTGTTGGCAAAGTAATATCTCTGCTTTTTAATATTCTATCTAGGTTGGTCATAGTTTTTCTTCCAAGGAGCAAGTGTCTTTTCATTTCATGGCTGCAGTCACCATCTGCAGTGATTTTAGAGCCCAAAAAAATAAAGTCAGCCACTGTTTCCACCATTTCCCCATCTATTTCCCATGAAGTGATGGGACCAGATGCCATGATCTTAGTTTTCTGAATGTTGAGCTTTAAGCCAACTTTTTCACTCTCCTCTTTCACTTTCATCAAGAGGCTCTTTAGTTCTCCTTCACTTTCTACCATAAGGGTGGTGTCATCTGCGTATCTGAGGTCATTGATATTTCTCCCAGCAATCCTGATTCCAGCTTGTGCTTCATCCAGCCCAGCATTTCTGATGATGTACTCTGCATATAAATTAAATAAGCGTAGTGACAATATACAGCCCTGACGTACTCCTTACCTGATTTCCAAATGTCAAATAGATAGCTGGTAGGAATTTGCTCTATGATACAAACCTGGTGCTCTGTGACAACCTAGTGGGGTGAGATGGGGTAGGGGGTGGGAGGGTAGTTAAGAGGGAGGGGACATCATATGCCTATGGCTTGATTGATGCTGATGTATGGCAGAAACCAACACAGTATTTTAAATTAATTATCCTCCAGTTCAAAATAAATAAATTTAAAAAGAAAAAAAAAACACAAATCGCAAACTAAAAAAGAAAACAAAAGCAAAGAGGATATAACAAACACTTTAAAATATTCAAAAAACAAACAAAATAAGAAAAAGAGCACAAACCCAAAAAAGTTATAGTAAAACTGGAAAAAAAATATTTTAAAAATTAAAAAAAAAAAAATAGTAACACCACCACCAAATCTAGGTTGGCCTCTGGACCATCTGTGGCCACCGTGGGGTCAGCTCAGACTCTGATTTGATCCAGGTCACTGGGTACTTGCCCCCAAAGCCCACAGTTGCTGAAGCTTGACCCGTCTCAGGGGTGGGAACACCCATCTGCTCAGATATTCCGCAGACACAGGATTGACCAAGCCAATCACAGGGATTTAACCCACGGCTTTTGCAGATAAATGGGGAGATTTCCATTCGTCTTCCTTCGCTGCCTCAGCCCTGGTGCTCAGCTTTGGCTTTGACGCCACCCTCGGGTATCTGGTCCCGCCCGAGTGAGAGGGAGGGAAAGCAGAGACTGGCTGGGCACACCTAACCAGGCCGAGAAGGACAGGGCCGCCACCGCCGGGTGTAGACCAGCAGGCCGTTGCAACAGACGGGCCGGGTCGCTCCGGTGCGAACCACTCCTGGCGCCGAAGGAGGCGGGGCTGGTGTGTGGGCAGCCCCGGCCCTTGTGCACCCCTCCACAGTGGCGCCTCGTGACCTAGGCAGACCGTGTTTCCTCAGGAGCATTCCCTGCCATGGAGCCCCCGAATCCCATCCTCTCTGCCCCATCCCCAAGGCCAACAGCGGTCCTCTCCAAGGATCTGCCTTCCCAGCTCCAAGCTTGAGCGCACAGCCCCGCACAGCCCCCACGGCACCGATGCACCCCCATCTCAGACAAGGGAGCCCAGGGCTGATTCCCGGAGAGGCTTTGAGATTTGCAGCAGCAAGAACCCCAGTGCCCACAAGCACAGAAGAGGTCCTGGCTGGAGGATCAGACAAGTCTCCCCAGTCGGGTGCCCATCCTAGAGCCTAGTAAGGCCGAAGAAGCCAGAGGATGCGGAAGGGGCTGCGCTGGCGCCCGCCCCTGCGTTCCATTCAGCAATCGTGCCTGGCTTCCACGGTACCCCGGGCTTTTCCTGCAAACTTCCACACTTGTGGAGCTCCTTGCTCCTGTCCCTTCAGGCTCGCTTTTCACAGCCAGCATCTGGTCCCTGCCGAGGTCATGCTCCAAACCCCTCTTTCCAGCACCCAGCCGCCCCCCAGGACAGGAGGCACGCAACTCAGCCTGGGATGCACCGGGCTGCCGCACAGACCCGGCAGGGTTCATCCTGCTTCCCACCGTCCATCTGTGGCAACCTCCTTTGATCCCCTGAAGATCTCTTTCTGTCCCAGCTGATTTCCCTACCATGCGGGTCTTTTTTTTCTGAGTGCAGGGACCTCCCTCCACATTCAGCTTCCTGCCTAAGTTGCTGGTCCCTTTTGTGGCTCCTCTTGTCTTTTTATCTTTCTTTCATCCTACCCGGTTTCAAGGGGATTTTTCTTATCCTTTTAGGTGTCCAATGTCTTCCACAAATGTTCAGCAGGGGCTCTGTGAGAACTGTTCCATTTGTAAATGTATTCTTGATGCACTTTTGAAGAGAGACCAATTCCACATCCTCCTGGTCCACCATCTTGACTTCTCTCAATATTTCTTTGAAAAAGAATGCTGCTTATTTATTATATGCAATCATGATTAAGAGTGAACCTACTTGTTTTATGATTTTGTTCCCCTCCAAATTCCGTGCGCTGTGTAAGTCCCTCTCATGCCCCATTACCTGGAAAGAAGTGCCTTGGAATACACAGTGGAGCATCTCTCAGAGGTGCCTGGCTTCAGCAAGCAGCAAGTCACTGTTTTCTCTTTCAAATGGAAATCAGTTAGATGACTGATCAATAGTGTCAGCTGTCAGCAGTCTTTCATGGAAAACATTCAAAACTAAATTAGAATTTGTTGTTGCCTAGCTATTCTCCCTTTTATTTTGGAAAAATTTTTAAGGAAATAAGGCTGAAGTTTGGGACTTGTTTGTCACAGATTTTTTTTTTTTTTTAATAAACACTGGGTCTTATTAGGGTCAGTTATGTTTTGCAGAAGTGACTGTTTAGTAGACTGTCACAGTTTTAATTGCAGAAAACTTTAACTCTTGAATCCTGAGTATCTTGTAATCCTGAGTATCACTTGAAGAAACTATGAGGTCCTTAAAGGCAAAACACGTTGAATTCAACTTTGCATCCCCATCACCTTACTCAATGCTTGTCACATCAGCAGGCATCTCATAATCAGAGATTTTATGAAATCTTTGATATCAATTACTAAGGTGAACTACTTCTAAACAGTAAAACTTCTGAGATGTTCTACCTTATTCTATTTGAACTAACAAACTTCAAGAACTGGATATCCTATTTTCAATCAACTCTCGCTAGTAGTAAACAATTACCATGTACATAATTCCAATTTATTTTAAAAAGTTGGACTGAATGAGACTAAAATTTCCAATTAATGTATATGCTAGGGGTGAATACATAAATTCTTTGTACTATACCATTAGGAAAACTCAGCAGTGGCCACAGGACTGGAAAAGGTCAGTTTTCATTCCAATGCCAAAGAAAGGCAATGCCAAAAAAATGCTCAAACTACTGCACAATTGCACTCATCTCACGTGCTAACAAAGTAATGCTCAAAATTCTCCAAGCCAGGCTTCAACAGTACATGAATCGTGAACTTCCAGATGTTCAAGCTGGATTTAAAAAAGGCAGAGGAACCAGAGATCAAATTGCTAACATCTGTTGGATCATTGGAAAAGCAAGAGAGTTCCAGAAAAACATCTACTTCTGCTTTATTGACTCTGCCAAAGCAAACTGTGTGGATCACAACAAAATGTGGAAAATTCTTCAAGAGACGGGAATACCAGACCACCTGACCTGCCTCCTGAGAAATCTGTATGCAGGTCAAGAAGTTAGAACTGGACATGAAACAACAGACTGGTTCCAAATAGGGAAAAGAGTACATCAAGGCTGTATATTGTCACCCTGCTTATTTAACTTCTATGCAGAGTACATCATGAGAAAGGCTGGGCTGGATGAAGCACAAGCTGGAATCAAGATTGCCGGGAGAAACATCAATAACCTCAGATATGCAGATGACACCACCCTTTGGCAGAAAAGAAGAAGAACTAAAGAGCCTCTTGATGAAAGTGAAAGAGGAGAGTGAAAAAGTTGTCTTGAAACTCAACATTCGGAAAACTAAGATCATGGCATCTGGTCCCATCACTTCATGGCAAATAGATGGAGAAACAGTGGAAACAATGGCTGACTTTATTTTTGGGGTCTCCAAAATCATTGCAGATGGTGACTGCAGCCATGAAATTAAAAGATGCTTACTCCTTGGAAGAAAAGCTATGACCAACCCAGATAGAATATTAAAAAGCAGAGATATGCTCTCTAATCGCGCGGCAAGCCTTCAAGATGGCACCGAAGAAAGACAAGAAGCCTAAGAAGTCAACCTGGAAGTTTAATTTGGACCTTACTCATCCAGTAGAAGATGGAATTTTTGATTCTGGAAATTTTGAACAGTTTCTGCGGGAGAAGGTTAAAGTGAATGGAAAAACTGGAAATCTTGGGAACGTCGTTCACATTGAACGGTTCAAGAATAAAATCATAGTCCTTTCTAAGAAACAGTTCTCTAAAAGGTATTTGAAGTACCTTACCAAGAAATACCTTAAAAAGAACAATCTTCGTGATTGGCTTCGTGTGGTTGCATCTGACAAGGAGACTTATGAGCTTCGTTACTTCCAGATTAGTCAAGATGAAGATGAATCTGAGTCTGAGGACTAGATGATGCCATCCTTTATAGGGCTTTGCTTGCTAATAAAACACATTAAGCATACAAAAGAAAGAAACATCTTGAAATGGACCTTTAGCTTATCAGTGAATAAAAAACATTACTCTGTATGTTAAACATGCATCTTTTATTTAAGTGTATGCTGTTTATATGGTGCTGGCTTTCCTTTAATACTTTTTTATATTTTTATTGGAGTGTAGTTGATTTACAATGTTGTGTTAGTTTCAGGTATAGAGCGAAGTGAATGTGTAAATAAGCTTTTGTCCACCCACCCACCCCACCCCCAAATACTTTGTATAAGTAGTATTTAAATAGCTTATAGCTAGTGGAATTTCAGGATTTCTGTAATGTACTGATTTTACAGATGTCCTCAAGTTAAAAGTATATAGCAAAAATACAATTTGGGGTATAAGTATATAATAAAATATTTAGATTTGATCAACAACAACAAAAAAAAGCAGAGATATTACTTTGCCAACAAAGGTCCGTCTAGTCAAAGCTATGGTTTTTCCAGCAGTCATGTATGGATGTGAGAGTTGGACTCTAAAGAAAGCTGAGCACTGAAGAATCGATGCTTTTGAACTGTGGTATTGGAGAAGACTCTTCCCTTGGACTGTAAGGAGATCCAAACAGTCCAACCTAAGGGAAATCAGTCCTGAATGTTCATTGGAAGGATTGATGCTGAAGCTGAAACTCCAATACTTTGGCCACTTGACACCAATAACTGATTCATTGGAAAAGCCCCTGATGCTGGGAATGACTGATGGCGGGAAGAGAAGGGGAGGACAGAGGATGAGATGGTTGGATGGCATCACCGACTCAATGGACATGAGTCTGAGTAAACTCTGGGAGTTGGTATGGACTGGCGTGCTACAGTCCATAGGGTGGCAGAGTCAGACAGGACCGAGGGACTGAACTGAACTGAACTATATACCATTTGTCTTTTAGAAATTTTGAGAAAATGTGACCCTATATTTAATAAATGTGAATTTCCTAAGAAAAGATATCCATGTAGTTCCTGAGTAACAATCCTCTTTTCTGAAGGGAAGGCAAAACTTTTATTTGTGTTTCTTTGGTGATTTATTACTTGTGTCAGTTACTGGGATTTTTTTTCTTTTCTTTACATACATACTTATAAGAATTTTATGGTCCCTTGATTTTTAAAATAGATATTACTTTAATTCTAAAACTGTTTCATAAATAGAAAACAATGCAAAAAGTGACCCCCTGTTGGTCTGAGTACCTTAGAATAAAGGGAGTCTGAGACCATGCCCAGTGGATGAGATTTCAGCATCACCACCACCCTCTCTGAGTAACCCCAAGCCCCTGTCCCACCCCATGGTTCCAAGATGGTGTTGTAATAACAAGTCTCTACTCTCTCAAGCCAGTTTTGGACTTTCCCAGAAAGCCTCATTTTGTGAGTAATAAACCTTTTTATACTTTCTTAATACATGCAAGGGTATCATCAGCCTTGACAGCTGAAACAAATTTTGAGTGGAAGATCCATCTCATTTTTACAAGATAAATGCAAAAATTGTGCCAGAGAAAGGCCATAATTCCCCAGAGAAAGATGTGGGCATATATACGAGCAAACGTGAGATTCATAACTGCTTCTGGAGCAACACTTTGTAAACCACTCAGTTTAATGATGCACATGGGGACTGTTGATAGAAGCTCTCCAAAAAATCCTGAGATTTGCAGTGGCTTCCAGGTAGCACCAAACCATTCACTTCAGTGGCGAGCATGTTTCACTAGCTTTTCCAATGATTGTATAAATCTCAAATTTGCTGCAAACTCCTCTATTCTTGGAATACAAAGGGGAATTTCTGTTTTCTGGACTGAACCCTGACTGACATACTCAGTTAATAACAGGAAAAATAGAAACTCAGACTTAGTCCACAGATTGGCCCTCAATGGGCTTCCCTGGTGGCTCAGATGGTAAAGAATCTGCCTGCTGGGCAGGAGACCTGAATTTGATCCCTAGGTCAGGAAGATCCCCTGGAGAAGGGAATGCCTGCCCACTCCAGTGTTCTCGCCTAGAGAATTCCATGGACAGAGGAGCCTGGTGGACTATAGTCCATGGGGTTGCAAAGAGTCAGACACGACTGAGCGACTAACACTTTCACTTCACTTGGCATTCAATAAATAACCATCATATGGTGGTAGGCTTGCTCCTTTATTCCTGAGAGTATGAGTTAGCAAAGTGAGCTAATGCGAGGGAACCTTAGTACAAAATCTGTCACAGTATGTCCAGGGAGTAGTTTGGAACAGGAATCTGAACAAGGAGGACAGACAATATTCCACAGGTAAGATCAAACCTAGAGCCAGAGATGAAGCAGAAAGGAAATGAACATGGAATTGAGTGACTGGAAGACGCATTCTTTTTTTTTCCAAATACAGTGCATTTGTAGTAAATTTGTTGAATAATTTGCTGCTGGTTAGCAATTTTTATTGGCCTACACTCGAATTTTGCAGGTCTGTCTCATGTATCTTCAAGGAATCGCATGGCTCCCAATTTGCCTCATCTATCACACCCTGCATGATAACAGCTGGGCATATAATCTCCTAATATCTAAGAGAAAAGCCAACTATGGGTGCCCAGTGAAGCAAGCAAGAGCAGCTCCCAAGCCGACTGGTGAAATAGACTGAAGAGTCTCTAGAACTTGTCAGAAAGTGAAACCTAGATGAGAATGAAAAAATCTGGATATTTGTGGGATGTAACTCCCTCGTTTTTGCTCACATAAATTCTTTGGGAACTGTGTTGCTGCCCAAATAGGTTTTAATGTCCATGAGACTCACAGAGGGAGGCTGCTTCTAAAATTCCCTAGATAAAGATAATCACGTCGCTCAGTCGTATCTGACTCTTTTCAGCCCCTTGGACAATAGCCCGCCAGCTTCCTCTGTCCATGGGATTCTCCAGGCAAGAATACTGAAGTGGGTTGCCATTTCCTTCTCCAGGAGATCTCCCCAACCTAGGGATCAAGCCCAGGTCTCCTGATTGCAGGCGGATTCTTTACAATCTGAGCCACCAAGGAAGCCCAGGGCTCTTTAAAGCTGCTAAATATTTCTTGACGTTGTTTTTTTAAGTTCGATACCATTTTGGCTAAAAGTACTACAGAAATCAGCATTTGACATAGATAGCATAAACACTAAGTCATATCCCCCTATTATGGTATCCATGAAGCCATTTTCTGTTGCTGTTCACAGTTGCGCTGCTAAATTTGCCAGTATCACAAACCAGTGGCTTAGATTTTCATTTCATATTCTCATGTAAACATCACCAGGGTTTGTCTGCTTATTACCTTCTCCTGATCCCTCTTCTGACCTCTAACTACATTTGTTCCATCTTCCAATCTAAGATCAGCGGCCCCTTTACTCTGAGTTAAGACTATGTTGAACTCATTCTGGTTTTCTTCTCCTTTTCCTCCAAGATAAAGAGAAAACACTAGAAATTGCAAGGTTTTTTTTTTCTTATCAATTTCAAATGTACTGAAAGAACAAATATGGGAGAATTGTGCAGAAGGGGAATATTTTGCTTGCTGTAGGCTAAAATCAACTTGTAAGGTGCTGTATAAAAATATAAAATATTCATAAATAACCTCTTAAGTGAAAGTTTTCTGCTGAGCCATTAGATACACCTTTAGATTCATCCTTTGTTCTTGAGGATGCAGTTGCCATCAGTATTGCATCCTGATTCCTGATGAGCATTACGACTTTCAGTCTGGGATTTCTGAACCAGCAAAGACGTGAATGATATCATTTAAGTTTCATCTTGGTGAAAGTGAGTAACCAAGATGGCAGAAAGCTAAGACGGACACTGGTAATCAATATTATTAATAGTAACAACATGTTTTATAAGCAATAGCGTAAAGCAAATAAGTAAAAATACAGCCTCATCCAAATACAAAATACTCACTTGTATGGTCTGTGATACAGATAACATAAAAGAAAGTGAAGTCACTCAGTCATGTCTGACTCTTTGCAGCCCAAGGACTATAGCCTACCAGGCTCCTCTGTCCCTGGAATTTTCCAGGCAAGAATGGGCTGCCATTTCCTCCTCCAGGGGATCTTTCTGACCCAGGGATCGAACTCGGGTCTCCTGCATTGCAGGCAGACGCTTTAGCATGTGAGCTACCAGGGACGCCCTACAGACAATATAAACACAAGGTCATATTCATTCGGATTCATCATTTTACAGAAATTCGTTCACAGGCGACACAGGATAGACCAAGATGGATTCCTAAGTGCAGCTCCTGACAATTGCGCTAACTGGAGACTGGAACTCCTCTGGAGAGAGCGCAAACACATGTGTGTGTTTAGGCCCTCGCTACCCCAGCACACATTCACACAGACCTGCTCCAAACGTGCCGCTGCTAGTGTCAGAATCTTTCAGCCGTGTGTGAGGTCCACACTATGCCATCTGTACTCATCTGCGATGTAATTGTGTGATGTAACCAAGTTTTTCCTCAAGTATTTTGTCTCTTTTCACCAATTAACAGTTACGTTCCCACAGAATATTATTTTGACAATCTTATTAACAAAAGACCCACAGGAAAAATTAAAAGCTGAAGCATATTTCAAACTGCTGAGTGCAAAACACTGAATCTGCTTTTACTACCAAGAAATTTCCAAGTTACTGTTTAGTCCTCTTCTAGTACTATTCTGAAAATTGATACTCTGGAATGCTTTTAGAACGGAGTAGTCATTTGAATAGTAGAGTATCCCCTTTACATTGGATTATGATCTGCATAAAAGTTATTTGAAAGCTAGAAAATATTTCTGCACTGATTAAGGTATATAAACACTTCAGGCGAAGTTTAGGCACATGAAACTGCTATTCAATTTTAGGAACAGAGGAACACCTTGGAGAAGAACGAAACACTTGTGGCATTAAATAATATATTATTGAAAGAGTTAAGGGGAAAAGGTCAATACATAATAAAATATGTGCTGAAAATTTAGGAAGAGTTCACTAACTTGCAGAAATAAATTCTGCAGGTATAATAACTAAGATTATTGACATTGTTAGCTCTGACATGGAGTATTTATTCAAAGGTTTTTAATAGGATTCACTCTAGGTTTTGCTTTGTATTGAGAAATAGAATTTCATATATATTAACTATATTAATTATACTACTTTGCTGTTTTTAGCGCTAATGAAAATTCATAAGGCTTGATGTCCTTTCACACTAATTGGGATTTCAACTTTCAGTTTACCTATTACTGTCACTACGTCTTTTGAAGAAGGACAAATTAACCTCAAAATCCATGGCATAAATATTAATTTTGTATGCTATTCAACACCTCCATAAGACCTCATCTGCTTACAGATTATATTCATAAGACTCTCTCTTGCGTATTTCCAGGTTAAGTCCTTGTTATAAACATGTCAAAGTTCATGGTTGGCAAAGTACTACATTTCAGTACAGTCAGTGGACCATAAAAATGCTGTTAGACACAAATTGCTTTGCACATTGATAAAAAGCAAGGACTGTGTCTAAAGCAAAGGTCCTACTCAGTCAACAGTGTTCTACAGACATCAAGAGTGGTGAAAAGACTAAAATGTCAGGGTATCATTGCAAAGTAAGTTAGCTTTCTATTTTGTGATCAACCAAGTTAGAAAATCTAGATTATAATAATTGTTACATTTTTAATTAATAATAATATTGCCTTTTCTGGATTGACTTACTTGTCCTCCATGCTCTCCTGTTTCTAACTGAGAAGCTGGGAAACTAAACTATATTTCTCAGACTCCCTTGCAACTACGGGTCAAGTTTCAACAAGTAAATTTGCTTATTAATATATGGAAAGTAGGATTGAGGCAGAGACCATCTTCCCAGGGCTCTTGGCTATTGTTACTAGCTGTTATGGTCATGGAAACATGATGCTTCCCTGAAGAAACTTTATATTATGCATTCTTCAGCTTTCTAATTATCCTGAAGTAATAGAGTCCCTGCACAACAATCTTGGTTGCCCATTTTCCAGATACCTCAGAGAGTTAAGAGATAAGTAGAGAGAGCAGTTTTGGCTCTAACATATCTCTAATACTGGGTTCAAAGCACTAGCTCTTCTAGTAGATCAGTTCTGCACAGTTCTAGAATTCTAGGAGGCTGTTAGGGAAATTTAAAAAATATTGTTGTTTAGACTCCAGGACAAAGCAGAGCAGGCCTCTGACCTTGCTTCTAACCTGCCTGGACACTGCCCCGACTGGGAGTGACTGGGAGTGACTGCCTGCTGCAGTCATCATAGATAAGATGGGGGTAGGGGAGGGGGAATCCTGAGATTGTTGAGCCCCTGGAGGGGGCCTGAGCACCCAAGCCTCAGGCTTAGCAACAGTCCAAGTTTTCCAAGACCAAACAAATGGCATTAACAGGAAGCCAGGCTTGCAATTTGGTCACAGACTGATGACGATATGATTTGTGTGCATCCTGGGGTTATAAGCAGGAACCCCGAACTGCAGTCTTTGAGGTCTCACCCATGGAGGAGAGGACGCCCCGCCTGGGACCCTTTCCCAGCTGGGACTCCAGATGAGCTGTGACACGGGACTTCCCAGCACTGTTTAAGTCTGGATGTTGGTCAAACCCCCATCTGGTGATGTATTCTCTGCTCTATCTCTCTTTTCATGTTAGTATATTGAAAGGAAGCCAAATAATTCTCTAGTAAATATTTGTATTATTTGTTTGTATATAACGAGTGACTTATTTTGGTGGAGTGCAGTTTATTACACCTGCGGGCCCAAGGCAGAGTCTCCTCTTAGCCAAGGGCCCCGACCAGCATTTGTGAAAATCTTTTATACCCCATGTGTACGATGTGTATGTGTCCAAACCCACCACCCCAATTCCCTTGAGACTTACATAAACAAAGGAAGGGTAAATACAACTACAATAACCACATCATTCACGTGTTATGTGTTCAAACAGTCAATAATCAATAAGCCCGCAGTTACATTCCAAATAGTTAATAACCGATAAGCCTGTGCTTACATTCTGATAGATAGTGTCCGGAGGCAGGGGTGATTAGTGTCTGTTTTCTCTTAGGTGATGAGTAACCTGGATATGATCTTCAAGGTTCCCCTGTCCAGAGGGGGTCTTATCCTTCCATTATCATTCCCACAGGCACTAAGCAGAGAGTTCAGAGTCCACTGGAGAGGTGGCCGAGCACAATCAGCACAGACAGGCCTGAGATGGAGTCCAGGCCCTATGAATTCCTTCTTCATTCCCCCCTCTTGATGCTCTTACTTTCTGTAATGAGCATCATTCATTGAGATATATTGTACCTTAGCCCTCCTGCCACCCACATGAGAGAATGCTATCAACCTCTGCGTCACAAAATTCACAAGGCATTGTAGGAAGCAGGGCCCACAGAGCAGTATGGTTAAGATTACTCTAACAACAGTCACAATGGTTTTCCACCTTTACCCAGGAGAGTCTGCCTTTACCCAGGAGAGGACTGAAGTCCAAAAGGGAATATTTTCATTAGACATGGCTTTCACTTGATTTTGCATATCCTCCAAGGCAGTAGATACATTTCCAGACAGGTCAGGGATGTACACACAACATTCGACTTTAATTATGGCGCAAGTCCCTCTTTGGGCTGCTGTGAGTATGTCTAATGCCATCCTATTTTGAATTACTGCCTTCCTCATCTGAATTTGTTTTTTGTTCAAAGCTTGAATGGCTTTTGTACTGTCTAAGAGGGCCTGTTTAGTGAAATTAGTTAAGGCCTCCACCTTAACCATGATATCCATTGTCCCTACAGAGGGTACAAACAAGGCAGCAAGATAGTCATACCATCGGAACACAGATCGTGTCCATCTTGCATGCAGATAAGGCAGGTTTACTGGAGGCTGGTGTAGGCCAGGCTTAATTCTGCCATGGGCGAAAGCAAATCCTAATGTGCAACGCCGCACCCAGCCAACTGGTAACCATGGCCATAAGTTAAGCCCACAGAGCCACTGGGTCCCATTGGGGGCTACCCAGCGGATTCCAGGATTATATTTCCAGTCGGAACCAGGCCACTGAACAGACTGATTGGGGTGATAGGTAACTTCCAAGATTTGTTTACATTGTTCAAGGGACAAACAACCCATATATTTTAATTTTTTGGGGTCTAGGGGGTGGTCTCCAAATCCAACTTTCTGTTCTTTTTGTTCCCAGCAAATAGTAGCAGGGGTAACCAACTGTCCTTTCTCAGGAGTCATCCAGAAATATTCATCCCAGACCTGGTAGTATTGCTCAAGGTACCGGGAGGCCTGTCCCCCTTTTGTTAAGGGAGCCCTTTTCTTCTTTAATTTTCATATATGAGGTATAAGCCTTTGTTATCTCCATAAGGCTGGTGTTCATGTTAAATGTAACACTATGTCCCTGGCCCATTGATGGCTTCTTCTTACACCAGGAGACCAAAGAAAGGTTATGGTTGGTGAGAGAGAGGAACGGAGTGGCGATACCCAGCAGGGGAGTCTGTCCATTACTGACAGGGGCATAGCCCCACATACCCAACAGTTGGCAGAGTTGTGGCCCACGAGATGAAGATGTTGTCCTGTGCAGGAGCAGTGGTCAGGTTCAGAATTACATTGGTGAGGCTGAGCAGCAGGAGTCGTTTACCCAGCTCCATCCTGTAGAGGGCTCGTCCGGGACCTCGTTTTCTTCTTCCTCCTCAGAATGATCTTGGTTTCCCGTGGGTCGGTGGGGTCCTTCTGGGTGGTCCACTTGGCGTCCTCCGGGTCAGCGTGGTATGCCTTCTTTGCTCTGGTGTGATGGATCAAGGGACAATACCTGCAACTTTAACTGAGCGCTCAGTTTCCCTGCTGCCGTCCACTACCTGTCAGAAGGACAATGCAGATAGTGGAGTGCAGTTTATTACACAGGCGGGCCCAAGGCGGAGTCTCCTCTTAGCCAAGGACCGAGTGACTTATTTTGTTAACAAATCCTTTGAACGTGAGATGAAAATGAAAACTTTCGTCAAAACAGAGGCTTATCTTCAGTTCAGTTCAGTTCAGTCACTCAGTCATGTCTGACTCTTTGTGACCCCATGGACTGCAGCACACCAGGCCTCCGTGTCCATCACCAACTCCCGGAGTTTACTCAAACTCATGTCCATAGAGTCAGTGATGCCATCCAGCCATCTCATCCTCTGTCGTCCCCTTCTCCTCCCACCTTCAATCTTTCCCAGCATCAGGGTCTTTTCCAATCAATCAGTTCTTCGCATCAGGTGGCCAAAGGTTGGAACTTCAGCTTCAACACCAGTCCTGCCATGAATATTCAGGACTGATCTCCTTTAGGATGGACTGGTTGGATCTCCTTGCAGTCCAAGGGACTCTCAAGAGTCTTCTCCAGTGCCACAGTCTGAAAAAATTAATTCTTCGGTGCTCAGACTTCATGATGGTCCAACTCTCACATCCATATGTGACTATTGGGAAAACCACAGCTTTGACTATATGGACCTTTGTTCGCAAAGTGATGTCTCTGCTTTTTAATATGCTGTCTAAGTTTCTCAGAACTTTTCTCCCAAGGAGCAGGCATCTTTGAATTTCATGGCTGCAGTCACCATTCACAGTGATTTTGGAGCCCAAGAAAATAAAGTCTCTTACTATTTCCATTTTTTCCCCATTTATTTGCCATGAAGTGATAGGACTGGATGACATGACCTTAATTTTTTGAATGTTGAGTTTTAAGCCAGCTTTTTCACTCTCCTCTTTCACCCTCATCAAGAGGCTCTTTAGTTCTTCTTCACTTTCTGCCATAAGGGTGGTGTCATCTGCGTATCAGAGGTTATTGATATTTCACCTGTCAGTCTTGATGCCAGCTTGTGCTTCATCCTACCCAGCATTTTTTATGATGTACTCTTCATAGAAAGTAAATAAGCAGGGTGACAATATACAGCCTTGATGTACTCCTTTCCCTATTTGGAACCAGTCTGTTTTTCCATGTCCAGTTCTAACTGTTGCTTCTTAACCTGCATACAGGTTTCTCAGGAGGCGGGTAAGTGGTCTGGTATTCTCAGGTCTTAAAGAATTTTCCACAGTTTGTTGTGATTCACACAGTCAAAGACTTTAGTGGAGTCAAAGAAGCAGAAGTAGATATTTTTCTGGAATTCCCTTGATTTTTCTATGATCCAGCAGATGTTGACAGCTTGATCTTTGGTTGCTCTGCCTTTTCTAAATCCAGTTTGTAAATCTGGAAGTTCTCAGTTCAGGTACTGTTGAAGCCTAACTTGAAAGATTTTGTGCATTACCTTGCTAGCATGTGAAGTGAGTGCAATTATGGGGTAGTTTGAACTTTCTTTAGCATTGCTTTTCTTTGGGATTGGAATGAAAACTGACCTTTTCCAGTCCTGAGTTTTCCATTGCTTAGTTTTCCAAATTTGCTGGCATACTGAATGCAGCACTTAAACAGCATCATCTTTTAGGATTTGAAATAGCTCAGCTAGAATTCCATCACCTCCACTAGCTTTGTTTTTAGTAATGCTTCCTAAGGGTCACTTGACTTCACACTCCAGAACCTCAGTGGGTGAACACACAATCATGGTTGTCTAGGTCATTAAGACCTTTCTTGTATAGTTCTTCTGTGTATTTTTGCCACTTTTTTTTTTTTTAACATCTTCTGCTTTTGTTAGGTCCATACCAGTTCTGTCCTTTATTGTGGCAACTTTGCATGAAATATTCCCTTGGTATCTCTAATTTTCTTGAAGAGATCTCTAGTCATCCCCAATCTATTGTTTTCCTCTATTTCTTTGCACTATTTACTTAAGAAGGCTTTCTTTTCTCTCCGTGCTATTCTTTGGAACTCTGCATTCAAATGGGTATATCTTTCCTTTTCTCCTTTGCCTTTCACTTCTCTTCTTTCTTCAGTTATTTATAAGGCCTCCTCAGACAGCCATTTTGACTTTTTTTAATTTCTTTTTCTTTGAGAAGGTTTGATCACCACCTCCTGTAAAATGTTACAAACCTCCGTCCATAGTTCTTCAGGCACTCTGTCAATCAGATCTAATCCCTTAAATCTATTTGTCACTTCCACTGTATAATCATAAAGGATTTGATTTAGGTCATACTTGAATAGTCTAGTGTTTTCCCTACTTGCTTCACCTTAAGTCTGAATTTTGGAATAAGGAGTTCATGATCTGAGCCACAGTCAGGCTCTGGTCTTCTTTTGCTGACTGTATAGCGCTTCTCCATCTTTGACTGCAAAGAATATAATCAACCTGATTTCAGTATTAACCATCTGGTGATGTTCATATGTAAAGTAGTCTTTTGTGTTGTTGGAAGAAGGTGTTTGCTATGACCAGTGCATTCTCTTGGCATAACTCTGTTAGCATTTGCCCTGCTTCATTTTGTATTTCAAGGCTAAACTTGTCTATTTCTCCAGTTATCTCTTGACTTCCTACTTTTGCATTCCAATCTCCTATGATGAAAAGGACATCATTGTTCATTGTTAGTTCTAGAAGATCTTGTAGGTCTTCATAGAATTGTTCAACTTTAACATCTAGCATTAGTCGTTGGGGCATAGTCTTGGATTACTATGATATTGAATGGTTTGCTTTGGAAACAAATTGAAATCATTCTGTCATTTTGAGATTGCACCCAAGTTCTGCATTTCAGACTGTTATGCTGACTATGAAGGCTACTCCATTTCTTCTAATGGATTCTTGCCCACAATAGTAAATATAATTGTCATCTGAATTATATTCATACATTTTAGTTCACTGATTCCTAAAATGTCGATGTTCACTCTTGCCATCTCCTGTTTGACGACTTCCAATTCACCTTGATTCATGGACCTAACATTTCAGTTCCGATGCAATATTGTTCTTTACAGCATCGGACTTTACTTTCACCACCAGACACATTCACCACTGGGCATTGTTTCTAATTTGGCTCAGCGTCTTCATTCCTGCTGGAGCTATTTATCCAGTCTTCTGCAGTACCAACACACCTACCGACCTAGGGGTCCATCTTTAAGTGGCATATCTTTTGGCTTTTTCATGGGATCCTCAAGGTAAGAATGCTGAAGTGATTTGCCATTCCCTTCTCCAATGAACCATGTTTTCTCAGAACTCTGCAGGATGACTCGTCTGTTTTGGCTGGCCCTACACAGCATGACTCATAGTTCATTAAGTAAGGGTGTGATCCATGTGATCATTTTGGTTAGTTTTCTGTGACTGTGGTTTTCATTCTGTCTGCCCTCTTACATATACTTTATATCCTTTATGTCTCATTCAATGGGTATTCAATAGAAAAATTTATCCCCTTTCTTATTCACAAATGTAATCTCATTTATCTTTATACCTCTATTGAAAAACAAATATTAGTTCTTTTATCAGTCTATGAATCTGTGTACCTCTCAGACATATGTTGAGTCATCAATATAAACATGATTAATCTGTATCTAAATTTATGACAACAGAATTAACAGTTCATAAATGTTGCTCCATGTACTTTTTGTATATATTTACCTTTTATTATTTTTTTATTTACAAATTTACAAAAATCATATATATTTTTGTATTTATTATTGGGTTTATTGTATTTAATTTGGGTTTATTATTACCAGGGATTCCCTGGTGGCTCAGCTGGTAAAGCATCTGCCTGCAATGCAGGAGACCCCAGTTCGATTCCTGGGTCGGGAAGATCCCCTGGAGAAGGGGATACTGCCCACTCCAGTATTCTTGGGCTTCCGTTGTGGCTCAGCTGCTAAAGAATCCACCTGCAATGTGGGAGACCTGGATTCGATCCCTGGGTTGGGAAGATTCCCTGGAGAAATGAATGGCTATCCACTCCAGTATTCTGGCCTGGAAAATTCCAGGGACTATATAGTGAATGGGGTCATAAAAAGTCGGACACAACTGAGTGACTTTCACTTTCACTTCACCTTTTATTATGGACAATGCTAAATATATCTAAAAGCAGAAATAATAGTATATATACCTCCTTGTACCCATCATCCAGCTTCAATAGTTTTCAACTTATAACCAACTTGTTTCATCTATAGCCCTCACCTACTTCTCTACCTGCAAAGCGTTTTGTTTTTTTTAATTAAAGTATAGCTGCTTCACAATGCTGTGCCAGCCTCTGCCATACAGTGAAGTGAATCAGCTATATGTAAGCAGACCTCCCTTCCATCGTGGACCTCCCTCCAGCCGCCCGCCCCTCAAGGAGTGGAATTGTAGAGACTTGAATGAACCTAGAGTTGTCACACACAGTGAAGCAAGTCAGAAAGAGAAAAAAACATTATATAGTAAGACATATATCTTATATGGAATCTAGAAAAATGGCACGGATGAACCTGTTTGCAGGTCTGGAATAGAGAAGCAGACCCAAGGACGGACATGCGGACCCAAGGGGGAGGAGCCAGGTGGGATGAACTGGGAGCCTGGGACTGACGTCTGTCCATCATCACGTGGAAGGCAGAGCTCGTGGGAACCTGCTGTGAAGTCCAGGGAGTCCAGCTCTATCCCTGTATTCAATACTTCTTTATGTGCTATGTAGGGAATATCAGGGGAAAACAGTATTCAAACATCCAGGATGCATAAAGCAGACACACCCAGGTCTCCTTCAGGGCAGGCAGACTCCTCACCGCTTGAGCTACCAGGGAAACCCACAAACCACCTACAAACAAGCACGCGAAGTTAAGCTGATCAAACATTGGGATGTCATTCTCTGTGAAGAGCTAAAAACTAACTCTTGTCGCCTTTTTCTACAACATTTTTTATATTTTAAACCTCAAAACATCCTTTGAAGTTGGTACTTTTAAATAATTAAGAGTACCAGTGGTGTCTGGACACTTCTAATTATATGATCCTGGACACATTTCTGAACCTCAGTTACAAGACCTATCCATGAGGACTCTAAAGTTTCTTATATCATAGAGCTTTTATAAGAATTAAATAAGCCATCTGGCCTTGCTATTCTTTCTGACATACACTGGAATCTCTGGTTTCTAGTCCTAAGGGACAATATTTTCATACAACAGTCAACTTTCCTAAAGTCCTTTATCTCTCGAAATTCAACAACTTCAAATTCTTCCTGGCTGTGCTGTGAACATGGAAAAATATGACTGCTTTCCTAAACTTTCTCTTGTCTATCCACCGTACCCAGAATTTTGAATTCAAGGATCTTGTGATTGCTTCTACCTATCCAAGATAGCCACCTGCCTTAAGATCCGCCACTGTTCACCAGACACAAAAACAAGGAAAGAGGGCGTCTGTCCTCCTTGTTTTCCTTGCTTCTGCGTTAGGGGAGGCCCCTAGGGAATGCACCGGGGAAAGAGCTGCGCTGAGGAAAGCCTGCAGGGGACACGGCCTGCTTAACAATCTGTAGACTAATATGCTGTCCTTTGTCGGCCAGCTGGGTCAAGTTCCCCATTAGCAATTCTAAGGGTTCAGCCCGTCAAGACAAATGATTCATTCAGATGAGCATTTGTCTTGATAAACTGACCTTTTTCATTCTCTCCTCCTGATAAACAAGCCCATTATTATTCACTCATACCTTTCACAAAATTTTACAGGTACTCCCTCTGAAAAAGGATCGAGCTAGGTTCTAGTTATAAAAGAATGAACAAGATTTATCCCTGGTCTCAAGGAGGTCGTAATCTATTACGGTAAATCTTCAGTAAACAAAGCTCAATCTGTATGTCTCTTTCTCATTAGAAGCAACATACTTGTCACTTCTGCTTTGTTGGCCTCATAAGTGTCTAAACACAAATGATACATATGGACAGACCACATATTTTTGTACTGTTTTGTTTTGACCAACACTTTTCTAGAACAATAGCCCAATAGCTGTTGTTTCAGTAAAAATCTGGATTCTAAAACTAAAACTTCTGTTTTCCTGTTTTTACTCATATTTCCTACATTTATTTATACAACATGTACCAGAAGTATCAGTTACTGTATTTCGTTACCTCCAATTAGGGCTCCGCAAATTTATTATGAAACTTCAGCATCTCAGAGATTGTACAGACATTATTTACTGTTGAACGTGTTAGCTTCATTTTTACTGGGGCAAATGTTACTTAAAAGAAAAGTATGCTAAGGTCAACATGGAATGATCTGGGAGTTACCAGCATGATTCAGTCAGTTCAGTTCAGTCACTCAGTCGTGTCTGATCCTTTGTGACCCCATGGACTGTAGCACACCAGGCCTCCCTGTCCATCACCAACTCCC